>NW_021135290.1:178249-567863 GCF_004193835.3 Ostrinia furnacalis
CCCCCCCCCCCTCTAACTTCTAAAATAAGAAAATGAACAATCTAAAAAAACATATGATGTACATTACTATAAAAACTACCAACGAAAATTGTTTTGAACGAGATCTAGTAAGCATTTTTTTTTAATACCTCGTAAATCGCAAACCGCTTATTACCGCGTAATCTTTCATACAAATAACTTAAATAAAAAAATCATAAATCAATGGTACGGAACCCTTTGAGCGTGAGTCCGACACGCACTTGGCCGGTTTTTGTCTATTTTGTGGATCGTAGCATAATTATTCTATCGAAAAACACTAAGGAGCTGTTAAGAGGTTAAACACATTTTTTTCTGCAGATCTGAATGCGAAGATTTGAAGAATGTCGTTCATAACCATATTTTTCAGATTTTAATATTTCACGTAGGTATAGACCATTTTACAACCCTTTTGCTGGTTAGGTACTGCCAAGTTACTGTTAAAATAAAATAATCAAAACTCGTTTAATATTTCTCTGAATCGAATCAAGACAAAACCGCACAAGACTGAAGCAAACGACAACATCCCTTTTAATGGAGGCCAAGACTCAAAGTTAGGATCGCTGCAGAGCCATCGAAGTAAGTAACGAATCGTATCCACAAATATTACTATGAGGTATCACAGTGCTCGTGGACGCACAGGGTGACACATGAACCAATCATAGAGCTCTATTCAACGATGTGCGTTGCATTTGCTGCTTCACTTAAGCAAGCATCATTTGTGAATACGGACGTAGTAATTGAGTGAATCTACATCGAAAACTAATGAGTACAAAATGTTTTTAGCAATCCTATCACCAACGAACCTAATTAACTAGGTTCAATTACACACAAACAAAATAATTACACCTAAAATAAACTCTGCTATCAATATTGACCTTTGGTACAAACACTGTCATGAGACGTTCAGGTAACATTTTTACCCGAATGTAACGTGAATTCTTCAACTGTAAGAAAACTTCACGATACAATCACGCTATGTGCCACTGGCTTTTAACGGGAACTTTAATATTATTTACACATATTATGTATAATGAACATTTTGTATAAAAAATTACATACAAGATGAGTCAAATAAAAATATAAATAGTAAATGACATTATAAGTACATACAAGGAAACAGGTTTCATGTCCTTTGATGTTTATACTTCATACCATTTCAATAGAGTGGTTAATCTAACTTTTGATCAAAGCCACAATTTGCTTCTGATATTCAATGTTACAGACAATTATTTGCTCTAAATATGAACCAAAAGGTAATTCCAAATTACGTTTAAATTACCAAAGACCATTTAACTTTAGATCCAATGTAAGTTCGTGATTTTATAGATTTTATAGCAAAATAATAAAAGTAGATACACTTATCGAAGCGCTTGGTAGAGAATAGAAACAACCAAAGTAAATAAGATCAAAAAGCTTTTGATATAAAGTACATATTAGAAAATATATGGTCTGAAGGAATATAACAATGATAATCTTGAACACTATTGGCAATCTATATTCCAGGAGCATAGAGCACAGCTCCCGCGGGCTGCCTCTCTCTTTGACGAGCCATAATCCACATCAGAAGGTATTATGGTGTCGGTGTCGTAGTCGTAATACGTATTTCTAACTAGCTTTTCCCGCGGCTTCACCCGCGTGAAATTTAGTTTGTCACAGATAGTCATATTATAGCCTATATGTTATTCTGGGTTACCTATACTAATATTATAAGGCTGAAGAGTTTGTTTGTTTGTTTACTTTAACGCGCTAATCTCAGGAACACAGATTTGAAAAATTCTTTCAGTGTTAGACAGCCCATTTATTGAGAAAGGCTTATAGGCTATATACCATCACGCTACGAGTAATAGGTGCAGAGCAAAAATGAAAAATGTTGCGAAAACGGATTTTCACGCGTACGAAGTCGCGGGCATAGCTAGTAAACAATAATACTGTAAAGTTAAATCAAAATCCATTCAGTAGTTTTTGCGTGAGTAACAAACATCCAGACATCCAAACTTTCGCATTTATAATATTAGTAGGATGAAAAGATATTATGTATAGTTGGGAATACCTTACATAATAAAAATATTAGATTGAAAATCCGTTCCACTTTAAATTCTTTAAGTTGAATGTTTCTCGTACAGTCCTTGGTTTCTAAAACTGCACTTGTAAAAACTAAAATCAATATTAATTTTATTTTTCTACAACCACAATATTTAGAAGTTCCAATTAGAGATTATAATACATTTAAGAGTACATTTTCAGGTAATTATCATGAATTTTCAGTAACAAGCATGCATTTAAACTTGAATAATTATGAAAAACTAGAATTTAAAACTACAGTACAGTACTGAGAAAAATATTCAATTGAAATAGCCTTGTATCACATACAAGGTGTCATGTTAACCGAGATGCGTCTCATGGCAACATTGCTTCCAATTGGATTGATTAAATGGTATCTAGTTGAGTTCAAATAATTGCGCAATAAATATCTTTTTATACAGGGTGTCCCTGTAAGTACGGATCAAAAACGATTGAAGCCCGTATTCACAAATATTACTATGAGGTCTCACAGTGCGCGTGGACACTCAGGGTGGCACACAAACTAGTCATCATCACAGAGCTCTATTCAACGATGTGCTTTCGATTTGCTGCTTCACTTAAGTAAGCATCGTTTGTGAATACGGACGTGATTTTACAATGAAAATGCAACAGCTTTCCTACATGAACAATACACAAATCTAAAAAAAGTATCTTTACTAATTGGCTGATTACTGAAGACCATTTGCATGAAAAGGTTTTTCTTTTTTCAAAGATTTGAACTTCCTTCTCTTAGGAAAAGCATTTGAGCCGTAAAACCAATCCTTTTTTTTATCCATACTTATACGAACAAATGAATAGCATATTAAAGGAAAAAGTGCCTTCAATTGTTTGAGATGTAGGAAATGTTCTCCAAAAATCCAATTACTTTAGCCTTTCAGCAGAAAGACGAAATAGAATCTGGAAATGGCGGACACCTGTCTCCGTTTCGTCCTCCTCACATACTTCAGATATGAAACTTCTGATTTGTTTTTTCGGCACTTGATTCGGTTTGATCTTCAAAATGCTTTCAGACTAAACCACCAGTGCAGTAAATTATCATACTATAAAATAATGACGAATTACATAAGTACTTGAAGAAGGATTTAGAAGCGTAATATGGACTATCGGCTTGAATGTCGAAAAAGTAGTACGAACTTTTCTTAAAATGAGACATAAAACACAGACAGTGGTTTAACAGACACAGACAGACAATTTAGAGTCACGATAAGTTTATTAATGTCACACGAAAACGCGACGTCATTCCCACACCCCCTCGTTGGTTCTAAGTTTCTAACTCTTGGCACCTCTACGCAAAATCCTTCAAGGAAATACTTCAGCTTTATCTTAGAAGCTTTGGAACTTGCAAATCCGAGCTTTCGCTTTTCAGACAGCACGTCAGCTACTTATCAGTTATCACAAATCGCCATGCGACAACCAAATTTGATAAGTAATCTTATCAAAATGCGGATAATTACAATGTAATATAATGCCACAATAAGTCGATTATCCTTATCTCCATAGCTACTAAATTACGTATCAGAATGGTTAATGTAGCATTATATGAATACGTTTGAGTGTGCGATATTATTGTAATAATGATTTATAGACTTATATGATTTATTTAAATGAGCAGCATTTTATGGTGTATTTAAATTTGATTTATGGTGCACGAGTACACAAATCCGAATTACAGTAACGAATAAACCTAGGATGCGCGCCACGATAAACTTTTGTCAGGGAATTTTATCGATTTTACGACAAGCCTATACATTTGTCGTCCAAGCTTATCGATAAGACTTAATCATGGCGCCCATCCTATGCCAGCTGATGATGATAGAAGTTATAGCACCTTTATTCTCTTCCATAATGCTGTGTCTAGAGTTTTATTTAAGAATTATCGATTTTACGACAAGCCTATACATTTGTCGTCCAAGCTTATCGATAAGACTTAATCATGGCCCCCATCCTATCCCAGCTGATGATGATAGAAATTATAGCACCTTTATTCCCTTCCTTAATGCTGTGTCTAGAGATTTTACACAGTATTTAAGAAATAATTTGACATAAACTTAAGCAGTGAGTCTAGAGAATGTCTTGCTTGAGTTTAATTCCCGGAAAATTCACGACGTTCCAGCGTGTTCAGCTTCTAATTACGTATTTCGAGACTCCTCGTTTTCTTACGCCGTGTGTATTTGCCAGAATAAATTCTAATTCTTTATCTTTGCAACGACACGATGACTCAAGAGAAATACGATTAAAAATCGTCAGTGAAGTTCTAAAGTGCGCAAGTCAAAAATGTGCATTTTACAGGAGATTGGTCGGATAAAAGCACGCGCTCTTTCTTCATCCATCATCATCATCATCATCATTTCAGCCATAGGACGTCCACTGCTGAACATAGGCCTCCCCCTATGACTTCCACATCGCACGGTTGGTAGCGGCCTGCATCCAGCGCCTTCCTTTCTTCAACGCAAGACATCAAAATGTTAAAACTGTCAAAAATGACTTACGCACTTTTAGAACTTGACTGGAGAAATGCTTTTGTAAATGTGTGACATTTAATTTAAAGAACTACTTTCATAATAACGTGACCTGATATTAAAGAAGTAATAAAAATAAGTGTGTCATCTATTTCAAGAGATACTTAATGTCAAATGGTGACTATTAACATGTTAACGCCTGCGGTGTGAACCATAATCTGACCGCTATAATGACGCCTAGACAAATAGCTAGACATGGAGGGAATATGAATTATTTGTGTCCAAACGAATGGCCAGCGGTAACAAGCTATTTTGGTAACGAATACTATCTTTGTACAGTCAACCGCACATGTTTCATTCATGTCGTATTCTGGAATAATGAAGTTTAGTATAATACATCAAAGAGAATGTGAGTCTTCAGATTTATTGTAAGAATAATACAGTGCAAAGCCATTATATTTTTTTTAACACATTTTCTTATTTTACAAGTATCATCAATATCATCATCAACAGCCCTTTGCAATCCACTGCTGGACTATAAGCCTCCTCCACTTTAGTGGAGGGTTTTGCCATAATCTCCACGCTTGGCAGGCGGGTTGGAGATCGCAGCTTAAAAGATTATTGATGTTTAAATCAGTGCGCGCTGCTATCTGATTGTATTGGTGTTTAATCGGACCCGAGACTGACGTCGCTGTCATTGTAGCCCAGCACACGAACCACCAGGTCACTCGGTCCTTACTTAATTATAAACTGCTACTTATAATAATTGACCGCTCCAAAACTAAAGGTCACTTTATCGTAGCGACTGTACTTCCACGTTTTGAGTGCCTTTGTTGCTAGGTTACGTAAGAGTGACGTAACATCTGGCTGTATAGCTTATACTTGTGCCGTCCACGTGGGCCGGCTTATGTAAGGAACAGTCTGACTCAATTGTCCGAAAACCGTACCAGACAGAGATAGTGTGGGAAATATCTAAACAGGTTTCGGACGATAATGATTATGATAATTATTCATATCATTATAATACTTTTGAGGACTTCCAAGCGTTGCATTTTTAATCGAGTTTACCATTGAGTATTTGTATTTGCGGTTCTTATGGATTTCTATGCAAATTTTAATCGTAACTTTGGTCATTCAAAACCAAATGACCATTATTTTGCAGCCAAATGGATGCCTGTGCACAAAACTTCTTGGCCAGAAGTACCTTGATATTTGAGACATGCTTAGCTATTTAAATTAGACATCTTACAGAATATAAGCGGCGAAAAGGAACCTTTTACCCGCTTAAAAATGTTTTCTATTCTCCAAATAAAAGTAATTTAAATAAACCACATCTGAATATAATAAATCATTTTATAAAGCCCACTAAATTACAATTCTTGCATAGATGGAGTTTGATTTTCGATCATGATCATAACCGGTTATTCTTTAAACTTTTACCGATCTCATGTATGGAACGCGTCGAATTACTTCTAACTTACACGAATCCCTCTACATTTAACGTAACTCTACTAAATATTCCGCCGTCGTCTGCTCCGTCTGAGCTCGCCCAGTGGCTCATTTCACTACTTAACTTCCAACTCGGCTTGCAACCCTTAACCATCTACCGGGGGTCTCCCAGACTCCAGTGAATTTGTTTCTTCTTGTCTTATAAGATTTTAACCACGGCTGCAGCATAGCAGCCGAAACGTCAAGCCATGAGTACATAATGTAACTCAGTCATAAATCTCGCATTAAGACCCGTGTATTTCTATTTTAGTTGATTCTTTTCGTAACTAGTCGCATTGCGCTGTAAGAGATTTTATCTTTTTTGGCAAATGTCTTAGATTGTTTACGCCTTTATATGTTTTTTGAAATAAAACACTGTAAAAATTACATTTTTTTAACTTAATTCACCTTTTGACAACTTAGGTTGTTTGATTAGAGTCCTGAGAAGAGAGGAGTCTGAGAGACTCCTGGTAGGTGGTTATGTGGCTGAAACAAGAGCTAGCTGGTTAAGGGTTAAAATGGAATTATAGCCAGACAGTGCGGGCATACGATCGATACCGGGCTACTTGCCTAGAACACGCAAGTCTGGTAATGCTAGAGTGCTGCCAGGTGTGAGGCAGCGGGACGTCCCACTTTGCATAATGAACAGCTTTAGGACTGGGCTGACTTTAGCTATGGCGTCTATACCCAAATATTTGATTCGTTATCAGTACGTGTGTTACAGATTTACACTTCCAGACCTTTATTTAGGTTTTCAGGAAAAGTAGTAGTAATACTAGGGCAAGCTTTACGAGAGGTGTAAAAGCGCTTTCTAAAAGCCTAAAAAATAAATATTTTTTGTGACTCTAAATCAGTGGTTCTTAACCGGTGGTCGCGGACCACTGGTGGTACCTGGAGGAGGCATTCCAAGTGAGTTGGTGAGTTTAAAATTAATATTTGATTGCTTTCCACATATAAAACCGAGTCTAAAGTGTTTTATCAAGATGTGACGATAAAAACCTGGTCACGAAATGTTATTGTAACGCTAGCTGCTTTTCACCTGATTCCAGTAACCGATTAGCAAGCTTATTAAGCCTGAAACGTTGTAATTAAACTTGGAAACTGACAAAACGCTAAAAATAATGACCTTACCCTTTATTTAAGTTAGGCTATAAAACAGGACAAAGAATGAGTCCATTGTTATAACTAATTAAGTTACACACTTAAAGCAGTTTTTTAATACAAAATTATTAATTTTAAACAGTAGGATCAAAATATGTTTTGTCCCGGTATTAACCGGATTAAACTGGACCTCACTAGTGAGCACTGGAAATGGCCAGTTACACTACAGGCATAGGGTTAAAGTATAATCGCTTTTGCGGTTGAATGTACACAGGACTATGCAAAACAGCAGCAGTTTCGATCCTTACTGCTATTACAGTGTGAGGGAAATTGGAACTTATTTTCATTATGTTTTAACACAAAAAAGGGTGTCGCAAATTTTCTGGTTTTATCGTCGTCGTATTCTGTCATGTGTGCAGTCTACAGCACATCGGACTACACATTTATGTTGCAAAATGGACCCTATTATAACTTCATATGATATATCATATAACTCAAAGGTGACTGACTGACATAGTGATCTATCAACGCACAGCCCAAATCACTGGACGAATCGGGCTGAAATTTGGCACGCAGGTAGAGGTTATGACGTAGGCATCCACTAAGAAAGGATTTTATGAAACTCCACCCCTAAGGGGGTAAAACAGGATCCGCGCGTACGAAGTCGCGAGCGGCCGCTAGTAACTACATAACACATGCGACAGTGTTTAGCTTGATGTGCCTTTCTCTGTACTATGACTGTTTGTCACTTTTAGCAGCCATTTTTTCATGTAATCTGCGATTATACTTCAGCTCTTTCGTATGTTATGCCTAAGGCAGTAACTTTTTTGCCGTTCATTGTACGTCTGAATAAAGCATACTGTAATAGCCTTAAAAACTATAAGCAGAAGGACTTAAACCCTGTGCTGTGTTTGGTTATTTGGGGCAGGGTTTGCGCTAGAGGTAATTTGACTTGTAATATTGAGAACGCGTGCTGAATTAGTTTTGTTTGTAAGCACATAAAGTAGTTTGCATGTATACCTATTTCATAACGTAACATTATGAAACCAATTCTAGGTATTTAGATATTATTGATTCATGAAAGGACCAAATGGGCACTTGTTTTACATTTTTCTGATTTAGTTCTTTATGAACAACTAGTTCCTTGGTGGGAGGCCTTTGTCCAGCAGTGGACGTCTTTCGGCTGAAACGAACAACTAGTAGGATTTCTCATTACTTTATAACGATACTCGCAATTTTTTAAATAATTGTAAAATTTTACATTAACTTTAAGGCCCGTATAAAATTTAACACTAGCCTAAGGATTATATAAATTCTATAAACTTCGCTTACACAATACCTTCAAAGATAAAGAGCAAATCTCTACAAATGAATAACAAGATTCGATTCAAATTGTACAGAACTGTCTCGTGTGCAGGAGGCTTAAGCCTAATTCCCTTCTTACCGTGTAATTCGCCTTAAGTGGAAATTGGGGCAGAATGACCCAGTTACTTGAATTATATGGCTTACTATTGAAAACGGTATTCACCTAGTTATTATTCATGATTGAAAACAGAGGCGGGGCAAGACCTAAATTTGATGTGGGCAAGACAGATTTCGCGAGGCCTTGTTCTGTGGCGACCTGAAGACGGATTTTATGAAATAATAAAAAAAAGGGTCAAAGGTCTATACATTGACAGTTTCTGATTTCTTGATTCAGTGATTATTTTTAAAGGAATATTGCGCCAAAGAATAATGTTCGTCACTTAAAACCGTGTTGTTGCTTAATTTTGTGTCTGATTATGGCTGAATTTGTTTGGAAAAAAATATATTTTTATTTTTAACTACATTGTTTAGCTATCAAGAATTTATATTTAATAGTCAATGTTCGTATTGTGATATTGTCATCTCCACCTTGTATACATTTTTTCAAAATTTTTGATGCGCGAGGCCCCTTGTACCGCGAGGCCGTAGGCGGTGGCCCACGTCGCCTACGCCTTACGCCGCCTCTGATTGAAAATAATCATCATTATCATTTTTTTTTTCATCATTTCAGCCATAGGACGTCCACTGCTGAACATAGGCCTCCCCCAATGCTTTCCATGTTGATCGATTGGCAGCGGTCTGCGTCCAGCGCTTCCCTGCTACCTTTACGATGTCGTCGGTCCACCTTGTAGGTGGACGTCCCACGCTGCGTTTTCCGGTACGCGGCCTCCATTCCAGAACCTTTCTGCCCCATCGGCCGTCAGTTCTGCGTACTACATAGTATGGGCAGGGCACATGCCCTGCCCATTGCCACTTCAGCTTGCTAATCCGTCGGGCTATGTCAGCGACTTTGGTTCGTTTACGGATCTCCTCATTTCTGATTCGATCTCGCAAAGAAACACCAAGCATAGCACTCTCCATAGCACGCTGTGCGACTTTGAGCTTCTGTATAAGGCCTATAGTGAGAGGCCACGTTTCCGGGCCATAAGTTATCACTGGTAACACACATTGGTTATACACTCTAGTCTTCAGGCATTGAGGTATTTTGGACGAAAAGATGTTGCGTAATGTCAGCGACTTTGGTTCGTTTACGGATCTCCTCATTTCTGATTCGATCTCGCAAAGAAACACCAAGCATAGCACTCTCCATAGCACGCTGTGCAACTTTGAGCTTCTGTATAAGGCCTATAGTGAGAGGCCACGTTTCCGAGCCATAAGTTATCACTGGTAACACACATTGGTTATACACTCTAGTCTTCAGGCATTGAGGTATTTTGGACGAAAAGATGTTGCGTAGTTTCCCGAACGCTGCCCAGCCGAGTTGGATTCGACGATTGACCTCCTTCTCGAAATTGGACCTACCTAGCTGGATCGTTTGTCCGAGGTAGACATACTTGTCGTGTCGAATGTCCATGTTACGCCCTACCCAGTTTCAGTTGGGAGCTCAATTCTCGAGATTGTCGACAAGTATTGAAAATAATAGCTTTTGATAATAATGAATTACTTTTGTGAAAAAACTATTACTCATATTTTGGAAAGTATTGGGTACAGTTTCAAATTACAATGCTGTGGTCGCGGGTTCGAATCCGAAAGAAAATTATATTTCTAGTACCCATAGTACAAGTTTTGCTTAGTCTGAGACTGGATAGAACATTATAAAATTATTAGGGTATATTATTTATTGTTAGTATAAATTCGCTGCCTGCTGCTGTCTTTCCCGAACATTATAACCCGGGCCTTTTCAAAGCGAGAGTGAATAGGCACTTACAGGGTAGATATGTACCATCCTAGACTGCATCTCACTTAACACCAGGTGCGATTGCGGTCAATTGCCCTGTTACGCATAAAAAAATCAAATAATACCTACCTACTACCAGGCCTGGCTCACTCCGCGCGGTACATCCGATAATTACCTACAGCGAAGCGCCCCGCCGGCGGGTATTATATCAGTCGAGTGTCACGCGCGCGATCGTCAGGACGCTGGCGTGCGTTGTAGTATGATTATAATTCTATGATCGAAGTATTATTTAAAAATGGACATAAAGAGATATAAATATTGTGCGGCGTTCGGGTGTTTAAATTCGAAAAGTAATCTACCGGATTTATCTTTTTTTTTCGCTTCCCAAAGATGCTGAAAGGTATGTTGGCCATGTAGGTAATCAATAATTCTTAGGATAGTATAGGAACCTAACCTACTATGACTACTGCTCAGAATGCGTTCGTTCGTTTCAGCCATAGGACGTCCACTGCTGGACAAAGGCCTCTCCCAAGGTTTTCCATAATGAATGCATACTTACCTACATACGTACCTCATTACAAATAAGTAGATTAATTATTTTTTCACTAGACAGCAACCCTAACAGCGTAAGAAGAGTTCAGAGGCACGCGATAGAAAGAGACAAAACTTGTAGGTGAATAAAATTGTAGGTACGTAGTGCTGTGCGAGCTGAATTCCACTGTATCGCGTCGTAGCAAGACTCGCATTTATTTAAATCGTCTTGCGGAGTAATCCTTCTGTACCTGTACTATTACTTATTCATTATACCAAGAAGAAGTCTAGAAGACATAACACAATATTTTTTATACCAATATATTCCGCAGCAGTCCTCCGAGCACCAGATTCCATTGTCACCTTAGCGTGTTTTACGTGCCGGATAACCTCAAAAACTATTTTATTTTTCCATAGCTTTTTCACTGCTCCTATTTGTGAATCGTAAAATTTTCTTAACTCACTAAGTATAATAAATGTCTTTTTTTGTGAAAAGTCCTTTGAATACGTAGAATTTGCACTGTTTTCTGTATCACAAAACCACTATCCGACGCCATTTTTCTTGTTTTGATTAGCAGCGCCTCGCGTGGTGAGAAAAAGAACTAAATACTTCAATTTGCCGCGGCATTTTGTAAACAGCGATTGAATTGGCTATCAAATGTTTTGGCATATTATAAAGTGCCAAGGCAATTTACATTTTGCCTTCGGCATTTCATAGAACAGCGAGCGTTTGTGAATTGACGACGCCGTTTGTAAAATGCGGAATCATACAATTTGCCTGCGACATATACATGCGACGTATAAGATACATCAATATCTACTTCCTTCATACAGTCTTTAATCAACCATAACATGACGAATTGACAACGTTACTGGTGTTATTGTGATAACGTTATACAATTACTTTAAGGCTGAGTTGCACCATCTGACTTTAATGGTAACTATGACGATAATCGGTGCTTTTTGTATGGAGTTTGACAGATTTTTGATGTTTGTCAAAGTTAAAGTTAAGTGGTGCAACTCAGCCTAAGAATCTAGAAAATGATACCAAATATGAATGGTGGAAAAATTTACTCGTTCATAATGATGGCTCTACTTTTCAAGTTCTGTACAAGTGTTAAAATATTGTCCGTAACATGTATTTTGGTCACAAATTGTTTGTGGCATAAAAGAGGAGTACGCTGCAGAAATTATAAGGTAATATTATTTTAGAAATGCATCGTTTCATAGCAAATCATAGAGAAACTAAGCAGTCTTCTTATGAGCATCATCAGTAGGTAACCAATCCCTACTATTATTATAAATGCGAAAGTAACTCTATCTGTCTGTTACACTTTCACGCCTAAACCACTCAACCGATTTTGTTAGTTTGAGTCCCGTGAGAGTACATAGGATAGTTTTTATCCCGGTCTTTGAAACGGGAACGCGCGCGATAAAGTTTTTCTGTGACAGACAAAATTTCACGGGGGCGAACCCGTGAGCAAGAGCTAGTAATCTATAAATAGAGAACTAGAGTCATAAAATCTAGTTCAAATGTCAATGAGCCTGTTAGTCCGTTTTATTGGGAATCAATTTGTCGGGCAAGTAATAGATCCGTAACGATACTTTTAATTGGCTCTATTAGACAAGTGGTGGACGAATTATTTTGTATTTAACAGTTTGGTGTGACTCTGGACTTTGGACTTATTTAAGAACTATTTTCAATTTTAATAATATTGTTCATTCATAAATGTATTTTCAATACCAAAAAGGCTATTTTGTTTTCAGTAAATAATATCAATGGACTGTGAGACTCTATTATAAGAACGAGTTTCAATTTTAATTATACATATAAATTGATATTTTATGCATACAAATACATTTATATAGTGTACTCGTAATTGGCGGTTAATGCTCATTCTATGAACAACATCACAATTATTTGGTTAAATTTTCTGGCGTTCTATGCAGAATTATCAGGAATAGTCAATCAAGTCAATTTGTATTGGGTAAAACTTATCTAGAATTTATTTAAGTCTGCAAACAAATGATACAATTACAATATACAGGGTGTTAGGTAAATGGGTATATGAGCCGACAGTAGCCCATGTTAACATGGGCATATAAATGTTATGGTGAAGTTAGAAATTTGATATCATCATTTAAATTTTTTTAATTTTCATAAAAAATAAATTTTATTAAATCCGATTTGTATGAAAATTAAAATGAAGATATCAATTTTCTGACTTCACTGTACCATTTATATGCCCATGTTAACATGGGCTAGTGTCGGCTCATATACCCATTTACCTAACACCCTGTATAATGCAACTTTAATTCACCAGTTTCAAACTGAAAGCGATACATAAATTGCATATTTAAAGCAAACGATGCAAAAGAATCTTAAGGTATAATGCTACAATCTTCTGTTTGTAGTAAAGGAGGCTATCTTGCGGCCTTGTTAAATATTGCATTAGAACGCTGCAGATCCTTTAAATTTCAGTTACGTATTTGGCTTGAAATGAAAAAAAATTTAACACGAGCTTTGCGAGCGCGGAGGCATTTCATTTTCATAGCATCAATTGCAATGTATAATTCTATACAAAGTTTCACTTTATTTCTAAAATATAGAACCTTAATATCATCTGTATTTTTTAAAAACCCTAACATTCTTAAACACGTATGACTTTCCAACTGTTTTCCTGGAAAATTAAAAAAAAAACATGTTTTTCCAATTGTTGCATTCAGCGATATTAGAGGCGCATTCCGGGCAATCTACAACTTCATTATGCATACGATTTGTTGGAGCGAGCTATTTCAGTGATGAAATAATTTTAGACACATCCCCGGCTCAGATTTGAAATAGTAAAATACACTTTCACTCGTTTATAAAATACTAGCTGACCCGGCGAACTTTATTCCGCCTTAATGGCAATAAATAAGCAGACTTTTTTTTAATTTTGAACGGGATAAAAAGTATCCTATGTCCTTCTCCTGGCTCTAAACTACCTCCCTGACAATTTTCAGCTAAATCGGTTCAGCCGTTCTTGAGTTATAAGTGGAGTAACTAACACGACTTTCTTTTATATATATAGAAATACTATTATAGTTCTAGCTGAGTGAATGTTAAGTAAGGACAAAGATAAACTTGCACTCACGCCCGTATTCACATACATTAGAGGTCTCACAGTGCGCGTGGACGCACAGGGTGACACACGATCCAATCACAGAGCTCTATTCAAAGCTGTGCGTACGATTTGCTGCTTCACATAAGCAAGCGTCGTTTGTGAATACGGGCGTTAGTTTACATAATCCTAATAATCCTACTAATATTATACGAGTAAATGCGAAGGTTTGGATGTCTGGATGTCTGGAAGTTTGTTACTCTTTCACGCAAAAGCTACTAAACGGATTTTAATGAAACTTTACAGTATTATTCTTTATAACCCCAAATAACATATAGGCTGTAATTTATGACAATCTGTGACAAACGAAATTTTACGCGTGTGAAGCCACGGGCAAAAGCTAGTAATTTATATGCGTAGAAAGCACTAACATTATTTTATAAAATGTATAAGGGGACAAGTTTTTTCATCAGTGTAGAGTTTTCTTTTCGTCTATCACAGTCTTTACCGTTTATTGATATTAAAACTATCAAAAGCAAGCATAAACACGAATTTTCATATCACTAACTTGAGAAATGAAAGGTTACCCATGTGAATATATGCTTCAGATAGTGTCTATGATATATCGAGCTCTCCCAGGAGATGACTTTGACTAATATACAACGTATGTTACATACCAAATATATTTTGGTTGCAAAATATGCGTAGGTGATTACTTAGAAAAGATATAAATATGGAAATTGGGATTTAGGTATAATGTCAGTTCAAGGGCTCCAAGTTTTGATGATTCCTAGAAAAGTGGAAGTCGGTGTTTAGTCTAAAAACTTTTAATCTACACGTGGCATGGCTAATGAGAAAAGTCTGAAAAGGTTTCTGAGAGCCATTAGGAAATTAATTCCCTTTGGGCAAATGGATACGTTTCTAATAAAGTTTTTTTATGCACAAGGCACGTATTTGACCGCAATCGCACCTGGTGTTAAGTAAGATGTAGTCTAGGATGGTACATCCCTGTAAGTGCCTATTCACTCTCGCTTTAAAAAAGCCCGGAAATATTCGGGAAAGACAGCAGCAGACAGCGAATTCCAATCCCTAGCTGTTCGGTTCGCATTATAAAAGAGTTATCGAAACAAACACAGTGGCGTCTTGTCTCGTTGTAATACAGGCGAGTTTGCAACAAACATTTACTATAGTATGATATGCTGTCGACTGTACAATGAATAGTTTTTCAACATGATGACTATAGCCCGGTTTCTGAAGTGAGATTCTTGGCTTGAGCGTGCTCATCTTCTTATCAAGTATTCAATAAACTGTTCATATTAAATTCACCCTTGAGTAGAAAATGAGCACGTTCAAATACTAATTTTCAATTCAGAAACCCGGCCAGTGGCTTAGATACTGAAACGCTGAAAATTGTCTTTTATAGTTTAATAACACACAAAAAAAAACCTTAGAAAATTATCAAATAGTGTAATAATGATGATGGCCTCTTCCAACCATAATCCTCTTTCTTGACTAAAATGATGATTAAACCAAGCCTATTTTATTACGCATTCCAGTTAGTAAAACAGAGACTTGTAACCTTTGTTCCCAGATAATAATTACATAGTTTAAAAACATTATTGGTTGACACGACTCTATGATCGGCCATTATCTTTACATTTATCTCGGTTTTTCGCATTTGTTAAATGACTAATTGGGTCAAGTACACATGTACCAGTTGAAGTATGTGATTGTGTCAATTTAAAAATAGGACAAATAACAATAACATTTGCTTTTGGCTTGGTAGCGGTACTTTATCAAAATATTGAACTGGAGGCGTAGATTGTTAGAGCTCTACTAGTCCAATTCGCATACGTTTGACCGAATTATATGATCGAAATAGAATCTTATAAGATTTAGGCTGGGTTGCACCATCTTACTTTAACTTTGACAAACGTCAAAAATCTGTCAAACTCCATACAAAAAGCACCGGTTATCGTCATAGTTACCGTTAAAGTTAGGTGGTGCAACTCAGCCTCAATGGTTCGAACGATGGGTGTAGTCTTATTCTACGTTCTACTGGATGCTTCTAACTAGTAAATTGTACACGACTCAGCCTTAGTGTTGGAACTTTCTGGACCAAAAGGTCTCAAGTTTTAGATTATAATTGTGCTCAGCTTTAAACATTGTGTTAGTATCAATCTAATTGTCCATTATGAAAAATGATTCCATGTTTCAAAAGGCACAAAAAGGCCCCTTGAGATCGAGCTTTTCATGTACCTATGGCATCTAATAAAATCTAACACTAGCATTTCACAAGCCGTAAAAATCCACAAAAAGACCATACTTAATACGAGTAAATGTAAATTATTAAAGAAGAATAAGGCTGCGTTTCACCACCGTTTGACCGTAACTTTAACGATAACCGGTGTTTTTGTATAGTGTTTGATAGATTTTTGACGTTTGTCAAATTTAAATTAAGATAGTGCATCCCAGCCTAACAATGAAAGACTCTAAAAAACTAACAAACTTCTAGTCTAAAGGTAATGTAAGAACATTTAACATCGCACAGGCATATCGATAAAGTTCTTACAATTTTTCCAATGATCTCCTCAATACCTCGTCCTCATAAAGCTGGCCCGCATATTACCCGGCTTTATATCGCGAACCCGGATCGAATAAATGCCGCACTAGCCCCAGGAAGTCCCGATAGGATAGGAATTCTGGAAGCCCTTAACGATGGGATTAAATGCTCTCTTTAGGTATATTTATTGGGTTTTATGTTAACTTCTAAATATAACTCAAAGGACTTACTGACTGACTGACATAGTGATCTATCAACGCACAGCCCAAACCACTGCAGCACTGGACGGATCGAGCTGTAATTTGGCATGCAGATGTTATGACGTAGGCATCCGCTAAGAAAGAATTTTAGGAAACTCCACCCCTAAGGGGGTAAAACGGGATCCACGCGTACGAAGTCGCGGGCGGCCGCTAGTGTAATATAGGTGTTATGAAATTTAAAGTTTATTTTTCTGAGCAGTGAATTTTCTTGATGCAAAGAATACAAAAATCTATAAGTACCTACACATATTAAAAAGACGACAGCAAACTTCTCATTCTGATATTTTTTTCTTATGGTATACGTACGCCTTTACGAGTATAACAGTCTACATTTTGTACCCACATTCTTATTTATTACCATGCTTTCTCGTTTTTT
Organism: Ostrinia furnacalis; assembly: GCF_004193835.3. NCBI lineage: Eukaryota > Metazoa > Arthropoda > Insecta > Lepidoptera > Crambidae > Ostrinia > Ostrinia furnacalis. Next base: position 195,434 of record NW_021135290.1, read on the forward strand.
TAAGAGTTTCTTGAAGGAGTTTACTTAAAGGTCCAATCAACTTTGTTTGCGGTCAAGGCGAGTCGCAAATCGCAGTCAACATGCCACTTAAACAGAAATAAGTGGCTTACATAAGTCTCAGTTCGGATTTAAGTAAAATCGATGCCTCCTAAGTAAACTATCGTATGTCTTAAAACCAAACTTTACAGTAGAGCCATTTAAAGATATTTATGTGTGCAGTTTTCCCATATTTTGAGCTAGGGATACGATTTTTTCAAAACTTATAGTCAATTTAAGGTGTATTCTCATACAATAACATTTATTTGTAAATATATTGTAGTTTTGGAGATATTGTTGTTACGGTGTTTTACGGCGGATAAAATTTGTCATAGAAATCGTAACATAACCATACAATTATTTACTTTGTCTAGCTGTAGGTAAAATATATAGTAAGAGCCACATACTCCATTGTACGGGAACATAATCATTTATACTGTCGAAGGTATGTTACATATTTATTAATTTTTCATTGTAAATTCATGCTAAAACTAAATTATTTAATTAGGTGCTCATCTATTTTGGACAAAAGGATTCACAAAATCAATTTGAACACAATGAAAGTCTTGAAATGAAACCTCTGTTTTAAATACCATATTTATTAATTTTTACCAAAGAATCACGTTATAACAGTCTTTCTTTCTTATGAAAATATAATTAAAATAGTTTTAAATTAACATAGAATGTGAAGTTATTACAAATAATTAAATCAAAAGTAATTATCTGACGAGATCAAATAATTTTTTTTTGTTTTCTAATAAACATTGATTATTTTTGAAACATAGCAATTACGATTAAATTAAAAAGTTTTATTTATAAAGTGATAAAAGGAATATTTATCTTCTTTATTAACCTTAAAATAAGCAAAATCTATTCTTAATTTTGATAAAATCAATTAACAAAGTTACATCGTTATTGTTCTTACTTTAAAAAAAATAGTATTTAATCTTATTAGAGCCTCTAATATTATTCAAAAATTATACATAAGGAATCTATATAATAGGTAACATGAATAATAATTAATGATAATTCAGTAAATTGTGTTTTTTTTTCTGAAGTTTAAGTTATGAGTTATTTTTTTCTACTGGACTTTTAAAGATATTTATTTTATTTAGTTACATTTTTATGTATTTTTATAAGTAATCAATAATAGGTAAAAAACTTTATAACCAAAAAAAGNTTACAAGGAACATTTACAGTGGATCACACTAAAATAGGAAAATCAAACTCTACATAAATACTGGTTGGTTTGGGGATGAAAATAATGTGCAATATAATTAAATAAATTACACTGTAAGGTTTGGTAATGTAATGAGTACTTAATCCTGATAAAACCTTTATTTTTCATTTTTTTTTTATGAAATATTCACTACAATTTTAGTTTAATCCTAACACCATAAATTTTAAATTACCATCAAAAACCATTTCTTGCTTTCTCGTTCGACAAAATCTGTAAATGTAGAGCCAAATAAAAAAATATCAAAGTTAATAAGCATTGTTACGCGATTTATAAGTAAAATGTTCTGAAAAGACACAAACATTTGATTCAAACTCAATCATAGATCAGTCTGAAATTGCTTTTCTCAATTTTCAGACTGACTCAGATATATTCACGGGTATAATATTCAAACTTTAATCTAGAAGATTCCACGTGGCTTATACCAGAAGATTTACCACTAGAGATTCTCTTAACTTGCCGGCACAATAGGAATAAGCTAAGTTCTCAGAACATTGAGTGTGTGAGTGAGTGTGTGTGTGAGTGTGAGCACACTCCACACGTGCGCGGAAGTGTGGGTAGTGGAGTCGGGAACGTTCTTTGTTTTACCCTTTGTTGGCTGGTTTGTGTTGATTTGGTACAAACCCTATAAGTTCTCTATTAGTTAAGGGATATTAAATGAAAGTTTGTAAGCAAAATTTGTATACTCGTAATATTCATGTTTGATTATTTTAATTAAATCTAAGAAAAATGTTGGTAGAGACTTCTAGATTGAGTTACGTTTTATTAGTTGAATAGCAGACGTTTTAAATAGTAAATAATGTACTAATAAGACCAAACAACGCTAATGTAAACGAGTAAATATTTTTGCTATGTACTTAAATTTAGTCAATCTGGCATAACGAAAAGTCTACATTGAAGAGGGAAAAAAAGCAATGAATAAAAGACGATCGGCTTTATTTCTGCGAAAAAGGGCTAATAAAATGGAATTGAGGACCGTGATCTGAGTCCCCTTAAGTTTTTGCAAGTAGGTATCCCTTACACTGTATGTATATGTCGTAGAAATATTAGACCACAACGTCATTAATCTTCCTCTGTAAAAACCCTGATGTCAAATTGTCCGAACCGCCATAGGCTTGACAAGTCTCATTTACGCTGACGGCTTCAGATCCGTCCAATATTCGACTTTTTTCATCCTACTATCTTTATATCAAATCCCCGAGGCGTGTTGTATCTAGGCAAATATGCAGAACTAGTCTGAACCATAGATTAATAAAGCCTAGATAAGTAGCCTAGTAAGCGCATGAAAAGTGAGGCAATTGGTCCACTTGAAATTTTTAACTCTATTGTCTTAATTAAATGTCTTATTAAAATAATTATGAAATAACATAATAATAACAATTTATTACAGTAAATATGGTTAAAAATCTTTCAATTTCGAAAAAATCATCTTAATTTAAACATTTTAACAAAAACTTTTGACAGTATTTTGACAGTAATGACATAAGATTTTTGCCTCACTTTTGACGAAGCGTTTGTATGAAAACTATATCAATCTAGGCTTTATTAATCTGAGGTATGAACAGTGTCTTCCTCATGAATGTCAGGCATAAAAAATTTATCCGCTAAAAATCGGTCAATTTAAACACAAATCTATTCTCTACGGCTACTGCATCAGTTACGCTACCAATAATTATCTTAGGGCGTTACCATTTTAACAATGTCAGTGAACTCTCTGAATGTCATTTGCACAGTAGTCCAGTCAATAAAGCATTATAGATGGAAATCCGTGGAACACAATTTTTGACTTCGGGACTTTATTTAGACTAGTTAGGAGGTGAACATAGCAAAAGTCCCCGCCCTTAGCCCTTGAGCCGGCGGGGTGAGGGGGGTTTAAAGGTACCACTTTTCGGTTTTTCGCTTAATCCTCGGAAACTATGCGTCCTAGTGACATGACTACTATGAACCAAAAAAAGCTTATTCAATTTGCTACAGGTGAAATAGTCAAGTTTTTCTATATCTTCTATAGTTTTTGCGGCATCTGTTCTAGAAGGTCTGTAATATTGGAAATTTTATTTTTGTCTTACATGTTCCCATCAGGAGAAAATCGACTAAATCAACATTGAGCAAATATTTTAGACATGCGGAAGCATGTTAAGCCTAGTTCCAGGGAGAGGACTGCACTGTGCGTATATTTAGACGAATCAATTGGAGCCACTTTTGACTCCACATCACTCAAAAACTACTGTGCATTAACACTTCAAATTTGGCTCATGTGTTGAGACTTGCAAGATAAACATCAGCTTCAAATTTCATAAATATACCTCAAACGGTTCTTTAGGTATTGACGTCCAAAAATCTACATATCTGACCTATAGACCAAATTCTAACAACTTCCAGATGACCCTGAAGGTTCAAATTTGGCATACAGATAGGTAGATGTGTAAATACAAAGGAACAAATAAAAAAACAGTAAATTTTAACATTTTACATTTTTAGATAGATTTTAGTGTTCTAAATGTCGATTTTTGAACGTCAATACCTAAATAACCGATTTAGGTATATTTATGAAATTTGAAGCTGATGTTTATCTTGCAAGTCTCAACACATGAGCCAAATTTGAAGTGTTAATGCACAGTAGTTTTTCAGTGATGAGGAGTCAAAAGTGGCTCCAATTGGGTCGTCTAAATATACGCACGGTGCAGTCCCCTCCCTGGAACTAGGCTTAACGTGCTCCCGCATGTCTAAAATATTTTCTTAATGTTGATTTAGTCGATTTTCATTTGATGGGAACATGTAAGACCAAAATAAAATTTCCAAAATTACAGACATTCTAGAGCAGATGCCGTGAAAACTATAAAAGATATAGAAAAACTTGACTGTCTCACCTGTAGCAAATTGAATAAGCTTTTTTTGGTTCATAGTAGTCATGTCACTAGGACGCATAGTTTCCGAGGATTAAGAGAAAAACCGAAAAGTAGTACCTTTAAAACCCCCTCTCCCCGGCGGCTCAAGGGCTAAGGGCGGGGACTTTTGCTATGTTCACCTCCTAACTAGTCTAAATAAAGTCCCGAGGTCAGAAATTATGTTCCACGGATTTCTCTCTACACCGTCGTTAAAGCATTCATTGACTGGACTACAGTGACAGTTGTGCAACTGAAGTGCAGTTGCATTCACAGTGTTGAGGTTATTCTCTTTGTGTTTCCTAGGCTTTGTGAACTGAGAAGTAATTTTGTAAACATCTTAAAAGTTTTATGAGGGTTCCTATTGACATAAACCTTTACTTTACCACTTAATTGCAGGAATTGTTATGTTGTAAAGTTACTTGAACTCTGATTTTGAAGATTTTATAGATGACTAGCTTTCCGCCCGCGGCTTCGCCCGCGTGGAGTTTTGTCTGTCACAGAAAAACTTTATCGCGCGCGTCCCTGTTTCAAAAACCGGGATAAAAACTATCCTATGTTCTTTCCCGGGACTCAAACTATCTCTATGCCAAATTTTATCAAAATCGGTTGCGAGGTTTAAGCGGGAAAGCGTAACAGACAGACAGACAGACAGACAGAGTTACTTTCGCATTTATAATATTAGTTGGGATTGATCTCTAATTGATATCGTTCGTTCGTTTCAGCCAAATAACATCCACTGCTGGACAAAGGCCTCCTCCAAGGTTTTCCACAATGCACGGTCCTGCGCTGCCCGCATCCAGGCCCCGATTAATATATTTCATTGTATTCTCGCCATGACTGCTGGCATTTTGTCTTTAAATTCACTCTAAGTTTTTGGATAGGAAAGGAAAGGCTCTATCATCTTCTGTAAGACCTGTTTAATTTAAACTCCACTCTATTACAAGTTCTACTGGTAATTCACGTGATCGCATCTCGTTCATACTCATAACAAAGAAACGAATCGATTTCTCATTCCAATGCCAAGCCCAACTCAATATAAGTAGGTTTCTATAGCTTTTAGTCGAAGTATACCTACTTCAGTTAGAATTTGAACTAGATTCCTCTATAAAGACAAAGATATTCAAAATCGATGAAGCCTTGAACCTAAAACAATAGTAACCAATCGACCCAATAAGAAATCAAGTTTACAACTGGCATTAAAGTGGAGCAGTTCTCTGGAAATATTATAATTTCCAACAGATAAATTAAGTAGTATACTAGCGGTTTAGAGGTTCAAGTTTATTCATTTAATTTTTATGCATAACATGTTTCATGTCATGTGCACAACTGTTCAACAGGCAGGTATTTTACCACAATCGCACCTGATGTATAGTGTGTTATAACCGGAATTGTGAGATTTTGGCTTAAAAAATATATGTAGACAAAACAAAACAACTTAAGCCATATACGAGTATCGTCTTTAAAGTGTCACAGTGAATGTAAAACCCTTGTACATAACATACTAATTAACAGTTTTTTTATATTAAAAAGTTTAAATATAAATATAATTAAATATAATCACAGTTTGTTTCACCACAAAACAATCTCGCGTTTATTTTCGTAACGTTAACTGCGCACAATCGCTGTATTTTTATCCGCTCAGGTGTATATTTATCAACAATATACAATAAAAGTTTATCTTTTAAAATATAAATCATTAGTCAGATTCATTATTTGAAAAATAAAATAAAACGTTTGACTGATATGAAACAAAGTAGGTAAATAAATCATCATCCTACTAATAATAAAAATGCGTAAGTTTGTAAGGATGTATGTTTGTTACTCATTCACGCAAAAACTACCAAACCGATTTTGATGAAACTGGAGTTTATTGTTTATACATAAGATTTTTTTTATGCAAGACAAGGCATTTGACCTCAATCGCACCTGATGTTAAGTGAGATGCAGTCTAGGATGGTACATATCTGCCCTGTAAGTGCCTATATTATAGGCTAAAGGGGGAAAATTCGTTCTGTTACAAATTAAATTACACCCAGGCGAAGCTTCGGGCAAAAGCTAGTTATGTATGTATAGACTTGACGACATGACGTGTCTGGCAAAAAGCGACGACGAACATGTCACACTAGACAAAGCGGAGCGGAGAATAGACGTCGTTTTCTATTTACGCTTAAAGGTAAGCTACCCTTCAATGGGACTCACTTGAAATTGACAGTTCACGAACAATTTGTACTATTCTTTTTTTGATGAGTAATTTAATTACAAAAAATAATTGTTATAATGGCCACGACAGATTAGCAGCGACGCTAAGTCCTCTGACACTATTCCAGTCTTATTTTTTTGGCTCTACCTCTGTATTAACTTTCATCTTTAGATACTTAGATCTTTAGATCTTGAGATAACGGTTTTGTGACAATAAAGTAATTTGTACCTACGAGTACGAAAGTTAAACCATCGGTTTTCAAAATTTACTGTCCAAATATAATAACATCTTAAAATTTTAAAGTTCATGACTATATGCAAGTTAGTGGCTACAATACGACTACTGAAACGTCAATATTATTGTCATGTGCTTGTCTTGTTGTATCGCGACATAACAAACAACCTCCTTTATTATCTGAAACGGAATTGGTACGCGTGTAAATATTGTCCAACAAACCAAAACCTCTCGTTTATATGGAGCTCCGTTTGTTGAGGGGTCAAGCAAAAAGCAAAATTAATGCATACAGATGACAGTATATCAAGTTAAAAAGTGCTTTTTTGGAATAAAAATTTAATATCTGAAGTGCCAGAAAGTGAAGTACCGGAAAACGCAGCGTGGGACGTCCACCCAAAAGGTGGACTGACGACATCATAAAGGTAGCAGATAGGCGCTGGACGCAGGCCGCTACCAACCAGGCAACATGGAAAGCATTGGGGGAGGCCTATGTTCAGCAGTGGAAGTCTTATGGCTGAGATAATGATGATGATGATCTGAAGTGCTGTAGACTGTAGTATTGATAGAGCATCAGACTCTACACTTTTGTTGCAAAACCTATTGCAGCTGTATAATCCTGTGCCATAATGCTAAGCTTGATTCTCATCTGTACGATAAAAATATCATTATAACTTTGTCTCTAAATAATCAATGATAACGTAGAGTCTGCATTTGCCAATAACATCCATAGAAATGAAAAGCCAAAGTAATAATAACATTGGATACTTGAGTAAGACAGTTTAATAACTCATGGTCAGAGACGAATAGGCTATTAAGTGACCATAATTCTAAGCAATGAAGAATTGATTAGAATAGTAACTACTTGACCTGGTGATTCGCATACCGGACTACAGTTTGTGGGTAGCGTGTTCAATTCTCACAGAGGACTTATAATAGTGATATGAACACGTGGACATTTTTATAGTATGTATCACTTAAGTAGTAATATCAATCCCTCTATTTGGTGCAATAATAATAATTTGATAGAATAGTTAACCATGCGATTGACATTCTTGTAATAAGCCGATCTAATCTAGCTACACTCACAACAATGAAACTGGTTAATAATCAAACAATATTCGATATTGTGTCCAAATTATATTGAACCATGCGACTCTACCAAGCTGCTATCGTGATATCATCAAACAAAATCATGGTTTTGACATTGATTATAAAAATAGAGTCCCTTGGAATCAACTATAGAAGATGAGCCATAAAAATCGTGGCCATTTCATTTGCTTTTGAAATAATATTTGAGTTTGTTAACCAAAAGTTTGTCCTAGGAATGTCCTGGCAAACATTTGATAAAAATAATAATGCAAATATTTTTGTGCAAGTGTCGACGAGCGTTTTTATTGCTAAAACTATCTGTTCACGAATGATTCAATGATTATAATGCACTGATATCTTGTGGTTTAGATGAGTTTTTATGTTGACTACGTCAATATGCATGCATATTAAAAACTGGTGGGTTTTTAAGTCATATCTTTATACGTTTACTTATGGCAGCATCTTGTGTACACTTGGTAGTTATACTCGTATATTGTATGCGTGTCAATATTTAACAAATATAATGTTTTCTAGGCCATTTCATGAATATGAACATTTAAAGTGTTTCTTGTTAATTTCAGTTTTCTTTGTGTTTAAAGAACCCTTCGCATTATTATTACTGCGTAGAGTTACAGTACTTCTGAAACGAAAGTGGAATAAAATGATTCATGACTGAAAGGTATGTAGTTCAATTGTTGTCTGACATACATTTCACCCAAAAATCTTAGCACTAGGCTGCTACGTAGGAATCTTACGCCTCTCAACAAATCTTGATGCTGACAAAAAGACTTTGATGACATAAAACGATTGTTATCAAACCTTATTCGCGTTCGTAAAAACAAGGGAGCCACCGCAGCCTCAATACGCAAGTACGTACCAAAACAATGGACGGTGCGGTCGTAAAACGTAATAACAGTGTTCAATATTCACCTGAATCGTAAACTTGGGATGGTAATCCACACACGCTGAGTGATACACAACACTATTCGTTCACACACATCGAGGTTATGGGCAAGATGTACGCGATTCGTGTGCACACAACGCGTCCTCTCCGCGTCTGATCCGCGACTAGTCCGTTGTCATAACGAACTCGTGCCGTACGGCGTTATTCATCACGGCCCTGGCACCGAGCACAGCCGACTGCCGCCGACTTCCACAGCTGTTTAATGTTTGTGACTGAGTACATTGCCAATCGATTGTCGCCCCTGCGTGATGTAACGCCTTTATTATGAATACATTTCATACATTCACTTGCAGAAAATTACGATTAAACTTTCGTTTTCCCAATCTGAATAAAGAGGAAACGGTAGTTGAATAACTATCTACAATACAGCAAGATTTACACAAGTATTCGTGTGAAAATACGGCATACAGCTAGAATCTAATAGGAACCGGGTACGCGTCGGAATATGAACGGCAGTAGCCAGTGCATTCTGAGTGCGGTCGCACCGACGCAGAAAGAGAAAGGGGCATGCGACTGGTACGCTCTAACATCGATTTCGGTCATCGTACCGGTCTTTTTTCGTTGTAATGCTGCGTCCCATTCTGGCGGGCGGTATACGCATGCGTGCAGTTCAACTGCAACCCCCTCTGTTGGGAAATAGTGGCCCATTTTAAGTCGGACACCTGAACTCGGTGTACCTTTGACTTGGAATCCTCGAAATAAATGTAGACCAGTCCACTGCGATGGCCGACATTCTTGGACTTGTTTTCAAAACGAAACCTAGGACTCGATTCAAACTAGAGTATAATTTAAACTTTTGATAGACTTCAGACCTCAATCTGTACTTAAGATTTGTGTCGTGTATCATTTCAAAATGAAGAGACATCATACTCTTAACAGTATTAACTAGGGTTTCTGCTCGAGCTTTCTCGAACTCGAGAAAACTCGAGAAATTTGGCTTCATTCGAGATGAGAAAAAAATTACCGGAGCTCGAGAATTCTCGAGTTTCGATTTTGAAGCTTTAATATTCTTGAAAGCCTATATTTTCTTAGACAAAAGTAAGTTTTTAATTATTTAATAGGCTAACATTGCTTTTAGACTGGCCTAGTCTTTCCTTTTTTAACTGATTTGATTTGCAAGTATTCTCAATCGAAACTAAGTAATAATGTTCACCAACGAGTATGCTATATTTATTATGTTTAACTCTGACTGATTTAAAGACTGAAAAAATTGTTAACTGTCTGTTAGGTTAGGTACTCGTGCCTCGTCGTTAAGTTTATTCAAGTCGTTATCTTTAAAACATTTAAAAATTTATTAATAAGTTTTTTTTGTTTATAAAAAACAACTATTTATCGTAATTTTGCTATTTAGACTTGTGTTCTTTGGAAAACAAGTGATTCAATTGTAGCTCCAGATTTTTATTGTTATTTATCCTTAAAGTACACGCGACTTTATAACTTTTGTTATGATTATTAGTTAATATTACTTATGATAGAAGATTTTATTTTTTGTTTCTTTCCTTACCAAAATAAGTGGTACTAAATTCTAATATTGATTGTTGTGCAATAAAAGTAGGTTTATTAGATTAAAAAGACCTGTGTTTTTATTAAATTTCAACCGATTTCAACAGTTTTCATTAAAAGACTCGAGACCCGAGAAAACTCGAGAATTTGGCCTCGAGAATTCCCGAAACTCGAGAAAAAAAATAGGTCGAGAAATCAGAAACCCTAGTATTAACTTAATTTCAGTTCGAGTTTACAATGACATTCTAAGGTGGACCAAAAGTTCACAATTTGACCCAAAAATGACTAGAATATAATAATTTTATCTCCTTTCAATTTACAAAAAGGCCAAAAGTTGTGCATAAATAGGTAATCTACAGTCAAAACCAACTCTATTTTGTTGTTTAGTTGAATTCTAATCTCATATCGTTTTATATGTCACTTTAGACTAGTATTCAAGACTCCAAGTAAAATATTCGTACCACACCCCTACGGGATTCGAACCGCAACTGTCTGGCGTTGCAGTCGAGTACATAAACTACGAGAACAATTAACAATATTTTTACTAGAGAGATTCCTATTACGATACCAACTAAAATATAAATAGTGTTAATAAATGCTGTGTAGTTTATTTACCCTAACGAAATGGGGGGGTGCCAGATTTGGCACGAGTCCAAAAATACATCAAGAGAAACTTAATATGGCCGCGTGTTGCAGTACAACCACAATTCGACTACTGGTGAATGGCTGTATAGGTACTGTATAGTCTACTTAAGTTTGCTGTATAGTTAATTCAGAATTATATTCTTTAAGCTGATTGTATTGACTGTAATAGTATAGGGTGCAACTTTCTTTTCCAAAATAATTTGTCGCTACCAAAACTTAATTTCATTCATAGGAAGGGGATTATTCAGGGGAAGTCTTAGTCTCTCCTACAAGCTTTGCTTAATTTAGGACTAGGGACACAGTCTAAAATGTCTAAGGATATTTATTTATTAAAAGAATATAATGTAATTTTCTCTATTTCGTTAGCTTTTTGTGTATCTAACTAAAGTGGTATCTACTCGAGTGTTGTTAAAGTAGATAAGTACCACTTTAGTAACACTCGAATAGGTAAGACACTCGGTACGAGATTTATTAATCTAAAATCTAACAATGCTGTTTTAGTTTATACCAAAATCGACTACGAAACTCTTCAAGCATTTTACGCTATTTCTCACTTCTCACACAGTTTCAAATTCAGCTAGCAACACTCTTGAAACATTCATCCTGTATACTTCTAATTGGACTAGCACGTGCAAGAATAAAACCAGTAAAGTAGAGCAGTTCCTACCGCCGCAATATGCATTACCTAGGATTTACAGTTTAACCAATAAAAGCCAACCAGAGGTTATCGGATATCTGAAGAAAGTTTCATGAATTTTCTTTATAAGAATGAAAATAAATTATAATTGGAAAATATCAAGAATTTGAAGATACAAAGCTCAATAATTTCGTAGACAAGGTAGAAGAGAGTTATACTTAGTCCCATTGATAAAAAAAAACTCGTAAAAAGTCATAAAACTCATTTGTTTCTGTAAATAATCTTTAAAAAAGCACTTTTACACGTCCCTTTTTTTTTTTTTTTGCGTCAGGAAAATGTATTGAAATGCATACCCACCGGTCCGGGGGTTCCGGTGGGTTATGTGGGGCTCTCCCTGCCGGAAGGGCAGGGCCTACCCACTAAAAACCTGACGGGTCCCTCGGGTGGCGCTTAGTGGAGTAGCACGTAAGGCGCCGTTAAGTCGTTCACGTGCGTACCCCCACGCTTTGGCCGCAGCCTCACTCAAACTGTCGCCCTTAGAAGGGCAACTCTCTCCGAAGCGCGCGGGGACTCCGCGCGCACTTCGGGCCTCAATGTTAGGAGGCAGACGCCCCCGCGTCTACCTCCATAAGGCTCGCCGTCGTGCCGGCTCGCTGCGCCGGCTTCGGCTTTTGCGCCGGCTGAGGGCAATCTTTTGCCCCCAGCATGTGCTCCACGGCCTTACCAGCTGCTGCACACAACAAGCAGCGGGGAACCTGGGCCGGGCACACCTTGGCCTTATGGCCCTCTTCACCGCAGCGGAAACAGAGTCCACTGCGGTCAATGCCAGCGGCGCACTTAAAGGCCGTGTGGCCAGTGCCCCAACAGGAGACACACCTTGACGGCCTCGGTTTCAACAGCGTTACCTGTACCGAGGCCCATCCGATTAATAGCCGGCGACACTTCGCCAGCTCTTTTGCTACCTTAGCAGGTACCCGCACTATAACGCTGCGGGACTCCCTGGCTTATAAAAGTGGAACCCCGAGTGATCTCCAAAACCCATTCTATTATTATATACGATTCGGCTTCGATATCTATAATACAATAGGAGTTTATTTCATGTGTCAGATGACAAGGGTGGAAACAACCTACGATTCATGTTGTTTATTTACGTGCAATATGTGGGCATATTGTAAAAGTGGAATGCCGAGTTGTATTTCTAAAACTTGTTCTATTATTTTATACTATTTGGCTGCGACTCGGCGTGACGACAATACAAAACATTTTTCGCGAATCGGTGTTCATACATTCACACAATACATTAGACGCCATGTTGTCATAAACGACATATTATAAAATCGCTGTGATTTAATATTCTTAATCATTAATTTTATGGCAAGTGTCCATCAGGAATCATTGTTCTTACACACAGAATCGTATTATTTCGCTTTCGGGTAGTAATATGTCAAAATTGTTGGTTCTTTAGGCGAACAATGTATGGAGAACGAACATTGTCCTTTTCCGATCTTTGAAATACCAAGCACTGAATCAATCACTTACTGCATTAATCAGAATTAATTACTATGTCTAATTAGTTGCCCATTGAACTTCAATCAGCCTCTAATGTATTTGACATCTGTTAAGAGTCTCAATTTATTGGTAATTTGATCTTTTGAACATCTGTGCAGAAACTAGTAAATACTTAGTTTTGTTAATGTAAAAGCTACAGTCTACGTTTGCGGTCTGAAAGCTCCTCTATGACTCTACACTGTTCTACTACATACTAAGCCCGCAGCCTGGCAGCTTGGCATTGGCGGTTTTATTTTAAAATAACGATGTTGACGACTTGTACTTTTTATGTGGCAGGTTTTTTGTGTTTGGTTTGCTGCATTATACAAGTTAGGTCAGGTCATAATAAAAAAAAATAACTAGCATTTGAACCCGAAACCCACTCCATTTACCTAAGGCAACCCACTACGAAAGCATTGGGGAGGCCTATGTTCAGCAGTGGACGTCCTATGGCTGAAATGATGATGATGATGATGATGAACCCACTACGACATCGGGCCACAAATAAATATTAAAGTGCAATCATTTATCGGTAATAAATCTATTTGAGTATCACAACTGGTCTAATTACTCTGAACCCAATAGATCAATGAAGGGTTGCGTTTTTACATTCTCTTGAAGTTTATCTTTAATGCAATAAAATTAAATATGTAAATAATGTATGTTCGTGCACTCGAAAGCACTTTTAACACAGGACCGGTCGTTGAGGAAATCCTTGAGGCAGGCCTTTGTCACATGTCTTTTGGTTAAAAAACAAAAAAAACGAACAAAATTATTCAAATAGGTTTTTGGTTACAAACATTCCTACGTAATTTACCTAGTGATAAAATTTAAGTAAGCCTGAAATGGTCAGCTCATATTAACATATCGAGCTATATATAATATACATAATATTATTATACTTATGTACTTTATTGGACATGCTCTTAAATAAGACCGGTCTAAACATATTAAACTTTGGACTTTATCAGTGGTAATAAACCCACTGTAATGGACAGCAGTCTTATTAAAAAACATGTTTATTATGACTAAACCAATTTCTTACTACCAAGAATATCAATTATAATTGATTGACTTAAATGGCGCTATTGTGCACCACAAAAATACCCATTTAAAATATCAAAAATATGGGATTTTTATACTTATCTTACCCGGGGGTGCAGATGCGATCTTTGGTAGAGTAAGCTTGCCCAGAGGAGTTGCAACAGCCTCTGTGGTCTAGTAGTGGTATGGGCCACCTGTTTCAGACCCAGAGATCCCGGGTTCGATTCCCAGTGAGGGCAAAATTTTCTGCTAGGTTTAGTTAGTGATAGAGAGCCTGGCTAGACCACCTCTTACATATACATATGTTTGTCGCCATAACAACATTTTTGTGATCCTTCAGTTGGAGGTAAAATGGCCAGTTCCTCTGTGGTTGAGGATTCTGGTGAAGCTCACTTCCACCTTTGGCCTGATCTAAACTTTTCAGGTGGCTGGTAAGTCCCAAGTTCTAAAGTAGGTATTCTTAAGTCTTGTACTATACAAGTAAGTTCTTTGGGAGTGGAATATTTAGCAAAACTGCCTCCAGCCAGATGCGCGCGCATACCAATTGACGCTAAATGGCCTAACAAGCGCAAGCGCCACACAATGACCTGCTTGGACGCTTCAATCAAATTGGTACTTGAATTCATTTGTGGTCTTATGAACGAACAATAAACAATTTGGTTTGTAGTTTCGGTTGGTTACCTACTTCATACTGTGTTACTTCTTCCCAAAGGTAGGTACTTCATTTTCATATTGTACTACATGTCATTTTAGTTTGTTTTAGTTATCAGTTTATTCGCCTAAGTATGCACGTTTTATAGTATTAAGTTATTAGTGCCTGAAAATATAATTTTCAGGAGTCACAAAATCATTTTTGGAAAAAAAAAAGTCAAGATTTTTTGCCTCCTGAAAATTACATGTAACTACTGGCACTTATAATGTTTTGTGCACCAGGGTCTTGTTATGAGAAGTGTTGATTAATCTTGTAAAAATAATTACAGTATAAAAGCTCTTGCAGTTTCATCGTATAGGCGTAACACCTTTCAAATTGTAAACATATCGTTAGTGTAATTTATTGCCAGGATGTTTACATTTACCAAGCATTCTTAAAGAGTAAACTTCGAAAATAAATCATTAGCAAGAGGTGAGATATAAATAAACGTGACAGAAAACGCTTTTTAAAACCATCTTATACCTGACGCTAGAGTTTTCCAAATAGCAAGCAAGTTTCTGTATGGCTACCTAATGGTACCACACGATGTATTAATCCCTGAATATTCAACATTTATTACCACAGTAAGATCATAATTATTACCGTGTCGCACACACTAGCTCTGCTGAATTTATATTATACAGAATTAGCTTCTGAATGACTCTACTAAATACTAAATGGTAACTGAAAATTCTAGAGCAGGAGTCTCCTAACTACGGCCCGCGGGCCTTTTTCGGCCCGCCACTGACATCAATCTGGCCCGCGATAGCTTAAGACTAAACCTATGTTTGCATAGGTGGGCAGAAAAATTAAAATTGTTATGCAACATACGGGAAAAAATATTATGGCCCCAAGCCCCTGGCTTCAAAGTTAGGATTAAGGTTCCCGTGTGTACCGATCATGGACTGGACGACGGAGCATGAAATAACGACCTAGGTGAGGCTTTGGAAGTGATTGCTCCTATAAAGGTATGCTATAGAATAGATATTGGAAGTGGCTGCTCCTGATACCTTCTATAGATAGGTAACAGACTGATGATTCTTATGAAGCCTCTATTACTTGCAAAATTCATGTAAAACAGTCCGTAAGATTGTCCATAAGATTCCTGTGGGTCATCGGCTAGGAACTGTACTAAGCCATTATAAGTGGTTAGCAAAATGTACCTATACGTTAAAATTATACTGTTATAAGGAAGCTGTGAAGGCAAACGTAATTTTACTATACCGCGCGGTAAAGTTTGCAATTTTAGTTAGCGAAGAAGTCCCAAAACTATACTCGTATACTATGAGTATAAAATAATACTCAAGTTATTATTCTTGTGTATAGCCTGACCAGGAACATAAAAACCCTGGCATAGTGGCGCGTCAATTGCATTTGATAGTGCAACACTGAGTACAGTCGTACCTGTGTTAAATTAATAGGCTAACTTTATGTATCAGGATTCAGGATTACGGGCTAATTTGATATTTTCATAAATTAACGAAAAAATATTATTATAGGTAACCTGATTTAAATAAATTAAATGAAACCATCAATCGAGCTAGTAGAATTTATTTTATTATTCATCAATAATCAAATTCAGAACTTGAATATTCAACTGCAATGTCTGCTCATGAACGCTTCAAACTCGGTACTTCTTTCCCAATCCCATAAAATTCAACACTTAGAAAGTGACAAAAATTTTTAAAATAGGTAGTTGAAACAAACCACAGCTAATTTTCATAGTGGACTGTACTATACGATAAACATTTCAGTCAATTTGACAACCTTTGTCGGAAACATTATTCAATGAAAATATTGTCCAAACCCTTAGTATTTCTCTTCGACAAATACTTTAACACATTGTGAACCACTTTTCTTTCACGACTATAAAAATATTTTAGCAATTTAATCCATAAAACCAATTGCGCACATTTAAAATAAACTTTGTTTACACTTTGACAGCAATAGACTGACATGCAAGGTGACATGTCAATGAAGTTTTCAGTTACTGTTGCCATTAAAAGAAATTAGTACCATTAGTTTACCGCAACATGGCGAGGGTTTTTATGTTCCTGGTCAGGCTATAATACCAGAGGCAGTCGCTTTTTATTCCATGACGTATAATCATCATGTATGCGACGCCAATGATTAATACGTTCATAGTTCAGACATAAGTTGTTTTTCAATGTCTTTGTAACTTATAATTTGCGGAGATTCTTGGTACTTGCGTAATGTAGAAATAATCACCATGGGTGCTATGCTAGTAGGGTGGCTATAAATATTTTTTTATCTAGCACTATAAGCAAGTATGTCAAATTATAATGAGTAAAGAATCACCCAATGGTTTGGGTTTGATTATTTAAAAAAAGTAAAAAATATGGTTAATTTTCAGTCATGAGAACCCAACTTACTTTTGTTTAACAACATATTTTATTAAAAACTAAAACTAATACGTAATGTGATCCATAGAATTCCAGAATAATTCGTGTTCCTAATTTGCGAAAGGCAAGACATAGAGTTAGCCCAATTATTAAGCCATGCCATCTCTGACACTAATCCCAAATGTATGAACCAGGTGATGGAAGAAAAAGAAATGTAGGTACACGTTTCAGCCCTTGAATATTATGTGATAAAATTATGCTAAATCAGCGCTCGCGCAGCTCTGTGGCTAGATTAAATCGCTAGCATTAAATGCATTCAATACGACTCTCACAAATTAATTAGCAAATAATCCTCATCTAAAATCAATCTGAATCAATCATCGATAGCTCTTAACCTCATTACCATAAGCCATAAAGAAACAAAGACAGACGAACTCGTTGCCAGTGCTTTGATTATGCAAACTAACAAAGGCGTGATTCACGTAGAGTCATCAAACAGATGGGGCATTTGCACTGAGAGTAAGAGTAGGCGCACACCGTTGATTTTTCGTCGGCCGATAGTATAGTCGGGCTGTTGATCAGTATGGGTATGTATGGGAGTGCGCACACTACGCCGATTCGATTTGGCCGATTCTTCATACAATTTGAAATCGGGCACAACTATCGGCCAACTAAAAATCAACGGTGTGCGCCTACTCTTACATAACAAGGACTTGTCATGGACCGATAAACCTAATTGGTCAGTTATCGTGAACTGAAAATGTTTATGTATTTGTTTCGTTTATCTCAAATTGGAGATTATTTATTGAGTCATGTAGTTCAAAGTACAGTTTTGTAAAGTTACATACCTACTGCATACAAACGAGTGTTAAATTTTTTTGATAAATACATTTCATGTTTTTAATTACTGTTGACCATAAAGTTATAAGAATTTGGTTTAGTTGGACATAGCAAAATATATTTTTTCTATGTCTATGTCCATCTACGAGTATGTAGAGTAAATCGCCTAACATCAAAAGATATAACAAGATACACACAATAAGATAGACACAATCAGTAAAAATTAAACTGTTTATGTTTTGCAAAATCCAGTAACCTAATCCATGATAAGTAACTAATAAATAATAATCACAATTAGTGTTAATTTACAACCACTTGTATCCAAAATATTTAAAAAATCCTTACCTCTACAACCGCAGTTTATACATATGTATACTGACGTCACACTGTCATGTAGCCTTTCACACCATATCTTGAACAAAGGCGTGAGTCATGGGCACCCTACACCGTCAGGGCGGTCGGTGCACGCACACTCGATGCACTGACAGCACTCAGCACCAAGAAGCGTGAGCCCGATTCTGTTGATTTCTGCAACAACATAAATCAATCATTTTTCTTTATCCTGCACTTATTATGCACTTTTATACGAGTTCCTTACCCATACTGATATTTATAATCAGAAAATGTGTCACAGAATAAACCATATTAGGAACCTAATGCTACGAGTAGTATGTAGGTATTCAGAGATAATAATTCAGAAAAATAGAAAGATTTACAATGTAAAACACAGATTTATACTTATCAGGTAACAAAGAATGGTCAGTGTTTCTCTATTTATTGATGGATTTGCAATTGGGTTCACAATGTACTATTGTAATGTCTACCAATATTGGTATATGGTGGCAATAAACAACTATAGAATGCCTCATTCTTTGTCACATGTACCACTGGAAAATTATTGGCAGATTCAATGTTTTTTGAGGAAAATTCACATAGATCAAGTCCTCTAAAAATGTCTAAGAAAACATGGTAGAGCAATTATCAGAATCGGAACCGACGTACAAAAAGTCGGCCACGCAGGAGACTATGACCTGTTTTAACTCTGACTTTTTTATCTGTTTTTGTTCATCAGAGATGATCCATGGGGTCAAGGCACTTGGACCAAAGCTCGGTAGATAGTCAATTATTGGGTGTAAGTAAGCTTGTGGCCATGTGACTTTTTGACTTGAATAAGTGGTACATTAACATTTAGAATAGAAGTGACGATGATGTCAGATAGTTTAAAATTAACTTCTACATTTGCTTGCACGTTTCATATCATATAGGACAAAAAACATTAACACAGTTTTTTCCTTGTTCAATTAAGTTTTTTAATGTTCCAAGTCCTTCAAAATATTCATCTGACTGCTTTGAACAAATTCAGATTGAAAAACATTCATAATTATTGAAATGGCATCATAATTTAACTACTTTCAGGTAGTTAGGTAGATGAAATGCCTACCCATCTGTGTATTATCGTAGAATACAAATTAGCACAAATACTGAATAGTTATCTACCTAATTGGTTACCAACGACCGAATTTTCTACACTTTAGTATCAATAAACTGGTATTTATTCTATGGTATCTTTGCCTATAAGTACCTACCTTTAATAGAGGCCATGCCGTGCCCGTACCTATACCTACTTTTTGAAAAGTTTTAGCCAAATGAGTGAAGGTTTTAAAGCAACAATTTGTATACTTAACTATGCGAGTACTTTTAATAAGATGTATTTAATTAACGCAAGACTGCTCATTATTTAGAGAAATCGCAATTTACGGAATGTTCACGTACCTGTAACGTGAAGTATGATAAAAAGCAACAAAGAACGAATCTTTTCTTATCTTTTGTTCTTTTTAAAAAACAATCTCAAACTCTCTGTCTCGCGAGAACTAAAAGAATTTTCAACTAACAACAAAAAACTTTTAGTTCACTTTTTAAGTCGGTTGTAAATTGTTTTAATCACGTTAATTTTTTCAACTCCCTGGTTTAGAAGTTGTATACGTCCACACTATCTGTGCTTAAAGGTGACCATAGAACAAGTTCTGCTTATAAGTTATATTTTTGAGACAGGCATTGGCGATAATATCAAGCATATTATGAAGATTGTACCATCAATTCGCGGTCTCCCTCAATACAATCATCAAACAGTTCAAAAAGCCATAGCCCCATTTTATTAAAGTTGATTAATGGTAATTATTCAGAAGCCTATCAGTTTACGTTTTTTAATTACGTTCATGTCTTCCGCGGTTGACATTGTTAATTGTCCTAATTAAAAAAACAATGCGGCTGTTATGACGGTGGAACAAACAAGTTAACAACATTGCTTGAATACCTATTTTTTCTGTTTCACATTTTCCAAACTGATTACATTTTTAAACACTTTTGTATCAGTAATTTAGCCTACAATAGTTTCCGTTTTACGGTTTGGGTTGTTTAGGTCGGTTGGACCGGGACCCTATCTAAGACTTCGGTCTGGCACCAAGCCCTGTCTCATGAACCGTGATAGCTAGATAGTTGAATTTTTCACAGATGTTTTACCTATTTCTGTACTTTCATTAACTATTTTATGCTGAAACAACTAAGTACTAGAGATGGGTTATACTAGGTAAAGGACAATGTTCGTTCTCCATACATTGTTCGCCGTTAGATCAACAGTACCGAAAAAATACTTTCTAGGTTCTAAATGACACAAATCTTTATGTAAGAACAATTATTCCTGGCGGACCAATTCTATAAACTTATTAATAGCTAGAGATGGGTTATACTAGGTAAATTTGATACTAGGTGCACCTATTCCAAGTATTTATTAATACGTGATCCAAATACCTGTTCCACTTAGTACGTAGTAATTTACCATACTTGACGCGACTAGTGCGGAGTGCGGACTAATCCACGTATTATGACTTTAAAATACAATTTTCTTTGAAAAGATACAACCGTAGTATTAATAATGCAATTTGAAATTGAATAACTTGTAGAATAGAATGTTTCTTCTATAAAAAATAAACACTTCAAAAATCGGACGTGTGACGGCTCATGTCAAACTGAGAGTGTTCCATTTCAACATTTTTTCACATCGCTCACAAAACGCTTACAGATTAAAGAAATATCACAGATATCGCTAAATTTATCAACGTTGATGTCAAAAATAGCAAATCTCCATACATGTAAAGGAACACGCCCAAATTGACAAAGAAACACAGACAAAAAATCTTGGTGACAAAACTCCCCATGGGTCATCTACTACCAAAAATTTCTGGGAACTTTTGTCACCACCGGTATTTTAGCGGGTAACTTCTCAGAAACAGGAGTTAAATTCTATCTAATCAACACTCGAAAACTATTCCAATTTAATCTAATTATCAAATTACTATTTCAATACAAATTATGCAATTATCACGGACGCGTGACAACAAACCAAAACAAACCTGTCGGAAGAATAAAAACTGGTTTTTTACCGGCTAGTCAACAAGGAGTGAGCTGGATGAGAGAGAACAAAAATTAAAATATTCAAAACCTTACCCGTGTACAAATAGAGTTTAAATTACGTAATACATCAAACACCTATTCCTATCTCACACCTGCCTGCCTCAAATTTGTTTGTCAGACAGAGACGGAGTGAATCTCTACGTTCGCACATCTTAGCGAGAAATACGCGGTGCACGTAATACACGACTACGGATTATGCAATAATAACCTCTATTACTTTGATGGTAGGGTCGGAAATCGTGTAATTTAAAAAATACTTAACGAGAAATACGCGGTGCGCGTAATACACGACTACGTATTATGCAATAATAACCTCTATTACTTTGTTGGTAGGGTCGGAAATCGTGTAATTTAAAAAATACTAGATGGATCAAGTATTTTAAAAATTGGAATAGGTGCCACTTAGTACTGTAAAATACCTAGTGTGTGGATCTGTTCTAGTAAATACGTCTCATCTCTACTAAGTACCTAGACCGTATCTTAATTTCCGATATGTCTGCTCATAACATCTCACCCGCCAGTTTCCTCAGTTACTCCGTGATCATGGCGCTTGCAACAGTGACGAAATATCGGAAACTCGAAATTAAGGTAAGGTAACAATCCCGATGTTAGTGACCATGAAAGTTTAAAACAATAAACTTAGACACGACTTTATAATCCATCGAAGGCATCTAAAATAGCATATAGTACGCAGAACTGACGGCCGATAGGGCAGCAAGGTTCTGGAATGGAGGCCGCGTACCGGAAAACGCAGCGTGGGACGTCCACCTACAAGGTGGACCGACGACATCGTAAAGGTAGCAGGGAAGCGCTGGATGCAGGCCGCTACCAATCGATCAACGTGGAAAGCATTAGGGGAGGCCTATGTTCAGCAGTGGACGTCCTATGGCTGAAATGATGATGATGATGATCTAAAATAGCGATAGTTTTTACTATCTATCTTCTACTTTTACTAATCTTTTGATTTCCAACAACAACAAGAACAAAGAGAAAATGAGGAAAACGAATAAAAGAAAACTAACGACTGAAAACTCAACTAAACATGAAAATTGTTAGAACAATCTAGAATCCACTTCCAATTTAGCTGCTCATGTATTAGATTCAATTCATTAACTCGGCTCACTTTCGCCCTTATTTTGACGCAATGCCTACGCATTTACACCAATTTCAGACAGGCTGGAGGTCTACTCTGTCAACGATTTTGTTTTTATTCGACTCTACCCTTCTTTGTCGCTCTACTCTTGTCTATTTGCACTGCTGGGTGGATGCGAGTAGGCAGATAATTCAATCAGAATATTATCTCGATGCCTCTCATCTGGGAACCACAGAGGTGGTCCATGAGGAAAACGGGGATTTCATCCAATCTAAGAATCTTTCAGTGCCTATTTTAGAAGAAGAAGAAAAAAGAAAGAGAGAAACCCAGAAGGATTCCAGAACTGAAATGCAAATGTTGACTGACAGCGTGCACAACATTCAACGTTCATGACCGTTTCTATCTTAAGTTGATTTTGCTGTGATGAAAGGAACCAAAACCGTAAACGTCGTGTTATATTCGGTGTTATCGATTGTATCGAATCCGCTTCACAGAGTATTCCCCTGTGATATTGTGATCGTGACGTACCAGCCTGCGTGTTGCGAACGACCCGCTAGAAGCAACGCCTATTTCGTAACGCGCCGCGTGCGCGTGCACTCAAATCGCACTGACAACGAACTCTCGCAGTTCATAAGGGCTTGGTATAAGTTGTCAAACAAAACAAAACAAGCTTTCTAGCCGAAGTAATGGTAGTGACAGTTCAATCTGAAATCGCTCCGTAGAGATTATGAAAATGGATCTGTTACTTATGTTACTTTGTTTACAGGCACATAATTTAAATTCAGGTCATGTAATAAGTAAGTAACCCTCCACTAAAGTACCTCTACTACTAGGCTCATATTCCAGCAGTGGACTGTAAAGGGCTATTGATGATGATTATGAACCGTACCTGTCTGTAATACTGTAGTAGGTACCTGTACAGTATACTATCTAATTAGGTATAGTTCTGTTGTTGGTTCAACGGCATACTAATTAGAAAAATGCTGCTCTATTAATTGACTTATTATTTCTGACATTTACATAGGTGCTCGTAGTTACTCAGAAGTCATCATGCCCTGCGACTTTGGCCTGCGACCTATTAAAGATTGATAACAACATGAATAGCATTGATAACCCGATCTGTTATTTAAGAACAAATGTGTTGATATAGTCGACCTTAGATAAATCTAGGTGAAAGTAAAGACAAATGATGTAACTGAAAACTTGAAAATGCATTCCCTGTGTCTGTATGTATATTTACTTAAGTTTTAAATATTTTCTTTAACGTGCACCATTCTCATTGTTTTTATGAAAATTAATTTGGAAAATTTTACAATACCATTTGAAGTTATCTGCAGAAACCCCATAATTTGTATTTAATTTTTATCACGAACAATTCTATTTTCCATTTTTCATGAACAATAGTTTATAATAAATTGCTGACACGGATGTGGACAAAGGTTTCCTTGGAAACAATTATCATTGTTGTTGAGTCATTAAATGGTTCAATGAATAATATAATGTAACTCATTTCTTTGTTAGAAACAGATCTAATATACGTTTTGTGTTACTAGAACGAGTGCGGGCGCACTGGTTGCACTGAGCTACGTACGTTCAATGTTTGTTAGATGAAATAACTAGCATACTTTCGTATCAGCCGACTTTAGATAAAATAAGGAAGCGACAATATTGAGTGACGTCATTAATTTTATGATCTTGCTTTTGACACATCTACTTAATCATTTGATAATGAAACATGAATACTGTTTGTTTTTATATTTCCACTATGTAACTCATAAACAATTCGTCCTAATGGATAAACTGAGCCATAGATATAGTTTAACTTCTAGCCTAATTTATGATCTAACGACTGACTCTACCATTTGACATTCCCTTAGGAACTGGAACACACTTGACCTTCTCTGGTTGCGTTTCTACTGGTAAGTGGTATCAAGCTATGGATCCTGTGTTCACAGAAGTTGTAGAAATGGAAACGAGGGATGGAAATAGTATCTACTCGACGAGTGTCATTTATAATTTTTATCATTTAGTACCAAATAAATATTTGTCTTTCTTTCTTACATATTTTATCTCTTTCCACTACTTCTCCTCAGCACCAACTGATACGTATGTTGTCCAGAAGTGGTGGAAGAGCAAGTTATGTGGGACGTATTTAAATGCCCTGAAGAGGGCCTACATACCTACTAATAATTTAGATTTTACCGTAATTAGAAAAACTATATGGAAAATCAGTGCCATTGTCTATTCTAAATCACAGAAAATGTGCTACGATAATGGTATGCTAAGGATGTGTGGTTAACCCAATCGCGGATGTCAAGCGAGCTGTGACTAACCATACGGTGTCACAACGTAAGGCTGCGACCATAACTAATAATGAAATCTAATGCGGTTTCATATCGTCCCTCGCATGACTAACTATCCTGTCTCAGTTTTTTTTTTTATTCACAACGAGGAAGCTCTTTGCCTGTATCTCACCTGTTTTGCCACTTTCTCAAAACCACGGGTTTTCAGTTAGGTCATTTCAAATTTAGTTTCTGTTTATACTTTACGGACATTGTGGGAGGAAAAATAGGTACATACAGATACGTGAGTTAGAGAAAATCGTAGACAATGGAAGCAGGAAAAAATTTGTAGTCCGTTAGGACTTGAGTTATCAAATTGCCAAAAGACTGAGATAGGGTAGTTTAGTTAGTAATGCGAGGGACGATATGAGTTTCATTTTATTGCAACCTTCCACCGCTATTTCTGATCAACTTCTTTTCGTGTCGACAACAATTAATCTACACAGTGTCAGCCCAAAACTTCGCCACGAGGGTGATGTATCTCCGATAATGCTTTTGAACTAAAAGTCGCTGTTAAAATTCTAATGGCAGACGAAAATCGGAAAATTAGGTACAGTAGACAGCAATATCAGACTACGCATTTTTGTTGATACTAACATCTATCTATAAAAGATTCCACATTGTTTAGCTTGATAAGCTGTTGACTGTCGTCCGTACATTGTAATTTCGTTACGTCAGATTACGGCATATGGAAGTCTTGCGGTTTCATTTTACTTCCACATCCTATCAGAAAATATATTTTAAGGTAACCTACATTGTTGTTCATGGACGGGGAATATTGGTATAACGAATATGATAGGTAGCAATAAACTAACCCATGAAAAAATACTACGAAAATAACATGGTATGGTAACTTGTAAAATGGTAGGGCAAACTACATTTTAGAAATGTTTAACATACCTACAAGCATCCTGAAAAGGAAATACTACTTAAAGAATTTGTATTTGAATTCTAATTGACAATGTGCGACATTATATGTATAATCAGCATGGCTCCCTTTTGAAGTCGGTTACAAAACTATACTCATCATCATGCTTTTAACAAAACCACGTCTCTACATACTTTTTGTTTTGGAAAGTGGTGATTTTAAACTGAGCACATGCCACATCTAAATATGGCCGAAGCCTATTGATGTAGCGTCGGTGCAAGCGCACCGGAATTGTACCCGGGTGTTGACAGTACAAAGTGCGGCTGTGCCGGTTGTGGTGAGTGGTCCAAGGCGAATAGTTAAAACATAACTAATCGTAGAAAAAATATCTAATATGGAATTAGGATTAATCATCATCATCATTTCAGCCATAGGACGTCTACTGGCGAACATAGGCCTCAATTCCCTAATTGGGTGGGTGGACAGAACTCACTAACCAAAACGAGTACAAAATTTAGCCCACATTGGAAATCGGACTATCGGATCCGAGATCTCTGGGTACAAGTGGTCTTAAAACTAGACCACAGAGAGGTTACTTAGGCAAGATAAAATATGCTTGTGTTACGAGTTGGATCACCACAACTAGTCCAGCAACCCATGTTCCTTGGATCATAAGACGGCCAGTCCTACACCGACACATTGACTTGGAGCGATTAAGAGCGATTTACGACAAATTATACCTTGAAATAAATAAGATAGGTACTACCTTTCGGCTCTTAAGTTGTCTGCCTGACTGATTGATAGAAATTACCCATTGTTTTCGACTCTATAAAAACCCGTCGCACGGATCGGATAGAAAATAAAGATAAATATCAGATAGATAAACTAAACTGCTATTAGTATTCTGTGACGTAAGTCATGACGTGACGTAGTTCACTCACCTAACGGGATTCAAATCCGCTTGTTAGCACCGATACGCAGACTATGATCGCTATGTTAACGCGATACAAAAATAGTAGATGTAACTATGCAATGCAACCAGTATAACGGTCAGGTATAATTTTGGTTCCTCAAAACCAAAATTATAACTGACCGTTATACCTACCACTGCACTCCTACTATTTCCATTAATGTCATAAAAGGTGAATGTAGAACATCAGTTTTCGCTCGCCAACTTGTCTAGCCAATGTGGGGAGTTTATGATATATCCTCCATTGGCCTCTGATAAAAAATAATTAGAGGGTCTAGCTCTTGCATTAGGAATTTAACCTACATTACGATTAGATGATGGTGACTAATATGAACAAACAGAAATCTAACATTAACAAAGTTCGTAGGTACGCAAGCTATGTCCTCAAATACTATGCCGTTAAAATTCAGCCTAAGTGTTAGGTCGATGCATATGCATGACCACCAATGAGTTGGCAGAAATGCAGTCAGTATGGCCGTCCTAACTGGTTTTGGCGCGAGATCGTAGATAGCTGCAAGTGGCATTATGTAGGTATTCTGTGACGTCACCACTGCCTGCCTAATTTATAGTCTAGTCTGGTCAACTATTTACTTACTTAGCTTCTGCATGCAAATTCGCCTGGATTGGTTTAGCCACAGAAGCATTTTTTTTTCGAACATAAGTAAATGCATTAAATTGCATAGGTACATACCTACCCTACGGGGACAGGGTAGGTTTATGCCGGGCTCATTAAGAAAGACCCCGGTGCTCCGTCAGTCTGTGAGATTCATAGTCTTTTTTTACGTTGGAAAATGCTTTGCGCATAGCCATTGGTCGATAGGGACGGCCAGTGGGTTATGTGGGACTCTCTCCGCCTACCCACTAAAACCCGACGGTTTCCACCAGAGCCAAAAGAAACGGAGCCGGGAGTTATTGTTCTAGTTGGACATTCGTCCGCAGCTCCGCCTCAGGCTAGAGGCTCGCTCACGCACGAGCGAGCCTCTCCGGCTTCGAGGGAGCCCTCAATCCCCTGAGGGTTTTTTTCTTTTCTGTTTCTGCCCTGGTACGACAGGCCCCCAGCCCGCCGTAGCGGGTTACGGTCTTTCCGGACATAGCCTACACTATTACAGATCAAGCCTTAAATTCACTTCTACAGCCACAGAAAGCATTTAACCTAGCTAATTAAAACATGATTGAATTGTGAATTACTTAAACTTACATAATATTTAAACTAACAACATAAATACATACGTATTCTAAAATACCTTTGTTTTACTTACTTTTATTTTTTGTATTTTCATGGTATGTCGATGCCGACAGCCAGTTTAAAGACACACGTACATAAAGACTCCTGCCTCTGACTCCTCCCTCCACCAATCCTGTAAATATGTAATAATGATCTACTTACAAGAATACTTACTGAACTGCCCCAATATTTATTTGCACACATTATTACATTAGGTAGGTACCTTAATTATTAAAGT
The DNA here is from genome assembly GCF_004193835.3 of Ostrinia furnacalis. Lineage (NCBI taxonomy): Eukaryota > Metazoa > Arthropoda > Insecta > Lepidoptera > Crambidae > Ostrinia > Ostrinia furnacalis. The sequence goes on from NW_021135290.1 coordinate 223,557, forward strand.
TTGCTTTCGTGTCATCTATCCAGCGTTGCCAGACGTCCCGATTTTGGCGGGACGTCCCGATTTTTAAATCAAAATGTCCCGCGCGGGACAGGCTCGGTCCCGCTTTTCGGAGAGAGACACTCACTTCACCAGACTATTGTTTGAAACGCCATATTATTTTAAAGAATAAAACATTTTTATTTCTTTTCCTTTTTTTATTCCAAAGATGAATTTAACGATAGAGTAAATCTGATTTAAAATATTATTTTTTTGTTAAAATACATTTTCAATGGCTACTTTTGCTATATATTGTCACGTTTAGTCAAATAAAAAGATAAATATTTGAAAACCTTTGATTATATACGTTTTTTTACTATGTCCCGCTTCTGACGGAAGAGTCCCGCTATTTTCACTCAAAAAGTACCAAAGTCCCGACTTGGCGAAAAAAAAAACTGGCAACGCTGCATCTATCGGGTTACCTACGCCATATCGAATGACAAATGATCGAAAATCAAAATATCGAATATGTTTCATCGAACGATCAAAATATCGAACGATCAAAATATCGAATGCTCAAAATATCGAACGTTCAGAATATCGAACCATCAAAATATCGAACGATCAAAATATCGAACGATCAAAATATCGAAAGTCGATATAGACGTTTTTATTAAATTTCATCATGCATCATTNTGGTTCGATATTCTGAACGTTCGATATTTTGAGCATTCGATATTTTGATCGTTCGATATTTTGATCGTTCGATGAAACGTATTCGATATTTTGATTTTCGATCATTTGTCATTCGATATGGCGTAGGTAACCCGCATCTATCACACATCTAAAAAAAAATTATCTCCTATATTTCTTTACTTACTACAATAAACATATTTGTTTTAAACTAACGCAAACTCCTATTTGATGATTTACTTACTTTGTTTATAAAATTTTAACTTTGTTTTATTTTAAGGTTTGATGATTACGGCAGTATTTTTCCCTGAGATTTTCCCTCGTTTTTAATTTCGTTCACTTCCTTACTTTTTACGCGCCATTAGCGCCATCTGTTGACAAAGTGATAAATAACCAGGCATACAGCTACGTTTGCGTAAAGACAGATGACGCTACTGTACAGGTCACTAACCTTTCAATAATTTGTTTCTTGCTTGTTTTTTGTTACATAAAATTAAACAACTTATTTGTTTATTGTAAAATAACTAAGAAAACAATTTAATACTATTCAAAATAACCTTAAAAAGTTTTATTTATTTCAATCTTTACAACCTTCGTAAATAATTCGTTTAATTTTTTTTGTAATGTTGGCGCTTGAATTATTTTCACGATGATGGCTACATTGATCTCAATGTTACACTATAAAATAATAATGCTCAGTGAATGGGAAAATTTAAAATTGTCCCAGAGGAGTTTCAATATGAATCACTTTATATGAAAAAAAAAAACAAAATCTTTATGTATAATATGCAAATGCGTGTAATTTAAAGGGCATAAATCCTTTATTTAGAATGAAAAAGTTTGTTTATTTTTGGCATTCCTCACCTCTTAACAATAGGTACTTTGTTTAGAGTTTTGGTTTGCCTTAGGCCCAGTTTTTTGATTCTTAGTTAAAATAACTAATTGTTAAATTTTGCTACTAATGGTTAAATATTAACAAAATGTAAACAAATAGTTAAAAATCTACTAAAAGTCAAGCTAACCATTGTTCGAAAAACATTTTTTTCTGATAAATTACCACTTGTCATTTGATATCTGTCAAATTTGACCATTTGTTACTTTATCTACGAATCAAAAAACCGGGCCTTAGTTTTAAACAAATTCTGTTTATTGTAAATAAAGTCTCAATTTAAAAATAAAAAATAAGGTACTTTCATTATTAATAATATCGTATGGTTATACGATCTCTCATAATAATCAGCCTGTTAGATAGTAAGATCATCATCATTATGTATGTACTTACATCGAAGTTTGAAAATAAGTAATTATTATTATTTTAAAAAAAAGATCACACTTCCAAATAGGTACCTAGGCTAAATAAATATTATTCAAATGGTTTAAATGGGTAAGTAATTAATACTTAAGCGAATACTAGTGATCGCCTAGTCAGTTAACGCATGCTCTTCTAATATTTTTTTTCAGCTAAGCGAACACCCTAACGTATTATTTCATTAGTGATTATTTAGTATTCATTTCTAGGGAGATCAATTTTTTCAAATCAAGAAATGAATGAAACTTCGGTTTTTTTATGGTATTTAAAAAAATGCAATAATAAAATGTACCATGTTAGGCCCTAACATGGTACATTTTATTATTGCATTTTTTTAAACAGTTAGGGTAACCACCAGGTTCAATGATGGCAACATTTTAAAAAGAAAGTAAGTAAAGTGAAAGAAATGAATTTACGAGAATAGGTCGCAAGTCGCATAGATTTTTGGTTGATTTCCTTTTCACTTTGCTTTCGTATTCTCCAAGATCTAAGAAACTTACGTTAATTTGTGTTTCTGGTTAAATTTTGATTCAACTTATTATGTGCGGCGGCACCCAGAACAGGAAAGTACAAGAGTGAACAGCATCTTATTGATTTTCTTACCTTGCATATGCTTTCAACCAACGCGAAGTGGTGTTAATAAAGATATCGTAGATTCTATGGTCTAATTCGGATTTATAGTGTTGGATACGATATCTAACACGTTCAGTGACATTTAACCTAATTTGGTGTAAACGTAAAATCAGCGAAAATGATGGCAAATTCACTTGACACAGTAAACGCGAACCAACCCACGCAAAATGGTAGCAAGGTTCAGCCATGTAATAACGAGTCCAAGACTAATCTCATAGTTAATTATTTGCCGCAAACGATGACTCAGGAAGAGATACGGTCACTGTTCTCGAGCGTCGGCGAAGTAGAAAGTTGCAAGCTAATTAGAGACAAAGTGACAGTCTTTCCTGACCACATCCTGAACGGCCAAAGTCTTGGTTACGCCTTCGTTAATTACCACAAGGCGGAGGACGCGGAGAAGGCTGTGAACACTCTGAATGGATTGAGATTGCAGAACAAAATCATCAAAGTCTCGTATGCTCGACCTAGTTCCGACGCAATCAAAGGCGCCAACCTCTACGTATCAGGTCTACCGAAACATATGACTCAGCAAGAGTTGGAGAAGCTCTTTAGCCCCTACGGAACCATCATCAGCTCACGCATTCTACATGAGAACATGAACGTTGGGCACTTACTCCAGGTGGGAAATGAAGACCAAGGAGGCATTCAGGGCCCTTCAAGAGGCGTCGCGTTCATCCGATACGACCAGCGGTGTGAAGCAGAAGCAGCTATACGTGAGTTGAATGGATCTATACCGCCTGGTGGTACCGGCCCAATTACAGTCAAGTGTGCAAACAATCCAAGCAACCAGAACAAGGCATTAGCTCCATTGGCCGCATACCTGGCTCCAGCTTCGGCTCGTCGCTTCGTCGGACCCGCAGGGAAGGCACTGCTTGCTATCAACAAAGGGCTCCAAAGATTTTCTCCCCTGGCTGACCCACTGATCCAAGGTAACGCTCTAGGTGGTTCGGGTTGGTGCATCTTTGTGTACAATATTGGAGCTGACACTGAGGAGAGTATCCTGTGGCAGCTTTTTGGCCCATTCGGTGCCGTCCAGAGTGTTAAAATAATAAGAGATCCTACCACCAACAAATGTAAAGGATATGGGTTCGTCACTATGACTAATTACGATGAAGCGGTAGTCGCGATCCAGTCCTTGAACGGTTACTCACTGAACGGTCAAGTACTGCAGGTCAGCTTCAAAACGAACAAGAGTAAATCTTAAATTAATTCAAAATCTAGTCAATAAATTGTAGCTAATGCAAAAATGTTGATCATTAAGCTGTCATGGTTTGGCATCATTATCAATTAATTAGAACTGAGTAGTGAAATATGACTGATGCAAATCATGACAACAGTTGAACAGTGTTCAATTTAAGCAAGTACAAATAATTTAACGGACATCACAGTAATAATAATGCAGTCACAAACTGTTTAGTACTTTGACCTTAAATCGCTGTCCCCATGACCATGAATTTATAGTTTCAGTATCCCTAAACCCAATGATGTTATGAGTAAACTGACTCTTTTTCAGTAACAACCTATGTATGTTATATTTACTCTTTTATAGAGGCTAGCTAACGTTAATTTAAGAACTACTATGACAATTCACAATGCTTTCAAATAAAGATACTGACAATTTTATACCTATTTAATTTGACTGTTAAGATGATAACATCAGTATTTTTATTTAATGTGTGTAATTTACTGCCTTAAATGCATTGTATTTTTTCTGTAATAGATAGAAAACTATTTTTATTTATAACATCTTAATATCTGATGTTATAATGTATTTTCAGATATCAAGAAATAGTGAATCTAATGTAATACCATTTTTATGTTCACTTCTGATAAAGATTTCTTTCCTATTTTTCTTACATGCTTCTTCATAATCTTTTTTTATTATTAATTAGATACAACATGCATATTTAAATATTATTAAATTATGATAGTGCTAATTTTCAGAATTTTATTTTTCTTGCTTTGTATGTATCTAATTAATCAAAAACTATTTCAAATCTTTATCAGAAGTGCACAATATGCCAACGAGAGTCTAATTGTTCAGGCAATAATATATTTATTAACTTTAGACAGTGCAATATTATACTATTTGCTTAAAGTAAATGTATGAAAAAAAATATATTATTTATTTAAAAGCAAGTGCAATCTTTACGAATGTCTATTTTCTTTTGGAATAGTTGCAATAGAAATTTAAATTATTCACATTATTTATTTTCCCTCATTTTACCAAAGATACCAGATACAAAATAATAAAACATGTATGACTGAATACGACTATTCGCTTGATATTAATAAGTAAAGGATTTTTATATAACTCCATTGCTTCCATAGGTACAAGAATTTTTAAATATTAACTTAGAATTGTGGTCCCGTCAATAGTGTTATTTATAACCATAATAATAATTACAGATATACAATGCACAAAGTCATATGACAAAGATATTTATAATAACGAATAAATATATTAGATCATTATTAGTGGTAATCACTCTTATTTTATTGTAATCTCATTATTCATATTTTATTTCACATTACTGATAATGTAATAATATTGAATAAAAAATATTAATTTGGGCTATGTGAAAAAATCTCAATCGAAATTATGAAGTGGAAGGACCATGACATAAGAACTAATTAGTTATTGATCAACATTTTATTGGACTAAATTTTGTAATTGTGACTTGAATACTTCATGTATCTGATAATATGCGAATATTAGTAGTGTAAAAAAAGTGAAAGTCAACCTGAGAAGCATTTGGAATGAGGTTTAACGTAGAAAATACTTTAAGGTATTATAGGGTATTTGATTGCTTGAGCTCACATTAAATGATAATTTTAAATATAATAGCATCGAAATCTTCTTACATTTTATACTAAAAGCAATCAAGTACCCTTCTCTAATGAGTTTAAAATTTAACTCATTACTGCGTATTCACTGTTACAATTATGTAACATGTTGACAGCTTGACTTTCACCGCATGATATTGTCTCTCTAATTATTAATTTGTATAATCATTATCTATTTATTATTAAATTTAAGTAACTTTTCAATTCATTGTAAACATAATTTATTATAATCATATAGGTATATAGAATTCATTTGATGTTATATTTAATAATATATTAAATATTTAGTGTAAGTTCAAAATTAGTTGGATCAGTAAAATCACCTTACTCAATTATGAACGTTAACCCATCTCATGATTTGTATGTTTATTACAGATATTCTGTAGTTTGTGTAACTACGTTCATAGTTAAATTTATTCATAGTAAATGCATATCATGAAAAGCAAGTAAGAGAGATCCAGAAAAATGATGGGCTTCTATTTGTATGATGCATTTTGAATAAATACCTGTGTTTATGTACTTTCTATGATACTGATAAGGATAAATGATTCAATAATATTAATTATTATTATTATAATTTATTACAAGTACTTAAATATGCGAAACTAGTCAGTTATAATTTTGCGCAAGATTAAAGTTTTAAGTATACTCTTAAGTATTTATAAAACTGTGTTCTCTAATTTAAATGTAGACATTTAGGATTTTGAGTTTAAATTATGTTGGTGTGGTGTTTGGTTAACATAAGTATAATGTACCATTGTATAGTACACAATACATAACAATATACATAATGGTGTGTATCAAAACTAGTCAAGGGTAAATTGTACCTCTGAATATTATAGCTTATGGGTGTTCTGAACTTTTCGTTTGCTTATTCTGTGTTTAGCTAAATACTTGTATGACTAAAAAGTAGGTTGTTTCTAATGTAGTTTGAGGTGTTATGATTACACTTATCTACTGTCTGCTGCTTTATTTAATTCGAAATTATTCAGCTGTTCAAATCTGTGACGTAAATGGTCCAGTTTCGCTGAACAAATAAAAGATAGAAATACGGAACTGTTTTAACAGTAGAAACGAGTTGCATAATTTCGAATTTTATAAGGAAACCCAGTTTCAATAGTCTGTTACATATAGTCGACGTGGCACATAATGCATGCATCCCCTTTCATTCATGTGGGTACACATACACATGGGTACACACCAACTTAATTTTGACTGTTTATTTAGATCCGGTGTTACCCGAGGTTTCATGTCTCCCATGGAAGGTTGGGCTTGGAACTCGGAGTCATGTTCTGTAATTGTCAATGTACCGCTTGTCATCCTTTAAACGCACAGCTTGGATTTGTCTCTATCCATTACAGCAAACGAGAAATTCAGAACATCTTCTAGTAAATAAATTATGTGTTGTGTCGTCCCTGAATTGATATGATCCTCCACCGAAAGCAATGTTTTGAATCCAGTACACACCTGTCCCTTTTATTGTTTTGTTTTGCACTAGTACTTTGTGTTCTAATATGTGGTATTTTGTGTTAGTGTAGATTCTGTTACTTTAAAACTAACATTTTCGATTTTAGTGACTTATTTATCCACATTTAACGATTTGATTTTATTATTATTATTTTTCGTTTGTTTTACTTTGGGCAGGTTTGGGTATTGTAAGGTTTTGGCCTAGGATGTAGGTAGAAATATATAAGACAGAGTACAAATCGCCGATTAATGTAAAGAGGAAATGTTTGGCTTACTTACATTTAATTTTTGGAATAATGTCAACGAATGTAATCTGATGTAGGAAATATTGATAGACATTAAATATTGACATTAGCAATAATATACATAAATAATCTTTTATTTTAATATCCCTCCACGTCTATTCCCCAAAATAATTAGGATATAGGATACATAAAATAATTACTAGGTGTAGAAGGTACCCTAACATAAAATATATAATCGAAACTAACACCCTACCTACCTATATGTAGATACCCTGTACCTACAACAAAATGGTCAAAAAATAAGCAGACAAAATTGTAAGGGTTGATTATTTATTATTACCGATACTGACTCAATGGGACCAAGATTTTTCATACAAATGCCGCATTAGGTAGGTAGGTACACTCGTAACAATAAGATTCCTAGAAGTTATTTTTTATGACTAGTAAAAAACCTAGTGTCATACATAACACTTTATCACAAAAGTAAAAGGTAGAATCCCGATTATCCGGATCAATTAAAACCAGGGGTGTTCCGGATAATAGATTTCAAAGTAAAATCAAACATTAATTAACTTTTTACAATAGAAAGGGTTTTCAATACATCGTTTAGACCATTGGATGAATACATTTCTTTTAACAATGAACTAAGACAAAGTCCAATCCGTGTTACGGTGGCCGCGGCCTCCGTTTTTATCGGTCCAGAGACCCTAAATCAGTAATTAGAAACTGAAGAATGAGTCCGGATAATCGGATATCCGGAAAATCGAGATTCTACTGTAATTAGAAAAAGCAAGTAGGCATTCGTTGAAAGATATCTAATTAAAACCGGCCGGTCGCAAAGCGGGCTCCATTTTGAAACAATTTGATCAAGCAACGCGAGGGATGGATCGACCCTATCACCCTTCAAATGGAGTTCATTGAACCCTTTGTGTGTTTGAACCGCGAGGGCATGGATTTTTTGGCGAAATCGTGTAATAATAATACGTTAGAACGTGTTTCTATTGAACTGAATGTATGGAACAGCTCGATATTGAGCTTTTGTAAACGTCTAATACAGCTTTATTAGGTAAGTACTTAGGTTGTAGGCATTATGTACAGCTACTTACCTAGGTCTACCTAAATAAATTCGTCTAGGCACGTACTTCCCACCTACTTGATTTATTTATACCTACTTAGTTAAAATAAAATGTAAATTAAGTAGTTATTAATAAACACATAATAAATATTTATAGGTAGGTACTTAGATTGTATTGGTAGTTTAGTGTAGGTACCTACACTAAACTACCAATACAATCTAAGTAGGTACCTACAATCTAAACTACCTACACTAAACTACCAATACAATCTAAGTACCTACCTATAAATATTTATTATGTGTTTATTAATAACTACTTAATTTACATTTTATTTTAACTAAGTAGGTATAAATAAATCAAGTAGGTGGGAATTTACCGAAGATAATAGGTAACCTAGAGAAATAGCACCATTTATTCAGTGAAACCACATTTAAATGAGAGGTCTTAGGTAGTTGACTGCCTGTGTATAATTATTGATTTATTAGACAGGAAACAGCTTGTAGGCACACATTGTGTAGGGAGGGACCTAATGTGCCAATGTAATAAATATAGGTACCTACCTACAGCATAATATTTTAATGTACCTACTTATCTTCATTTTTTTAAATGGAGCGGGTATTGAACCAGCGACCCACGGGCCACGGCCACTAAAGTCCTCTAAAAGTACCTAAAACAATAAGGTTAGCTCGATTCGCTTTCGAGTCTTGGAATTCCAGTACAGGATGGTAGGTACAGTACGGTACGGCAGTGTTTGCTTCGCGCTCGTCTTGGCGGGGGCATTGCCGTGCCCGCCGCTAAAGTGCTCGTCTTGGCGGGGGCATTGCCGTGCCCGCCGGTAAAGTATTATTTGCGCGGGAAGAGGAAGGGTCAGAGGATGCGGGCACCGCAGGACCTGGACCGGTCGTCATGGAGATTGGGGGAGGCCTTTGTCCAGCCGTGGACGTCGATTCGATTAAAAAGTGTAATTTGTCTAAGGGGGTTGATCGCCATCGCCATGTGTTAGGGGACGCGGCTCTTCCTAATTATTTCAATAGGTAAGGGTGATTATTTTTTCCTTCTTTTTTTTAATGATATCGATATTTATTAGAATCGATTTCTTCTTAGGTGCTCGATATTTGGTAACATCCCTATGTGCTTATAAATACAGATTAAAAATAAATTTGATAATTAATAATCATAGAATAATTAATGCAATAAATCTAAAAATCTTCCTCTCTCCTAAAATGCAGTGCCCGACAGGGTCCATAATTGTATCCTACCTTACCAATAACACCTTTTGTAAACATTATGGAAGCAATAAACTATTGAGTATTGAGTATTGAGTATTGCACGCAACCCATATCTGTGCACGCAACGCACGTCACGTCACTAATGTACGTAAATGTCATTTTTGATGGATTGGAAAGAAATTGGAAAAACTAACAATTGATCAGCCATCGGGATTTTGATTTAAATTATTGATTTGTTTTTGAATACAACTACAAAGCGCGAATTTTGTGGAAGTTTTGCAAAAAAATTCCTATTTCTTCTTGTAGAATTAACTGAAAATCTTGCCCCGTTTGATCAGCTGTGCTGTAGGCTGTAGCAACATCATTTTGTGTTGTTCAATGATACAGTTTTGATCCAGAAATGGAGTCCCTTTCAAAACAGGAGTTGATATCAACTATAACAAAACAAGCAGATCAGATAAAACGATATGAAACACGACTTAGAGGTATGTACCTACATGCGATTTTGTTCATTATTCGGCAGAACAAAAGATTTGATTTTTACTTAGACTTGTCCATATGTTTCATGTTTATTTTAGTGTAGTTCCTACAATAACTGTATTTTATTGATATTTTTGTGATATTTTCGCATTACATTCCCTTTCCAAACTACTGACCTGGGATCTGATCTGATCATTTTGCTTTTTAGTAGTAGTAGCAGAAACTCAAGATGTTTTCCACAATATTGTCATTGATGTAATATTATCGTACATTGCAGATGTTGTGACAGCTTATAAAGGCCTTGCAAAGGAAAAAGAAGCCTTGGAAATAAGTTTGAAGGCCTTAAATAAATCAGATACTAGTGATAGTGAAGGAGGTAAGAAGTCCAATTTATCCCTAATTCTTATTAGAATATTTACTTATAAGAAATTATGATCGTTAACCTCATTTTATTTTTGCACACAGTTGCAGATGATTCAGTTGCAGCACTCACATTGTCACTATCAACGTTGACTGCTGAAAAGGCTCGCATGGAAGAAGCATTCCAGGCTGATAAGAAAGTTACCAGAGATAAGGTACCATTTCAGAAGTCACATTATATGGATGTTTTCATCTTTAAAGCTTATTCATCATCATCATTTCAGCCATAGGACGTCGACTGCTGAACATAGGCCTCCCCCAATGCTTTCCACGTTAATCGATTGGTAGCGGCCTGCGTCCAGAGCTTCCCTGCTACCTTTACAATGTCGTGTCCACCTTGTAGGTGGATGTCTCAAGCTGCGTTTTCCGGTATGCGGCCTCCATTCCAGAACCTTGCTGCCCCATCGGCTCTCAGTTCTGCGTACTATGTGCCCTGCCCATTGCCACTTCAGCTTGCTCGGCTGGGCAGCGTTCGGGAAACTACGCAACATCTTTTCGTCCAAAATACCTCAGTGCCTGAAGACGAAACTCTAAAGCCTATTAAATTATTTAAATGAAACTTTTTGCAGTATGAAAACGTCATATCGACCATGAGAGAGGAGACAAGAACATTGGTACAGCAACATTTGGCTGAAATTAATAACTTGAAAGCTAAAATTGCTTATGAAATTCAGGAGAGGGAAAAAGAGAGGGCTGATCATTCTGCAATGATGAAGTGAGTATTATTTTCTTGCCTCTCATAGACATTACTTATCTATGTTACTGTAAAAGCTCGAATTGCAGTAAATCCTAAGATATTCCAGTAAAACCTAAGATCTACCAATTCCTAATGGTAAATGTCCCAAAAGGTTTGCGATTCGAACTCTTACCACCATTTCGTTGGTAAATCTTAGGATTTACATTAATGGCACGGTAAATGTTGAAAAACAAAACAAGCATTTTTGACAGGTAACAATCGGTCCTATCTACGCATTACCCGAGCGCAGCCTTTTTATATTGTTTAAATGTACGAACAATTTAAGAACTAAAAAGAAAGACCACGGCATCACTTTTCATTTTAATACAATTAAACAAACCATGATGTCACTGCCTTGTTTTTTTTTTAGCAACGTAAGATCATGTCATATAAAATACTAGTTTTTGCCCGCGGCTTCACCCGCGTGTAATTTTATTTGTCACAGATCGCCATAAATTATAGCCTATAAAATTTGTTATTCTGGGTTAGAAACAATAATACTGTAAAGTTTCATCAAAATCAGTTCAGTAGTTTTTGCTTGAAAGAGTAACAAACATCCACACAAACTTTCGCGTTTATAATATTAGTAGGATGCATGCAGTACAAAATTTCAGTGTCCTAGATATGATATTTACAGGTATGCGCCACTATCAATGCTGGGTTATTATAATTCCGATTTTTATCCGATTCCATGGACTCCTCTGTCTGTCTGTCTGTCTGTTACGCTTTCCCGCTTAAACCTCGCAACCGATTTTGATGAAATTTGGCATAGAGATAGTTTGAGTCCCGGGAAAGAACATAGGATAGTTTTTATCCCGGTTTTTGAAACAGGGACGCGCGCGATAAAGTTTTTCTGTGACAGACAAAATTCCACGCGGGCGAAGCCGCGGGCGGAAAGCTAGTAATATTATAAATGCGAAAGTAACTCTGTCTGTCTGTCTGTCACGCTTTCACGCCTAAACCACTGAAGCGATTTTGATGAACTTTGGCATAGAGATTGGCATAGGTCCCGGGAAAGGACATAGGATAGTTTTTATTAGTTCTGGTTTTTGAAACAGGGACGCGCGCGATAAGGTTTTTCTGTGACAGACAAAATTCCACGTGGAAGAAGCCGCGGGCGGAAAGCTAGTTTTCTATATCTTGTTTTTTCTTACCTCAGCTTAGAACTTAACCTTTACTTGTTTTATCTATAATTTAAATAATTTTACAGAGAACTTCACATTAAACTGAACAGTGAAAGGAAAACCAAAGAAAAATTGGAAGATAAAGTGGTTCACTCTTCAGAAGCCCAAGGTCAGTGAATTGAAATTCTCATGTCTACATTTTTTTTCTACTTCATAAAGCCGCTGTAACTTTAAAAAAAAAAAACATCATCAAGAATTAATTGTTACATTTTCAGCATCCCACGCCGAACTGGAAAAGCGTGTCCGCGACCTAAGTAGCTCATTAGAGGCATCGCAGCGTCGCTTGCAGCGGGCTGAGGCGCGAACGGTGGAGACCCCGGCGTTGCTAGTACGCTTGCAGCAGAAGCTGGCGCTGCTGGAGCAGTCGCACTCCGTCGCCATCAGAGAGGTGGGCACAGTGGGCTAGAGACACGCTAGCAGCGAGCTAGAGGCGCGGTGGAGGCCCCGGCGCTGCTGGAGCAGTCGCACTCCGTCGCCATCAGAGAGGTGGGCACAGTGGGCTAGAGACACGCTAGCAGCGAGCTAGAGGCGCGGTGGAGGCCCCGGCGCTGCTGGAGCAGTCGCACTCCGTCGCCATCAGAGAGGTGGGCACAGTGGGCTAGAGACACGCTAGCAGCGAGCTAGAGGCGCGGTGGAGGCCCCGGCGCTGCTGGAGCAGTCGCACTCCGTCGCCATCAGAGAGGTGGGCACAGTGGGCTAGAGACACGCTAGCAGCGAGCTAGAGGCGCGGTGGAGGCCCCGGCGCTGCTGGAGCAGTCGCACTCCGTCGCCATCAGAGAGGTGGGCACAGTGGGCTAGAGTTAATAAACCCCTACTCTTCCCGCGGGTGTCGTAAGAGGCGACTTAGGGACTACACATCAAACAGAGAACGGGTAGCAGCGCTCTCTGACAAACATCAATCTTTTAAACTGCGATCTCCAACCCGCCTGCCAAGCGTGGGGATTATGGCAAAACCCTCCACTATAGTGGAGGAGGCTCATAGTCCAGTAGTGGACTGTAAAGGGCTGTTGATGATGATGATTTCTAGAGTCTTGCCGGTTGATTTTCGCCAGTTGTTCTTGAATCTTCAGTTTCTTTAGGCAGGGTCGCCATGTGGTATGTTAAGTGAAAGACATGCGTAGGGTTTGAATGTCCAATCTTTAATAATTCGAAAAGTACAAATTTACTTAAAACTAAAATATAGCTAACTCAACACATTGAATGTGACACCATGTTGCAGTCACTAATTAGAATATAAATGTTACAGTACAACTAATAAATCAGTATACTTCACCTCCCCGAAAAGTACATATTACAACACGCTAGTCCGGTCGAGGAGCAGATAGAATTTCGTCCGATGACCCCAAGCTACCCATCCTTATCGCTCACGTGTAATTATATTGCTGTCTGCGGGCGGCCGCAGTGAGTGAGCGCGACAGCCTTTGGCGACCGGACTTTAGCACCAAGCAGCTGGCTAGCTAGCCTAGAACCTTCTAAAGCCTCATCATTTTAGTTCATCGGTACCTTTGGAAGTCGTAATCATATCCCTTTCAGGCCGGATTCCAGATTTTTTTAAATTAACATTTTTGACTACATAACATGTTTTATTATTGTATAAGGTACTCAGAAAAAATAATTTTAAAAATCCCACTCGCCCCCCTCTGCGTGGGGGGACCCAGCACGATCGTGACGCTCAGGCTTAAATTAATTTACTGCACGAAAGTGACGGTGTCAGGTTTTGTAGTTAAAAACCTAAAAAACAATAAAATATTTAGAAACATATATTTTTAATACTCTTAAAAGGAGAAGGAACTTTAAGTAATATATCTGATTTAAATTTCAAATCATTTTAAAATAGCTAAAACGGTAGGTACTAGCAGATTTTTATTACATCTCTTGATGAGGAAAAAATCCTCTCCTGATGTAAAATTGGATGCTACTAAGACGGGTTTGTTATCCATTATCCATACATTTTACAATAACAATGTCATTACTAATGAATATTTGGGATTCTTGCTTGATGTCCTTATTTTTCGTCCTAGGAATTCAGTTTTCATAATCGTGCCAGTCTCATGAAGCCCCATTTCATTAAATTTCTCGAATAAAAGTATGGATGAGAAAAACCTGTCAAAAGATACAGAGCTTACTGCTTGCAATCTACTTGAGAGAGATGAAGAATTGCAGAAGTTCAAAAACCTAGAGATCTTCAAAGTTTATTGTTGCGGCCTGATAAACTTCGAAGTCAATCATCAAACCATCATGGTTAGTAGCGACGAAAGCTCCTGTGAATGTGGCTTTGTTTTTTTAATTGTCAAAAACCATGTGAATATGTCCCAGAGAATGAAATCCATTTGCTCGTCTACGGAATAAAAAAAATGTTGGCTTTCTACTTTGTCTCAAGCATTCCAGACTTGAGTAAGCACTGCATGCCCTTCCTTCTGAAACTCAAGTTTGGTTTTCCTACTGCAGGAGCTTCATCACTGATTACAACATGGAAAGCCACACTAAGACTCAAAAAAGATCTCTGAAAATTTTGTCAGCGACTAAAGCTAATCTCATTCTATTCGTCGCCAATACACGTGAATGCGTGGAGACGGAATACATCCCATGAACAAATTAATTCAAACTACTTTTTAACTTTTTTGCTGGGGTATTCAATACTTTTCCCGTTTTGCGGATAATTATTGGTACAAACAGCTGCATGTTCAAAAAAGATATCGCCAAAAGCCTTCACTGTAGGTCAAAGGAGACTACTACTGCTGACAATAGTTCTGGATAGTAATAATACCTCTGGTTCAATGGCATCTGTATCAAGACCCTTTGGCCAGTCGCATGGCTTTCCGACGACTTTTAGAGAGTTATTGGCACAGTAACTGACAATGGACCTGGTCTTGGAGGTGATTGAGGCTCATCAGTAGGCATCAATGGCAAACCAAGACTTCTAAATTGCCTTCATCATGTTCCATCTCTTCAATTTCGGAATAATTGACATGCCCAATAAGCTGAAGCAACAATTCACCCGTTAATTATGTTCCTAAAAGCCGAAATTTAATTGAAAGCATTAAAATAAAATAGTTCACCGCCATACAAAGTATGTCACCGAATGTTCGGTTTGAGTCGGATCATCACTATCGTGCAAACAAAATTTTGAGAGGTAATATTTCCCACTACAAAATAAATAATGCAAAAAATATTATTTACCGAATTACATTACTAACTAAACAAAATATTAAAAGCAAAATTCTAGTAAAATAGTTGAATTAATCACGAAATAATTAGTACTAACGCTGACCACTCCGCTCAACAAAAGAGGTCGACATCTTTACTTCGATGTCAAAGAACACTGACTGCCTTCTCTCTCGCACCTATGCGTTTAATTCATAAACATACTGTTGCACGATCGTTGGCTAGCGTCTTGGGCCCGAAAAGTTGGTTAGAAAAGGCGCGGGAATTTTTTGAAATAACGTGCACGATCGTGTTAGGTCGTCCTGAAAGGGATATTGTAGGAATTGTAGAACAATCCAGAAATGACTTGTATAAGAACGAACAAGGCTTTTATGACAACAGTGTTGATCTAATGTACCGGTTTCCATTTGGTCTCAAGAACCAAGAAGTATAAGTTTCCATCTAAAAGAATAATGCCCGTTATCACCATCAATCCCTAACTTTTATGTGACCACTATGGTAACATAACAGGAATTTTGTTTTCACTTAAAAATTAGGGATTGATGGCGAAAACGGGCATAAGTGTCCACCTTTGGGTCCTCACATTGCAGGATAAATTCCTTCAGCAAAAATCTTGAAAAACCAAGCACTAACCTAACTTTACCATCTCCAGGAGCAAATAAAAGCAAAACGCGCCGAAGAATCGGCTCGTAAGATCTGCGCCAGACAAGAGGAACGCGTGGCTTTACTCGAGAGCAAGCTTGCCGAGCTATCCGAGACTGTAGGCGTGTATGACCTGAGGCGGAGAAGAGATCAACAGCTGATCCAGCAGTTGAAGGAGTCGTTGAATGGACGGCTGATGGACAAGATTCAAGCTAATGAGTATGGGGATGGAGCGGAAGGTTGGTATTGTGTATTTATTTATTTATTTTTTTTATTTGTTTGTGGCAACCAAACCTCTCTGGGAGGTTTATTTCTGCCAATGTCGAGTGAAAAATATTGACATAGTTATCAATAGAACGTGGGTGTTTCAGTTCTATTGATTTTTCATGAATTCCGTGGAGTTAAGTATGCCCGTAAGCAGGTTTCGAGACGCCACCGGGTCCAAAGCTGGTTGTTCATACCACAACCCACTCGACACTCGATGCGCGCTCAAATTCGAAGTATTTTAATGTTTTTTATAATTTATCACTTCACTGCACTTTAGAACACAAAATAACACCAAATTTGTACACTAAAGTCCATTAAATAATAAATTGAAACCATTAAAACAGATCGACCATGCTTCCCGTTCAACTACCCTCCACGGAATCCGTGTATTTATTTTGTTTTATTTAGAGGCTTTGCTTGAGAGCAAGCTCGCTGAGATATCTGACACTGTGGGTTTATTTTTTTTATACATGACGAGACAGGTATTTGATTTGACCGCAATCGCACCTGGTGTCAAGTGAGATGCAGTCTAAGATGGTACATATCTGCCCTGTAAGTGCCTATTCACTCTCACATAGTATTCAGGAAAGTCGGCAATATAAATATATGTTAACAATATGGTGCTATTTAGTTAGCCTCAGAGTTGAGTCCTCACCTCACCGTCAAACAAAATGCAAAAAACCTATTAAGTGATTGGTCACTGCTCGCTCGAAATTCCTTGTGAGCAAGCTATTGACATTGCATTGTACCTCATGGAAAGTGTTGAAGCTTGTGGATTACTTGCGTATTTGTCTTGCTACCCAATACTATGTTAATGTTTGTTCGTATGCTTTCAGGCGAAACTACACCCAAAAGTGAGACAGACAATGAGAAACTGGCGGACAGCGAATATCTGCAAACACTAATCGACAAAATACACATCCTAAAGAAAGAATTGATCGCTGAAAACGAAAAACTTGGCAGCCCCATCGACATATCCACAGTTTTCAAAGTAGACGGCTATGAGAATGCCCATTCAAAATGCAGAGAAGAATATGAAAAATTGAGGACGGAATTTGAAACATACAAAACTCTAAATTCAAAGCCTGTTTCGAGTGGGGATGACTTGCAGACTGAGATAGAAGATCTGAAGAGCGAGATAGAGGTATTAAAGGAGAAAGTGGAGACTTACAAGATGATGTTGGATGAAGAAAAACAGGACAAAGTTGACACTTTGAAATTGTATGAAGAGGTATGCCAAGTTATTCAAGTTGAATTTTTATTAAGAGTGGTTTAACCTAAAAGTATAATTCTGGGGTTCTGATGCCCGTTTTCACCATTGTTGGGAACCGATTGGTGGACCAACCTCTTTTATATTGTCTATGTTTTTTATACTTTTTTTATTACTTTTGATACCTTTTTGTTTAGTTTGAAGTTGGTGTTTTTTGATAGCCGTTGTGGGCATATTTTGCAGGAATACATCTTCATTTTAACCGAAGGTTTTTCTTATTTCCGCACGCCCGAGCGGCTGTCCGCAACAACCATCAATCCCTAATTTTTAAGTGACCCCTTTGAAAACAATATTTCTGTTATGTGTTACCTATGGTCACTTAAAAATTATCGATTGGTGGTGAAAACGGGCATGAATGTCCAGTTCATGAAGCCATTTTTTTTAAATTTATATGTAACGACTGGGGTCACGATCTAAATAAAAATATCACACTTCATAGTGTAATTTTCATACCAGAAATCAGTTCAATGACTGCTAAACCATAGGGTCCTTAAAACATATTTCAAATAACTTAAATGCTTGCTTCAAGTAATTAATACGTAAAATATCTATACTCCCCACAATATTAAATTCAACCCTTCACAAACTTCAACCTTAAACCAATAACAATACGGGCCATAATATTTACCAGAAACTAAAGAACGAGCAAGACTACCACTCCGAAGTAGCCTCCGACCTGAAATCCCGCATCCAAAGCTTGGAGAAGCAGGTGGCTACGCAGCGCGACCGCTACGCCGCCCTATTGGACGAAACGGACAACTTTATAAGGGCTAGGAACGACCGGTCTAGGAAGGTCAGCGTGGAAGACGGCCATTGGAAGGAAGGAGTTCTTGGGGTAAATATACATAGTTATTTTCAATTATAGTCTGGTCCGGGAGCACGTAGAATTTTGTCCAATGACCCCAAGCTACCCATCCTTATCGCTCGCGCGTAATTATATTGCTGTCGCGACTGTGCGACGGGCGCCCGCAGTGAGTGAGCGAGCGCGACAGCAACATAATTACGCGCGAGCGATAAGGATGGGTAGCTTGGGGTCATTGGACAAAATTCTACGTGCTCACGGACCAGACTATAGTAATACCACAAAATTTATAATAATAGGACGGCAAGCTGAAGTGGTAATAGGCGGGGCACACAGCACGCAGAACTAACCCCGGTAAGATCTAGAATGCCAAGTACAGGCAAGCGCAGCGTAGGACGTCCACCCATAAGTCAAGGTGGACCGACGACCTCACAAAGGTAGCAGGAAGGCTCTGGATGCAGGCCGCTACCAACCGGCCATTGTGGAAATCATTGGGGTGGGGTGGCCTATGTTCAGCAGTGGACGTGCTGACTAAAATGATGATGATTATGATGACACTATAGTCGTTACGGTAAAGTAATCCCGCATCCAAAGCTTGGAGAAGCAAGTGGCTACGCAGCGCGACCGCTACGCCGCCCTATTGGACGAAACGGACAACTTTATTAGGGCTAGGAACGACCGGTCTAGGAAGGTCAGCGTGGAAGACGGCCATTGGAAGGAGGGAGTCCTTGGGGTGAGTATACATACATACAGGCACGGTAATAGTATCATACAGTATTGTAACTTCATATAAACGGACGAAACGCGAGCTTTCCTTCGAAATTCAAATCTCGGTATGCGCTCGACATGCAAAAGTCGGGGGTGTCGCGAGTGTCTGCCACAGTAATAAACGGACGATGTCTTATTTTTTTTAACAGTAAGCGCTCATTTTTTTTATAAAAATAATTACAAGTACGTTTTATACAGGGTGTTAGGTAAATGGGTTTATAAGCCGACACTATCCCATGTTAAAATAATTATGCATTTAAATGGCATGGTGAAATCAGTGATATCATCATTTTATTTTTTATTTTTTATACAAAATAAAATTTATAAAATCAGATTTGTATGAAAATTCAAATTATTAAACTGATGATAAATTTTCGGACTTCACCATACCATTTATGTATATGCACATGTTAACATGGACTAGTGTCGGATTATAAACCCATTTACCTAACACCCTATATAATAATCAAGCATTTTTGTACGCCTCAGTCAAGGCGCATACATTTTACGGTCGTAAATTTATAAGATTTGTTACTAAATCTTAACACAAATATACATTTTTTTAATTAAATGTACTTATCACAAAACAACATGCATTTTTATCCTATTTCATTCACAAAGTATTTTGTTTGTCAAAATAAAATAAAAATTACAATCACAAAACTAGATAGAAATTCTAAGTAGGCAGATGTAATGAAAATAGGGTCTGCAGGTGAGCAGCCCTATCGCATGTTGTCATAAGCGTGACGTGCCGCGCGGCTGTTGACATTTATTTCAAAAATATGGTCGAGTTGGAATACTGTATAGATAGTATTACCGTGATACAGGTTATATTTTGTCATAGCAACACGTGACAAGCGAAGCGTGGGACACCACCCACAAGGTGGACGATCTTATAAAGGTAGCAGGAAGACGTTGGAGGCAGGTTTAGACATAGATTAGTTATAATTAATTTGTTAATCATTGTAGAATTAGCGGTCACTATTTCTATTTTTTTCACTTGTCTAAGCTAAGATGAGTCACGCCAATTGGTGAGCGCCGAAATAGTAGGAACCCTTGTAATCTCGCCAGAGTAGTGAGGGTAAACAAGGTTGGCGCCACTGTAGAGTAGATAGAAGTAGTCAGAGGTCCTGTCTCTCGCCAGTGGCGCCAGTACGGTAGCTTTATTAGGTTATTTTGTATTGCACAAATTACTAATAGCCCCGTTATACCCTCGAATTAAGTTAAATATGCTAGTGTTACGAGTAGGTTCACCACAATATTCCTTACTCCGTTTGGCTATCGTCGCTTCTATAGTATCTAGTTATCTGAATCGAGTTAGTGAATTGATTTATATTTGTTTGTTTTCACAGGACGTGACAGCACCGCCGCATATGCTCCACTATGCGCACGAGTTGGCTCGCAAAGACCTCGACATATCGCAGCTCAGGAAAGAGAAACACATTCTCGAGGGGCAATACAGGTATGGAACCAGATTATTTTGTTATAGTATATTTTATGAACTAACTTCTGACTGCGGTTTTGGCCGTATAAAATTTTATAAAAAAAAACCGACTCCAAAAAACCTACACTCAAAAGTAGAAAAATAATTACTAATTACCTACTTAGTAATTATTAGTAGGTAATTAGTAATTATTTTTCTACTTTTTAGTGTAGGTTTTTTGGAGTCGGTTTTTTTTTTTTATAAAATTTTACTTATTTCTTGCTTTTTAGTTAACTAATTATTACCTTGATGTTACCACTGAAGGTAAGCAGTACATTGAGACCATATTCTTCATGTCTAGTGTAAAATAATATTCCCTACAAAATACAGGTTACCATATAGGAAACCTAAAAAGACCTTAAACCGTCAGCCCACCTTAAAAACATGAAAGAATACAACTGTTGGTCTATTTGTACTTATAATATTTAAAGAATTATCCTACAACTCCTAAGCATTGAGGAGTTGTACCTACCATGACCAGTTTTTCTTCAAATTCGCATGAAACCACCCTTTTGATAATACCTATTCAACAAAAAAATAATCGTTCAAATTGGTTGATAATCGGCGGAGATATTGCGTATAAAAAAGTTCATCCCCAATTTTCCACCCTTGGGGGTGAAATATTTCCTTCAAATTCGCATGAAACCACCCTTTTGATAATACCTATTCAACAAAAAAATAATCGTTCAAATTGGTTTATAATCGGCGGAGATATTGCGTATAAAAAAGTTCATCCCCAATTTTCCACCCTTGGGGGTTGTTTTTTTTTATTATTAAATTTAAATGGGACCACCCTTGAGGTATTACCTATACGCCGAAAAAAGATTTGTTCAAATCGGTTCATAATTGGCGGAGTTGTCGCGTAACAAACATAGAAAAAAAAAACGGGTCGAATTGAGAACCTCCTCCTTTTTTTGAAGTCGGTTGAAAATCTCAAACTGAAAGTCTTTATCATTCTATAATTTATTATTAATACGCTTAAGGGCCGATTTTTCAATCGTCGGATAACTTTTAACTGAAGAATAACTTTGGCACATTGTGAGTTTTAGTATGGGAAATATGTCAAAACGACAAGGTTATTCTTCAGTTAAAAGTTATCCGATGGTTGAAAAATCAGCCCTTAGTAATGAGGCTACGACCTATTTTCACCCGACTGCGCTAGAAGAAGGGTTATGTTTTTTATCTGAGAATTATTTTCACGATAAAACAATACCAAAAATTTGGCGAAAAATATCCTACAAATATTTTTCACATTATTTTATATTCTTGAAAATTTTACAGAGATTGTCAACGAGAGGCTACGATTGAAAAAGAGCGTTTCAAAGAAGTGATCCGAACGCTGAAGGAAGAAATTGACAGGTAGGCTTGATAAGCGCAATAATCTTGTTAACTAATCAAAATGGATGCAACGGTTAAAAATAAAGACTGAAGTCATAGTATTCAATATTAGTACACAGTATTCAATACTAATAAAATGTCTGTTAATTTTCAGACTCCGCCGTATTCAATCGCGAGAGGGCGCCAATCTCGAATACCTCAAGAACGTTGTCATCTCATACCTCATGTCCACAGACTACGAAAGCCGCAAACACATGCTTAACGCCATCGCGGCTGTACTACACTTCACCAGCGCCGAAAAGACCTCTGTCTTGTCTATTCTCTGAGGCAAAGACGTGACGTC
This sequence comes from Ostrinia furnacalis, assembly GCF_004193835.3. Lineage (NCBI taxonomy): Eukaryota > Metazoa > Arthropoda > Insecta > Lepidoptera > Crambidae > Ostrinia > Ostrinia furnacalis. The sequence goes on from NW_021135290.1 coordinate 245,930, forward strand.
GATGATCGCTAACTCCATCCAGCCGATAGTCGACGTTATAGAGGATCCGTTGCTCCAAAACGCCATAGACGAACCCATAGAGGTCGGCGTCTCAGAAATGACGGCTACAGCATCCACGATCATACAAGCGGTCACCCGTGGACAAGATATCCCGTACATCATACATATTATGGCTAGAATGTGGCGTTTACATACTAGCGTTCCACCGGTGCCAGAGTATGATGATTATTATGATTATTATGCCGACGATGCAAGCTACCCTACGTTTGTGAGGGTGAATGATGACTTCTTGTAGGATGGACAATATTTGTAGTGTTATTTGGTGTTTAGTTGGTATACAGCTATCAAGGATTTAAAATGTATTTGAATGTTATGGCAAGACAATAAGGTTTTAAATGAAGGTGGCAACGAAATTGGGTATTTGTCACCACTCTCCAACAAATCTAAAGCACAACGTTTTTAAAAGGCACTTCATTCAAGTCTTAAAAATTTAATTAATTTTAAATTACTTGTAAATTAAGATTTTTGATTGCATTGTAATTGAAAAAAGTAGTTTAATTTTAATAGTTGAATATTGACGTCTCTGGCTAGTATTGCCATACAAAATCTATGGGAGAGTCTCGTTTTGACAGTTTTAGAAAGTACGTCAATAGATTGGTGGTGGCAAATACCCTATTGCTGATGTTTTATTAAATCTATAGGGTGGTGTTGAATCAATTGATGGATTGAATTTGATCCAAGAATATTGATAAAAGTGACTAATCTGAATGGAGCGTTTTGTAATAATAAAATGTTATTTATCTAATGGTGTTGTAGAACATTATAACACTATAAGGCTATTTACTAAATGTTCTATAATATCAAAGTATAACTCGAAGAGGTTATTTCAATTTTCGTTTAACGTAATATAATATACTACATAATATTCGTCTTGCAACCATATCTACAAAAAACTTGATTATAAAATTGTAATCATTATATTCTTACTGTTTTAAATTATAAATTAAAAGTATTCTAGTCTAGTCTACAGAAATAGAAATATTTTTATTTTTGATAAAAGTTTTTGTTACGTTTGGTCTAATTGTTGTTTCGATGTCCTCATAATATTTTAGTCCTTACTTTGAGTCAGTAAATTACTTTTGTATTCATGAATGATACATTCCGAATCAATTATTTATTTATATTGTAAGTGATTATTGGTGTCAAATCTACGTTTAGTAATAAAAAATATGGATATTGATATCAGTATCTTTTATTTGCTAACTCTAGTGCTTTTAAAGTGACTATATTCATTCATTTAATTATTGTTGCTATGGTGAATTCTTTTGTCCAGCGGATGCTACACAGTAATGTAAAATAGAGCTTTCTATGTGTGTGAATTTTTTTACTTTAAATTCAAAATTATAAAGTAAAATAATTAAAGTAATTTTGTTTTTGGAAAAACTAAATCGGGTTAATTGAAAAAATAATCATCATTATCATTATCCGGACCTAAAGATTGAAAACCCGTCATGTGTTATATGATTATAACCATATCGTTAATTCAATACGTATTATACAGGGTGTTGATTTCAATCCTCGCCATATTTAGGGAGTTGATTAAGTAGCTTATTCTGATCACGAATCAGTAATAAAATGACTTCGAAAAAAAAAATTTTAAACGAACTTTAACTTTAGTCAAAGAAAAATACCTATTTACATTAACTACCTACTTTATGTGGCTTCCTTCAGTAGGCTATCCAACGTGCCGCAAGTGCCGCAGTGTAAACGTATTGTAGTATTGCGAGCCACAGTAGGTACAGTTGATGTCGCACGGAAAATATTTGCTAAAAATTCCACTTTCGTTTGCAAATTTTTTTGGCGGAAAATGCGGTTAAGTTTAAGTCATAATAGATCACCTAAATAAATATGGCGAGGATTGAAATCAACACCCAGGTATAGTCGGTTCTAGCCAAGTTATATGGAGTATTTATTTTGTCACGCACACTTGAGAACACCCTATATACTCTCCTGTCGCTTTGATTTAAGGCCCCAGAACTTGGCACCCAATTACATTCCCATTCTTTTACCGACGACCGAACGTCGTTTCCAATTCTAAAGGAGAGCCGCAAAATTTACGGACCATATTTCCATTTTTACGCACCCACAAACTCCGCAGTAAAATATACGCGTATGGTAATGCGAGACGCGCACTTAACCGATCGAAAACGAGTCGTACGCAGGTGGTGTCATCGGTGAATAAACTTTTTACGAGTGCCGTTATCAGTCGATGAAAGTGGGCTGTGTGTTTTCATATTGAGTGTGGTTTGGGGAAGCCAGGAGCTACTGTGTTTTAGGCATTCTGTGTTTACTATGAAGTAGCGTGGTGTAAGTCCGCATCCAAGGACTGACAAGGTTGCAGACTTGGGTTGCAAACCAATAAAGCAGTTCTATAAACTAGATCCTTTTTCAATTTGACAAAGTTACACGATAATAATAGGTACACCCACAATAAAGATATAGATCCTGATAGCCTATTAAGACATACCTAATCTGTCAGATAAACTAAGGCTTGATTTCCTTTTAGGCTGACATCGGTGACCGACGTCAGCGGCGCGCACGATTACACACTAGTTCTATGTAATCATCTGCCGCTGACGACGGCGTTGCAGTGCGGTGCTTCATAGAACATTGTGTTTATTCGTACGCTCGACCGATGTACGCGACCGACGTCAGCGTAGGAGGAAATCAAGCCTAAATCTTTCGCTTTCACATGTTTCGGAAGTTCGGAACTTTATCCGTTCGTTAGATAGTCTTTCAGGAATCGACAAAACGCCCTAATTTTTAGGTACGTTACTCTTGAAGTGTTAATCAAGCCAATGAAAACAGTTATTCATGAGCTATATTAAACTGAACAGTAGTTAGGTAATAAGTAACTATTATAACTCAAACCATCCTTTAGGTAACAATCAGGGCACGTGTCGACCGTTCAGCGACCGCGACAAGCGTTCCTGGCGCGCTCATCCGTCATCGCTCGCTGGAACACGGAACAACAGGGCTGTCTCTACTTGTACACAGCTTGATGGACGAAGAACATGGTTAGTTTAGTGATCAATGGTTAATAATATAAATCAAACCGTCCGCTAGGTATTAAAGCAGTGACCGCGACAAGCGTTCCTGGCGCGCTCATCCGTCATCGCTCGCTGGAACGGAACACGGAACAACAGGGCTGTCTCTACTTGTATACAGCTTGTAGGACGAAGAATATGCTTAGTTTAGTGATCAATGGTTAATAATACAGTGTGAGTCACGTTAAAGTGTACATATGAAAATAGATGAAACTAGACCTATTTTTATCGACAAAAAAGAGGTCAAAAATTTTTTGAGATTTTTTTTTAATTTTTTATAGAATTTTTTTTCTTCCAATTACTTATTGTAAAGAAAACGTAATAACTTTTAAACTAAGCGGTATATCCTGATAAAATAAAAACAGTAATAATTCTAAATAACAGGCAATACTACAAAATACATAAAATACCCAAAAAAGGCCAAAAAATAACAAAAAATGATAATTAAAAAACCAAAAAAACACGAATTTTAAAGCAGATTTTTTTCAAAAATTATCATTTTTTGTTATTTTTTGGCCTTTTTTGGGTATTTTATGTATTTTTTTAGTATTGCCTGTTATTTAGAATTATTACTGTTTTTATTTTATCAGGATATACCGCTTAGTTTAAAAGTTATTACGTTTTCTTTACAATAAGTAATTGGAAGAAAAAAAATTCTATAAAAAATTAAAAAAAAATCTCAAAAATTTTTTGACCTCTTTTTTGTCGATAAAAACAGGTCTAGTTTTATCTATTTTCATATGTACACTTTAACGTGACTCACGCTGTATAACTCAAACCGTTCGCTAGGTATTAATGCAGCGACCGCGACAAGCGTTCCCGTGGCTGCGCTCATCCGTCATCGCTCGCTGGAACATGACGGGACAACAGGGCTGTCTCTACTTGTACACAGCTTGTTGGACGAAGAACATGCTCAGTTTACTGAGTGATCAATGGTTCATATCTCAAACTATCTAGGTATCAGTGCACCGACCCCGATAATGTCCCCGCGGCTATAAAATATCGCTCGAACGAACATGGCATTATAAGGTTATCGCTACCAGGAAAAAAATCTACAAGCACAGTAATTAATTACGTAAGTGCACAGTGTACCTACTCATTGTACTTTAAGGTCTAACCGAACTGGGCTTCTCTCTATCACGGGTTTGCGGTTCATTTAGGAAGTTAAACGAAGCTTGCATAAAAAAATGTAAAAGTAAATATTGCGCTGCGTCTAAATTTTTCTTTCTTGTACCCATTAAAACATAATCTGTAGTTAACATGAGTTTGTTTTGTATTAAAAATATATTATTTTAAAGCAGTGCTAACCCTAACTGCGTCTGTCTCACGATAACACCGATTGTCCCTACTCTTTTGTCTATGCTACGTTTACTAATGATCTTCGGGCGACTTGATTAATCTCTTAGACGTCTCCTTTGTTTTAATTAGCTCATCCATTCACTGTTTCGGGTAAGTGTTGTTAGGTTGGATGTACCTACACGTAATTTTGTGGTTGTACCGACTCATCTGCAGATTTATACGAGTCAGATTTTAAGGTTTCTGTTTGATTTTTGTTTTAGTACAGACGACAGCACATTTTGTGTTGGAAAATAGCCCCTATTTCCACTACCTACTTAAAATGCAACTGTGTTTCGCTTGATGTGCTTGCGCACTTATGCGCACACAACGCAGTGAGCAGGAAGGCGTTCGAATTTTGAATTTGGTAAAAAATCTTCTTCTTCTTCTTCTTTGGTTTATGGTGATGAACTTGCGTTTTTTCGCCACTGAGGGCACACTATCTTCAGATAGGTGTCGCTTTCTTCTAAGCATGTTTTTTTTAATTCCGCAAGTAGGCCAAGGCCATAAGCCATGCAGCCTATTCCGCACTATGATTTTCCAAAAACGTCAATATTCGAATTATAAAAAGAAAACGATCTGGCGCCGGAGTGTCTGGCCGCGCCGCCATACTTAGTTGCAAAATTGACGTGCGCCGTACGCTCGTCGAGGTTTTATTTTATTTTATTTATTTGGTTTTGTCGCGCGGAACTTATAAAAATAAGTTGGACTGTGTGCATTTTGTAGTGTTTAAAGGACAAAAGGTGCTTGTGGAAATTAATGTGAGATGGATATCATAATGGTGCTGAAAGGTGCATTCAATGTAAGTGTTTTCTTGTTTCCACTTGATAAAAACATTTATTTTAACTCGTATAAGAATTTAGCTCTTTTGTTTTTATAAAATATAGCCTACTTATGGCTTGGGTTATTTGATAAACTTAATGCGTCTGCCCAAGGGAACGTCGTAGGGAAGCTATACTTATTCTATTCTTAGGTACACCTTCTCTTCACATCTCATATTATATTTAGTAGGTAAGTAGTACCTATTATAGTTTAGGCTTGGCGGTCTTTTGAAAAACTATGTTACTTGGTACGATACTTCTTCTTTGCCTGGCCCATTCCCATTTTATTTGGGGTCGGCCCTCCGCGTCATGCGTCTCCAGGCGGCTCGGTCCTGGGCTGTCTTACTGTTAACTTGGGCTTCTTTAAGGTCGTTATTGATTACGGACATCCATGTAATTCAGGGTCTTCCATACATACGGTACGATAGGGTAAATAATAATCGAAAAGCCAGATTGCTAAGAAAAATATCTTGACAAGGGTATCATTAGTCTTTTAGGTTTCCAAAGCTTAGTATTTCAAGTAACAGGGGAGTTTCTGAGACCAAAATAATCATGCTTTTGGTAAAAATTACTCGGCACTCGCTCAAACAGAGCTCCCAAGGGCCCGCGCGTCTTTGGTTTTGCTTAATAAAAGCATGTGATTTTTCGTAGTATTTTGAAGAGAGGTAATACTGTCTGTAAATAGTATGCTAGTAGAATAAATATCGTGTAGAGTTTCTATGCCTACCCGTACATAAGACCGGCTTATCAAATTAATTAATTCTTAATTTACGTTAGCGTTTCTTTTCCCGCAAGTGAAATGTCGTGGATTTAATTGCCATCAGAAGCAATAGATTAAACATGATGAAAATTCAGTCAATATACTAAGCTAACTTACCCATAGCGTGTTTCAGATTACGATTTACAGTTTTGATACATTCATCTTAACTGTTAATTGACTTAACTTATAATAAAACTCGCGTAAAGGAAATCCTAAAATTGTAGTGTCACTTCATTTAATTGCATACACGGGAACAAGTTACTCGCGTTGCATCGCAGACAATATTGCAGGCAGACGCCTGTTCTCAAATAAACAGTACTGAATTCACCGTGCTGCTGGCAGAGGAAAAGTATAGAAGCACCACTTCTTCTTTTCGTTTCGTTTCGTTTCGTTTCAGCCAAATGACGTCCACTGCTGGACAAAGGCCTCCCCCAAGGTTTTCCACAATGAACGGTCCTGCGCTGCCCGCATCCAGGCTCTTCCCGCGACCTTTACCAGATCGTCGGTCCACCTATTAGGAGGCCTGCCCACGCTACGTTTTCCAGCCCGTGGTCGCCACTCGAGAACTTTCCTGCCCCAACGGCCATCGTCTCTACGAGCTATGTGCCCCGCCCACTGCCACTTGATTTTAGCAATTCTGCGAGCTATGTCGGTTACTTCGGTTACTTTTCTTCTTTTCGTGTCGACAACAAACCTACACAGTGTCAGCCCAAAACTCCAACACAAGAGTGGCGTTGTCAGCAACACTTATCAGATCCTCCTGAGTGCAGTTGCTCGGGCACTCAGGGCACGACATCAGGTGCACTACTACTACTATTTACTTGATAAAATTCCCATATCATTAGTAGGTACATTTATTTTATGCATAGCAGCAACTGGTTGCATTTTTTCTGTAAGATCATTTAGTAAGGCGAATAACTTATTGTTGGTCAACGTAAAACGTTTAATTATATTGGGAAAGAATGAAGATTTCGTTTTGTTTTAGTGCATTATAATATTTTTAGTTATTTACTTAGATTACGGTCGACACCAGGCGCGAAGCGCGATAGTGGTCAAATACTTATCTCTCTTGTTATCCATAAAAAAGTGGCTATGGTAGGTAGGTAGGCCTATTATCTTATTTATCTTGTTAATGTTATGTTGTAAATGACGTCTACTGCTGGACAAAGACCTCCCTCAAGGATTTCCATAAATCACCGGTCGGTCCTGTGTTGCCCGCGTCCAAGTTACTTCCCGCGACCGTACCAGATTTTCGGTCCACCTAGTTGGACGTCTGCCCAAGTGCCCACACTTCTTATTTTTATCTTGCTGTAATTATGTGCTATTTTGCAAAATGAAAATGATGTTTTTTGTTAAGGTCCTATGTCCTAGATGGGGCAGAGGGCGTCCACAACAGTCTTCCATCGCGTTCGGTCTTGAGCTTCGCGCTTGATCTCGCTCCAGGTCTTGCCGATTTTCTTCGCCTCATCTGCTACAGTGCGATGCGAGAAAATGATTTTTAGATGCTTCTATTCTGTTGCCGTTTGCCTTGTGTACGGTAGCTCGTAGACTCATATCTAATTAAAATTAAACTGGCGTTAGGCCGTGAGTTATAGCCGGTGCGTTTAGTGTTTCAGTTTTCTGCATAATGAACTTGAGACTTTGAGATTTAGTTTCCGTACTCGTGTTGTTGTTTAATACTTTCTAATAGCGTTCGTTGTTTATCTAAGTAAATGTTTATAGAGATCACGTTATTAGACATTATAGTAAAAAAATCAACATTCTGTAATTCTTTCTGCTACCATTCACATTTTTAATTGAACTAGCGACCACTCGAATGGACAAATTCGACGCCATTTGGTTATTTTGTCGTCGAAGGCTGATAAAACGCTTAAAAAGCATCTTCTCAGCTCCAGCTGATATTACTCCGAAATGATGACTAGGCAAAGCTAATATACAAAAATACATGTGTAAAGTGCACTGAAAAGAGCTTACTTTCCGTTGAGATATCTATTGTAAATACTTAGCTGATTGGTTAGTAACTTTAAAGTATGAACTTTGTCACATTATTATGTATTTTTCTGCCACATTAAATCTTCTACTTAGTATAGGATCCATCGGATTGGGCGGTTTGTTCATTTCGTGCACAAAAGAAGTTATTTTGCGTTGGTAACTTTAAATCAAAATGTTAAAAGTGATTGTTTCACAACATCTGTTCCACACCACCAACATACCTCTTTATTTCTATCACAATATGGCGTGAGGCCAAGCCGCGATGTGTGGGATGTATTCGCCTCATACGAGACATCTGTTATACTTGGCCACACTTTGCAAATTATTCGATTTTGGACCACAAGGAGTAAAGAATTTGAGAACTTAGATTTACTCAGTAACCTCTATCAATAGGTTCTATAATGTAATCATAGCTGGGCACNTGCTAAAGCCGGACACCTGGCAACCCTACCTGGACTTCATCTAGTACTAAAGTGCTCGAAAAGGCAAATCCAACGAACCCAAATACGATGCGATGCCGCCGTTTCATTTAGGAGTTCCTATGGCCACCTCCTGACTCCATCATCAGACCAGCTTAATGGTACTATAACATTGAATTTTCATCGTAACATAAGTAACTATACCAAATTTTAGCTCAATCGGTTGAGAACTGGTCTTAAATTCAGTTGCAAGATTTGTCCCACACATACTAAAAAGTGAAATATAAAGCTTGTAAATATACAACGTGTCCCAAAATTCAAGGATAAGCCGGCGCCGCAGGATGGACATAGTCATGACTACTTTAGGAAAAATAAGGAAAAAAATATATCTCAATTATTTTTTAAGTTACACAATAAATTATGAAATTCTTCGAAAATTGACACCCCTTATGATATTTTACATTACCACGACCACCATTTTTCAAATATTTCTGTTTTTTTGTTTGTATCGGCAACTTAAGTAGTGCTGCTGTCCACCCCAACTCTTAAAACCCCCAGAATCCTTGCAGTTTTTACACAAAAGTTAATCAAAATATGTTATTTCCTTAAAATTTTCAACGATTTTTACTTTCACTCCACTTTGACTCATCGTTTTGTAAAAAAAAAGTATGAACACTACTGCGGCAAGTTTTTTATAAAGTTGACGCAACTATCCAAGATTCCAAAATGGTATAATACTCTAAGAAACCTAGTCGCAAACAAGATATGCGTATCATTTTTACAAGCACTTCGCTTGTTAGTTAGTATGGGATAAATCTTGCAACTGAATTTAAAACCAGTTCTCCTCAACCGATTGAGCTGAAATTTGGTATACTTATGTAAGTACGATGAAAATGCAATATTATGGTACCATTGAGCTTAATGGAGACTGGAGATGGCCATAGGAACTTCTAAACGAAACGGTGGAATTGCATCTAGTTTGGGTTCGTTGGATTTGTCTTTTCGAGCACTTTAGTGCTAGATGATGTCCAAGGTCCTGATGATGAAGTCAAGAGGTGGCAGGAGCTGGCCAGCAGGAGCTTTATAAAAAACTTGCCACAGTAGTGTTCATACTTTTTTTTTACAAAACGATGAGTCAAAGTGGAGTGAAAGTAAAAATCGTTGAAAATTTTAAGGAAATAACATATTTTGATTAACTTTTGTGTAAAAACTGCAAGGATTCTGGGGGTTTTAAGAGTTGGGGTGAACAGCAGCACTACCTAAGTTGCCGATATAAACAGGAAAACAGGAATATTTGAAAAATTGTGGTTGTGGTAATGTAAAATATCATAAGGGGTGTCAATTTTCGTCGAATTTCATAATTTATTGTGTAAGTTAAAAAATAATTGAAATAGATTTTTTTCCTTATTTTTCCTAAAGTAGTCATGACTATGTCCATCCTGTGGCGTCGGCTTATCCTTGAATTTTGGGATACGTTGTATAAAAAATAACATTTTTATATCGTTTCGTTCTGGTTACAAAAACTGTTGTTTTGGGTTCTGGAAGTACTTGTCAGAACGCGTTTTTCTAGTGTTTTTCAGCGTGGCTGCTGTATCTTTTTGGTAAATAGTAGGTACTGGATTAACGATTAACGGACTTAGGATAATTTAACGGAAGTTAACGAGTCCGTTAACATTTTTTAAAGTTAACTTAAAAGTTAATCCGTTAATAGAAATGTTAACTTCGTTAATTAACGATTAACGGATTAACGAGTTAATGCCCAGCTATGAATGTAATCTTTATTGCCATATAAAAATTAGCTTAAAATACTACTCAGTTGTTGATACAAATCCAATCCTGAAAATAAAGTAGAAATTCTACGAGTGACATAATATCTAACTGTAATAGAAAAGAATAAGATACATTGTATACTTTTATAAGTAAAAAAATACTTAAATTGTTATTTTTAGAAGCAAAGTTAGCTAAATGGTTTGAGATAGTTTTTTTTTATAATGAGTGCTATGAAAAGGAACTGACTATTTGTTTTGAACAAACACTTATCTATAGTTAGAATGAAGTTATAGAGCTTAATAGAACTTTAGTCACAACTTATTACATAGTAATTTAAAAGCTTTTAAGTACGAAGTAGGTACCTACTCGAGAATGAGGTTACCTTTATTATTTCAATTTCTTTTCCTAATGAACCGAAAAAGAAAATACGAATTCGAAATTCAAAATTCAAATCCAGTTCCATGATTCAGGCAAGTCTTTTTTGCAATCAACCATAATATCCGTCGGAATTAACACTGCTACAGACCGAGTCTCGATTTAACGTTTTTGCGTCCAATTCGCAAATTGTCATAGCAATTACAGCGGCAATTGGCGGTTTTTTTCCCGCTCAGCAATGTCGCAGCCAAGTCACAGGCAAAAGAGTAGAGCCCGCACATCTTATTAGACCACATAGAACAAACGTGAGAAATTAAAAAATAAACGTGGCAAAGTTAGTCGTTTTATGTCAGGGCCATAAAAATGGCTTTCATAGGTTTGTGCCAGATTATTCCATGCATGGAATGGCTATAAGGGTTAAATAAATACACTAAATCTTATGATCGTACGTACTATTACCACCTTCCGCAGCTTTATACTCCTAGCAGGATAATAAAATAGATTACATAATAAATTGCTTTCATTGTAAATTGATTGCCACACGAAATTTTTATTAGTCACGTCAGTAAAGTACAGACGACAACATCATCATCATCATTTCACCCATAGGTCGTCCACTGCTGAACATAGAATGGCCCCCAATGATTTCCATGTTGACCGGTTGGTAGCGGCCTGCGTCCAGCGCCGTCCTACGACTTTTATGATATCGTCGGACCGACGACGTCGGTCTACATTGTGGGTGGACGTCCCACGCTGCGTTTTCCGGTACGCGGCCTCCACTCCAGAACCTGGTTGCCCCATCGGCCGTCAGTTCTGCGTATATGCCCTGCCCATTGCCACTTCACCTTGCTAATCCGCTTGCGTTATTTTACATACACAAATTAAATGTGATAGCCTAATTTTGCTGCATTTAAATTTATACATTCGGTAAATAAATCCGTTATGACGTGTCGCTTCTCTTTTTACTACGCGTCTGTGGTCGGACACTCCGTACGGTATTATTAAATGTCCGCGCCAAGAAACTGTCCGACTACCGTACAGTTGGCAGGGGATTCATACTTACCGAAGTTAGCAGTTAAATCTTGCATGCTCTATGATAATCACATCACATCATAGTTCGAGTAGAACTGTAGTATGATAAAGTGCTTTGTGTTTCTCATTTGTGAAGATATGATGAGATTTGGAAATGTATGAGCGGACTATGTAGATTTCAACGTTATTCAGTGAAAAGATTATGGACTTCCTTCCATCCTTAGTCTGAATCATAAGATATTTTATTTCACGAACGGAAAGCAAAATGGTTCCTGTAACCGACTTAAAAAAAAGGAGGAGGTTCCTATTTCGATTGTAGATTGTTTATTAAACGATTTGTTTTTATATTGGCAACCATTTCGTTATGTGACGGTTAAGGTAGGCGAGCTCTTCGCTTACTTTATTGAGGATATTGTGCCTAAGTCACCACTGCTGCAGTATTGTGCTATATTTGATTTATTTTTTGCCTATGCAATGATTTATTATACTGTAGTATTTTTGACTCTCAAATATTATAAAAGTAATTAAAGATAAGCGTCATAGCACAGAATAATAATAAGTACTGGGTCATTCCATGACAAATGTTACCGAGGGTGAAAAACTAAATATGTTCTTTTCGCATTAAATCTAATGAATTTTGAAAGTAAACATTCCAAATTATAATGTGCAACAAAAAAAATCTGAAAGAAACAAGTTATTTTTAAGTTATTAGTCTTCAAAGTCTATACTTAAGTCAACTGTCTGAATGATCATTTTCTCTCTAATTATTGGTAATACGATTTAAAAAAAACTATCAATCTGTGAAACGTTTTGCTACTATATGATTCGAGGGTATTTATCATAGTATTGGTAGATAGCGTCATAGTCCCAAAAAAATGGATAATCATCAAGTTTTAAGTGTGTTTTCTTGTTACTTCGGCGATGTAACACCCGAAACAGAAAAACAGGTATTTGTTTTATTATTGTACCTTACACATGGATTAGGGTAACAATATTTGGTAAAAGTAAGGACATGGTAGTAATGATTTCAAATACTAACTAATATCTGAGCATGATACTAATTTAGTATGTTTCTTTCTTGATTAAAAACTGTAACACCCGAAACGTTTCGGGTATTACATTTTTATTTATATGTCGATAATGTGTGTATATTGCTTGGAGAAGTGAAAAAGTATTACTGTGAGGGTCCTTTGACCTCCCACTAGCGCTGGCATCGGAAAAGGAGTCATATTTCTCAATTTAAGACTTTTTTGAAATGTCGACTTAACACTAAAATTAAGGTATTGCTAAAAAGTGTCGATTTTTGACATTTCCAATAAATATCGTAATTAGAAATTAAAGTAATGCTATTTCAAGCCAAAAACAATAGAAAAAGCTATATTCTGAGGAAAAATTAAACTTGAACTTTGTATATTTTTTAAAAAAAGCTGCTTCGTAATTTCAAACCAGAATTCGCTCTATTTGTGTTTATTTGTTGTACTCCTTATTTTGTAGTACCTAGAGACTAATAAAACACCGATTTTATCGATAAAACGCGTTGAATTTTCGTACTCGTAACACCCGAAACAGAACTGTTGTAACACCCGAAACAAAGAAAAAATTTATAAAAAAATAGTAAAACGTTTTATTTAACAGTGATTGTATGTTACATGGTTAGTAAATGTCATACTTTAGAAGTCCTGTAAGTTTTAGGTATGATTCCTTAAGAAAATTCGCTAAATTTCGAGTAAATGCAGCAACAGTCAGAACATAGAGGCAAAATCTCGTAACGCCCGAAACGCACACTTTTCGATTCATATTTTCGTTATCCTACATTTTAAGCTGTACAAACTTTATTATTTAGATAAAACAACTAAAAACGGACAGATTAAGGCACTAACATTACTAAAATACTATTTCAAAATACATGAAATTGTTGAATATGTGTGTACGAACGTAACACCCGAAACGATGGAATGACCCTACTAGTGAAAAAGACGCTTCGTTGTATGAATGCAAGGCGGCCTGATTGCTATTTGCCAATTTTGCCAAGCCAACAACCATTGTGTTCTATGTGCATAAAAACTACACACAAAACAGTACACTCCAATCCATGATCAATCTCAGCGGTACAGTCAGCTTTCTAATACCAATCGGAAGCAAACAGCCGGCCGGATCCAAGCCGGGTCCGCACCGGACGGCCCGGGTATTTGTCCGGAGCCCCGTTTATTGTGGATCTGCATAAAAATGCATTTCTTACAGTCGACATCGAGCTCTGGGAAGGCCAACTGTTTTGGAAAATATGGGAAAACTTAAAAAACTTATGACTAAATTGCAAAAGAGCTTTCATCATAGTTTGGGTGAGTTTACACGTACAATTAATTATTTAATTATCTAAATATAAAACTCAAAGGTGACTGATTGACTGACTGACTGACTGACATAGTGATCTATCAACGCACAGCCCAAACCACTGGACGGATCGGGCTGAAATTTGGCATGCAGGTAGATGTTATGACGTTGGCATCCGCTAAGAAAGCATTTTACGAAACTCCACCCCTAAGGGGGTAAAACGGGATCCACGCGTACGAAGTCGCGGGCTGCCGCTAGTTTACAATATAACTGTAGGTAGACTTTGGACCCGTTCAATTCAGAATTTATTTGCAGAACTACGACTCTTATAGCAAACGCACGTTCAGCTATGCACTACGATAACTGAGCGGACACGCTACGAGCTACTTCGAGTATGTTACAGTTTGTATAGTATGATAGGTTTAGTAAGACAGAAAAAATAATAAAAAGCTTGTAATAAGATACAAAATTAATTTTGACTGTACAACCTAGCCTGAGAAACTTTAAAGGCCAATGTATAACCCACTTAATTTTAAGCTCCATGTGTCAAACAAGGTTGTATGTTTCTTTAATAAAGATAAATAAATAATAAGTAATTTAATTTACCTCCAACGCAGAAGGCCAAACAGTCTCCAAGGAACCTTCACTTTGGTGTGATTCCTTTTTTGGTCCGCTTAATATACAATTATTTTCCAAATTGGCTAGCTTCTGAATAAGCCTACGCCGGAAAAATCAGTTCACTTTACTTCTTATCTTTTTTTTTTTGAGTATCTTAGTTTCTATTTTCTTCTTATTTTTAACTAGCTGACCCGGCGAACTTTGTTCCGCCTTAATGGCAATAAATAACGGGATAAAAAGTATCCTATGTCCTTCTCCTGGCTCTAAACTACCTCCCTGACAATTTTCAGCTAAATCGGTTCAGCCGTTCTTGAGTTATAAGTGGAGTAACTAACACGACTTTCTTTTATAATATAGATAATGAAATTAAACTTGTGGCATTTTGTTCGTTTCAGCTAAGTGACGTCCACTGCTGGACAAAATCCCCCAAGGATTTCCTTAACGACAGGTCCTGCGCTGCCTGCATGCAAGTACTTTCCGCGACCTTCACAAGATCGTCGGTCCACCTAACATGGGGCCTGCTCATTGCACTGGACCGAGGTGGACTCAGTAGCCTTTGTGATGGATCCATCGAGTTTTTAGGGTTCCGTAGCCAAATGGCAAAAAACGGAACCCTTATAGATTCGTCATGTCTGTCTGTCTGTCCGTCCCTCTGTCTGTCCGTATGTCACAGCCATTTTTTTCCGAAACTATAAGAGCTATACTGTTGAAACTTGGTAAGTAGATGTATTCTGTAAACCGCATTAAGATTTTGATGCAAAAATAAAAAAAAAAAATTGGGGGCTCCCCATACTTAGAACTAAAACTTAATTTTTTTTTCATCAAACACATACGTGTGGGGTATCTATGGATAGGTCTTCAAAAATGATATCGAGGTTTCTAAAATACTTTTTTTCTAAACCGAATAGTTTGCGTGACAGACGCTTCCAAAGTGGAAAAAAGTTGGTCCCCCCCCTCTAACTTCTAAAATAAGAAAATGAAAAATCTAAAAAAAAACTTATGATGTTCATTAATATAAAAACTACCAACAAAAATTGTTTTGAACGAGATCTAGTAAGTAGTTTTTTTTAATGCCTCGTAATACGTAAACCGCTTATTACCGCGTAATCTTTCATACAAATAACTTAAATAAAAAAAAAAAACATAAATCAATGGTACGGAACCCTTTGTGCGTGAGTCCGACCACGCAGTTGGCCGGTTTTATCTAATAGAGACGTGACCAAAGAACTTCAGTATTCGTAGTTGCTTTCAGATCGGATGAGAATAAACCTTTTTACAATCTAGCCTCCAAACTTGGAAGCCCCAGTCACAGTGCGCCGAGAGTGCAACTCTTCGTTCTGCCGATAAGCATATTCTGCGGCATTACGCAGACAAACTATTACATATTCCGTTTGCTGCATTGTCTTCAAGGCTGACTTCAAGTTTGGCATTTGTATTCGGTTATCTTGGTTAGAAATATCGGCAGTTGAAAGGAAGAAATACAATTTTATTATATGACATTTAATCTAAAGAATAAGGTACCACAAACAAACACTTAAAACTGAATTAAATATTAAACAATCTGGCGTTAAGAGTCACCTCTCGATCTAAATAAATATTTTTGAAATAACTTAAAAAACTCGAACTGCCTAAGGTGGGAATCGAATCTTTCGCTTGCCGGGCGACTGCTCTTCCATCTGAGCTACTTAGACACTGGATGAACCCGTCGATCCCCACCTTAGGCAGTTCGACTTTTTCAAGATATTTAAAAAACTAATTAGGTATCGTATTATACAACACATTCGGTTCAAAGATTCGATGTATCATTATTAGAATTGGTTCGACACAGCAACATTGTCTTTATCTTTTTCTTTGAAACAAAAATAATTTGGTCCAGTCAAGGGATCAAAGACTCTGCGATGGTTTCAATTTTACCATAAGTTTCTCTTGGCCATTTCTCTATTAGACTGAATGTCCCCGCTCTAATCTTACAATGAAACTAAAAACTTCTGTCTTCGGTTTCAATTTGCTTTAAATGAAATTCTTTGATGTAGAGTGAAACAATGTTCCCTAGTTTTATCTATACATACAAAATTCTTTGTCCTGAATGACTGACTGATGGATCAACGCACAGCCTAAACCGCTGATTGTAGAGACCTGAATCTTAGAGGGTGTGTTCTTTGTATTACGTAGGCATCCTATAAGAAAGGATTTTCCGAAATTCTACCCCGTATTATTGCTTTAATTACCTCAATAAATGATGATATTTATACAAATATCTTTGGACATTTTATACTGCGCCTCTAGTCCCAAACAAAAGATTGTACTATGGGTGCTAGACAACGGATACAAACATACTGTTGGATGTTTCTATTTATTTGTTTATTATCTTTTACAGACTTAATTAAGTCATCTAAAATTATTTAAATGGACCGGTAATCAACTCTCTTAACGAGCAATAAGGTTGATAAATATTTGCTAGATTGTGAGACTGGGTATCATTACAAAAGGGTTTCTTTGCCATATCGCGTGTTCCATCTGTGGATCTAATACAGTTCAAAATTACAACTCTATCTCCACTTAACTACCCAGACGTATCTATATTCATACTGCACTTACTTATGTATACCTATTATCGTCAGTAGGTACTTATTTATTTTTTCTAAAAGTGTATAATGTAGGGACTTTACTTACATATTATTAAACTTCAGCATCAAGTCTGTCGCTTGTTAAATACAGTCACCAAGTATTGTAACCTGATCCTTACGTTGTCAAATATAAAGTTTGCAATCGCACCATACCATAAGCATAACTTTACATCTCGACTGTATAAAATAAAGAATTATCGCTTTCAAGAAGGCGTTCTCAACATATGAAACAACTTGTGCCATTATGGACTCTATTTTTAGATAGGTAAGGTTTTAAAATTATGGTGTGAGCTTGTAGACATACTAATAAGTTAATTTGGATGATGCATTGTGAGTTTGTATTTGTTTATTTTGATTTATGATGTAGGGGCTGGAAAGTGTTCGCGTAAAAGGTTGTTTTGAGTAAGGACTAAGGATATACTGCCACTTGGGAATACTTGGGATATAATAGGACGTACCCATGTTTTTCCTTGTCCTTTTTATGGAACGCCGACAAATTTTCATTAGTGTCACGAGAAATGATACAGCAAAAGTTAGGCGTGGTTATTGTAACACAAAAACACTTGTGGTTGCGTCTAGAAAATCATGAAACAAAGAGGTTTTTTCTATTTATTTATATAATTTATCATTTATACCGCGGGTTTGCTCGCGTTAAACTTTGAAGCCCATAGAAGGTGTATTTATTTAGGTTATTTGCAATTTCAAATTTCAGCGCAATCCTTTCAGAGCCTTGAGCTGTGTTCAAAACACATCAGTCAGTCAGAATTGCCTTTTGTTTATACAGAAGTAACTTTAAGATTTCGAAAATACTTAAGTTGGTGACAAAGGTAACTGAGAGCTATGTATATTGGACGTGTACCAGTAATAGGTGCCCTGAAAAAGGCCTACATATATGTAGCCATTCAAATTATTTATACTAAAATAATTTGAATGGCTAGTGATGTAGATTCCACATTTTCGGCTCTCGAAAATCCGTTGCAACCGAACAAAACTTACCAAAGTTAGCTCGCTTGATTAATATCTTCACAGCTATTTATCCGAAGCGGCCGAAAACGGCACCGTATCAATCGGACGCCGATACGAGCCCATTACACTATTCGGACACGCCATTAGTTCGACCAAGCGCAGCTGAGGGAGTATCAGTAGTCGCACTTAGTTACCCAAATGACGTCCACTGCTGGACAAAGCCACGATAGCAGTAGGCCTAAGATGCGCGCCGCGATAAGCGGTTATCGCACCATTTAATCGATTTTGCCCATACATTTTGACGTCGATAAAAGTTATCACGGCGCGCATCTTAGGCCTACTGAACGGTGAAGGGGTCAGGCTGGCTGACTCGTGAACCGGTCGGTTCGGTCTCCGTCGCCGCGCTCGACTATTGTGGTGAGCTCACTCGTGATACAAGCATATTTAGCTTAGTACGAGGGGCTAACGGGACTACGGGAGCATTTAAGTAATTTGTGCAATAGCAAATTACTAATAATCTTTCAACATTCTACCCACGAGGTGGACCGACGACCTCATAAAGGTCTCTCTAAAGTACCCTAATAAAGGAAGGCTCTCCATGCAGGGTGTTCCAACCGGTCAATGGGGGAGGCCCATATTCAGCAGTGGACAGTCCTGTGGCTAAAAATTGATGATAAATAATTCAACATTGGTTAAAAGGAAAATTAGGATATATTTTGAACTACGAGTACCTAGTTAAGTTATCTTTAAGTTAAAATGACTAGATTTTTTACACGATTCTTTGAGTATTTTAGTAGTTTTAGTAGTTTTACTGAATGCATTTTTACTGTGTCTGGACAGAAGCCTGTGTGCAACCGACTATTTGTTTCGGTGCAACGTACAACTGGCTGGGGGACTATTCGGGACAAGAAGTACCAATCACGACTAACATATAATTTATACTCGACTGTTCTGAAGTAACCGCGGTGTTGTATTTGTATTGTATGTTTGTTTTTTAGAAGTTAGGTTTACTATTGAAATGATCCAAATTATCTTATAGATTCTTGATTTCATGTTTCTCTAATTCTGCAACGGCGACACTCAGCGATATACTAATTACATTGATTATTATCAGTCATTTTGTTTTTGCGTATTGCAGCTATTTATAAGAATATGAATAGATATTATAAGAAAATTAAGAAATTTAGCAAACAGTCCAATATACCCGACCATCCCCTACTTATATCGTGCTATAGGAGCCTCGTTAGAGCTGTTGAAAATCTCAGAAAAAACACTTGAGTTTTAGGTTACTACACTACAAAATTGCTACCATTGTGTTTTCTTAAACGTTTGCCAAAAGAAATATCCAAAAAGGCAGCTTATATTCAACAGCTACGAAGTGCCTTTCCCTCGCCAATTTTATTCTAAGAAAAAACCAGGCGCCGACAAAAAATGTCGCGAACAAAAGCCATCTCAAGCCAATTCTAGCAAATACAATGCAATTTTCGTTGCGAACCTGCCAACTCATAATGGCTGCCTATCCGCGGCCTACGATATTGACAGTTTCTTGGCAACCGCCGATTTAATTACGAGCCACTTTTTACAGGCCACCGCGGGGTGCGATCTGGCGGCCAAAATGGTGGAAACATACGGAATAGAATTTTGGGCGTGCACGTTAGGATTGCTTTATTGATTTACACCGGTTACATAAGTTGTTTATATTTGTTTGTTGTTCACCATATTTATTTACTGCGAGTTCAATAAAGTTTCATTGTTAAGTGTAAATTGCGATTATTTAAGTGGATTGTATGTAGGTTTACTTCAAATTTCTGAGCCTCCATTGAAATTAAGACTGAACACTATGGAAATTAAGTACTAGGAATCAAATCAATTATTTTTTATTTGCTGTAATATGAGTTTTTTTCACACAGTAATTGCTACAGATCTTCTTTTCAAGTGTGGATTGCGATATTAGTAAAAAAGAATCACGCGCTCTGGCTCTTTTAGACAAGTGTCGCGCGATTCTCGCTAGCCACTTTGTTAAGTTTTACAATCCAACGATTGTTTGATTTGAGCCATGTCCTAACCACACGCCCACTTTTCCCACCCGTGTGGCACAACCGAATCTCTGTCACGGATGTTTTTATGCTCAGTAATTTATACAGCCATTGCATTGTCTATGTTTGTGCGAAGCGTTTTGCAACTGTTGCCGTAGCCGCTTTTGGTCTTAATAATTGACTAATAAAGGTAGCAGAAAGGCGCTGGATACAGGCCGCTACCAACCGGGCGATGTGGAAATCATTAGTAAGGCCTATGTTCAGCAGTGGACGTCCTGTGGCTGAAATAATGATCATGATGAAATGACCAGTTTATTACAATTGGCCAGTATAATTAGGCTGAGTTGAACCAACTTATTTTAACTGTAACTATAACAATAACCGGTGTTTTTGTATGGAGTTCGACAGAATTTTGACGCTTGTTAAAGTTAAATTAAGATGCTCAGCTTATCTTTTTGTGTCTTTTAATCTTCATGCAAAAAGAAATCAAGCAGGTATGTAGCAATTTAGGAGACAGAAAATTCGTTAAGAGAATAACTAACATATTTTTTTGTAAGAGCAATTGAGATTTTCGTGAGTAGATAGGTACCTAATGCTAGAGAACACCTATTACTATTGCTACCTTTAAAATAATATTATCTTCGGAAATGTAACCCCCTTCACGGAAATTTCAATTGTACCTGCCTCAGCGATAAGTATATTCACAAGTCACCGGTAATCCAACGAATAAAAATAAACACGCCCTAAGATTACCAAATGTAATTTCTTACGACGTCAAGATGTGACTTACCCTTCTCAAAGACGTGTAATTCTATTGTCCTTAGTCCAGATCCACTTTCCTAAGAACAAAGATACATTTCGCCTTCGGCTCCAGTAATGGGGTTACGTGGTATCCGAGCCTTAAAGCACAGTCTCGAGTTTCGATATCTTTGATAAACGCGTAAACGCGAATTTGTATGAAATTATGGGGGTAGGGGTAGGGCTTCAGTTTGGTATGTGGCTGAAAAGTTTGACTGATATTAGGGTGGCTTTTATAATACGATCTGGCACTGCCTTTCTAACACTAAGGTATTTAATGATGATAGTAGGTAGGGTAACTAAATGGAATGGAAAAATGGAAAAAAGCTACAGGAGTGAACCTACACACAAGGTTTAGTTTTATATTACATCACACACTTAACCTTATTTATTTCTGATTAAAAGAAGTAACAGCTTACAATCATAATTCATTGGACTGGGTTGCACCATCTTACTTCAACTTTAACAAATATCAAAAACCTATTAAACTCTATAAAAAACACCGGTTATCGTTAAAGTTACCGTTAAAGTTTTGTGGTGCAACTCAGCCAAGTACTAAGTTATAAATAACTTGGAAAAATCGATTTATTCAAGTTATTTATTAATTTAGTTTGAGAAGCGACTCTAAATGCTAAGAAATTTTAATAAGTACTAAGTTAAAGTTACCTCTTCTTTCTCAAAAAATATATCTGCAATATTAGAAGGATAGACTGGACAGCTTTCCTGTTTTACGGTTTTAGGCAATATCCCGAAATTCACTTTACGCTTCCCAAGTGAATCTAACATTTCCAAGGCACGAGGAAGGCGTAAAACACTAGTTTTTACGCGCGACTCTCCATGCAAAGTGCACCGCTCGGTCGCCTGAGGGCAGGGTGACCAAATGGCTTACATTTTTAGTGGTACTATTTTATTATTATTTCATTTGGAGTTGGGTTCTTTCGATTTAGAGATTATGTTCTTAGACTGGAGAAACAAAAGTAAATAAATAGGTAACTAGGCACTGTTTGGTATTAGTTTCCATATTGAGAAGGATTTTGGGCGCTCTATTAACCCGCTGACATTGGTAAAACAATTTTACTATTCGTTTTGTACTAAAATAAGAAAATTGAAAAGTAATTAAAAATACTGATGAACAATAATAACAAAATTATAAATAAAAAAGATCATTCGTAATCAGTCTAAACGCTTATGGTCTTGTCGAAATGCCTTCGTATTTCGTAATTTACTTTTAACAGAAGGTAAGTAAACGTTTGTGGAAATCCTTGGGGAGTCCTTCGTCTAGCAGTGGATGTTATTTTGCTTGAAACGAACGAAACGTTATCCGCACTAAACAGAATACATGGAGGGCCTACCTAAAGCAGCCCTTAACGTATTTAGGGCCAGCTACCAGACGACGGACAAAATACCGAATTTTTCGCCAGACATCGCCTGCAGTGTTCTAAAACACTGCAAACTAGGAAGCGAATTTACAAGTAGGGGCAGATAGACGAGCGGAGATGAAAAACTTTGGAAAGCCATGTTACAGTCGGAATAAGCTTAAATAAGTTCTTTTTAAGGGACTGAGATTTTGGAATTGATATCTCAAACACACGTCCGTATTCACAAACTTGCTTAAGTAAAGCAGCAAATCGAACGCACAGCGTTGAATTGAGCTCTGTGATTATGTTGTGAGACACCCTGTGCGTCCACGCGCACTGTGAGACCTCATAGTAATGTTTGTGAATACGGGCGTTAGACTTAAAACTGTAGTTTTCTTAATTTCTCTAGTAGCCAGTAGTGTTAAATAATAAATTTTAATGTATTTTTGCCTACAAAAATAATACTGTGACATTTCAATCAGTGACTGATTGAGATTGTAAAATATTTGTATAAAGAATTAAATTTAATAAATGCCACAGTAGAATGTTACTTCAAGGGTTTATTTGGTAAAAGGCAGGGTAAATAATTTAGCTTTGGTTAAGGGTAGACATACCTACTAGAATATTTTTTAGAAAACTTGTTAAATCTTTCACTAAAGTTCTCTCCAACTGCTCCTTATCAAATGATTATACTCCTGTACAAGTTTTATCATCATCATCATTTCAGCCATTGGACGTCCACTGCTGAACATAGGCCTCCCCCAATGATTTCAATGTTGATCGATTGGTAGCGGCTTGCGTCCGGCGCATTCCTGCTACCTTTATGATGTCGTCGGTCCACCTTGTGAGTGGACGTCCTCAATGCGTTTTCCGGTACACGGCCTCCACACACGGAACCTTGCTGCCCCATCGACCGTCAGTTTTTTTTTAATGCTAGACAAGGCAGGTATTTAACCGCAATCGCACCTGGTGTTAAGTGAGATGCAGTCTAGGATGGTACTTAGTTCTGCGTACTAGGTGCGTAATATGTTCAAGCTTAAAGAAAATTAAAACCAATATAAAACTCCAGTGAGATATCACCCTGAACCAGTGCATTTAATTCCCAGACACGAGTTACATTGTCGTACCAGATGCAGCACGTTAAGTGTTCCGTTAATGCATTATATTTGAAAGATAAACCTGCAACACTGTTGGGCAATATATCACGAAGTCTGCTGCGCGGTGGTGGGTGATACACACGGGCTGGCGGTTCGGCCAGCAAATGAATTGTAGGAATTTAAAAATAGACGAAAATGCGACTCCCAGCTTAGATCTATTCGATTACTGTATTTTGTATGTCCTATAGTTTTTGGAAGTTTTGGACATTCCGAGTCCAAATTATACGAACATAATTGGGTCTTTCAAAACTTGTGCGTATTTGGCTTAATTCTAAAACTAATATTAAAAGCGAGTTAAAATGAGTCTCGGTGCCGACATTAGCTAAAACTGAATATTATATATATATTATTATACTGAATATTATATATATATTATATATATTGATTTGGAATTTATTTGAAAAAACACATAATTAAAAATGAATTAATCCTAACATGCCACTACCTTGCCAAGGGCTGAGAGTTTTTTATAATTCTTCTGATAAGTAAATTTATTCAATATAACAGCTGAATGTAATTTAGAAAATTCTGTTCGTTTAACTAACTCCACGTGTGCCACTGACGTTACGAATACAAAATTTCAACCGCTATAGTACGTCATAAAACTCGTATCAACCCCGCCACAACTTCGGACAAAGCGCACGCGATAACATGTGGGTCCTTAGGACCTAACTAGCAAGTATAACGTTACATGTTACATGTTACGTTATAGAGAGGTGATATTGTTTGATAGCATGATTTAGTTTATGTAACATTTTAAACTTTAATATTATAGTGGTTAAGAACCAGTTTTGTTGTCACTTTTTATACAGTAGGCCTAAGATGCGCGCCGCGATAAGCGGTTATCACGCCATTTTATCGATTTTGCCCATACATTTTGACGTCGATAAAAGTTATCACGGCGCGCATCTTAGGCCTACAGGTTGACTTTGCTATCAGTATCCAAATTTTTTAATAAGCTCTTTGGAACAATTTAACAATACAATTTTATCTTGACTTTTTTTCGTGGTATTTTCCGCAATTTTTATTGAAAGTCTTATTCGCGGGTGCCCATATTTTAAGTTTTAAAGGTTATTGATTATCTTCGCTCACCATTATGTCTATTAAGCTTTGCAGTTAACTGGAGACATATTTTTCTACTAAGCAAATTATCCACGTGTGCCAATTTTTAAACCGCGCGCAGCGGATTAAAATAATAAAATGTGAAAAAAAATTTTTTTTAAGTAAATCTACATAAGTTACTGATACTGATAACAAAATCACCCTGTATTCGTAGCATCGTTAGTTAGCAGTTACTACGAAACTCCGTAGCAGTGAATACGTAGCCCAATGACTACGAGACTACGCCGTAGCAAGCGCTACTTTGCATTCGCCTCATCTTCTCTTTTCCTCATACAACAATGAAAAATCAAGCTTTTTTCCTCTCGAAATTTCAAATTGGGTCTCCACACCCTCGTTTTCCCCTACGGTGACGTCACCGGCTATTTTGCAATTACGACGCATTCACACGGGAGCGGCTCCTTGTTTTTTTTCCTCTAAATTCTTACTTCAATGCTAGCATGTTTTTTTTATATTTTAATAATACATAATAGGATATACGTTCGTTCGTTCGTTTCATGCAAATATCGTATATTGTAGGTCAAAGGCCTTCTTCAAGAATTCCCACCACGACCGGTTCTGCACTGCTTCACCAGGTCGTAGGTCCACCAAGTCAGACAAGCACGTGTTAAAAGATTATCTACTTATTGATTTTTTCACTGTGTATCTGTGATAATATCTCATTAAATTGCATAATTATGTTTTGTGTAATTTTACCCTAATTAAAATAGTAAGACACGGGTATTTACGCGACTTTATTAATGAGTTACATTATGTACTCACGGCTTGACCTTTCGTTATTTTAATTGAAATGGACCGCGAAAGTTTAAAATCTTACAGTACAGATTTCATGTTAAACCATAAACAAAATTAACGGACATCTACCATCCATCACCCTGTATACGGCTTTGTTTCCCAAAATTTCGCACCTACCCCGGTCCGTGTAAATCGTCACATTGTCTCGAACGTGTGGCGCTCGTCCAAACTTGTTCAACGTTCCTGCGTTTTTTTACCCGTTGTCGTGCGCTGCGTTTTTGGGATATTAAAGTCTGGGACGAGATTGGGTTTCGGGTTTTTTGGGTAGCGTTTCGGGGTTAGAATGGCATTATGGTTCAGTTTTGGGTGAATAAATATGGTTGTGTATAAGGATTATGACGATGGCCTATGGTGCAGAGCGGAACAGTGAAAAAAATATACATAAGTAGTTCTGCTGTAGTGGGCATGCAGTCCTTTTTTTCTGGAACCAAATTGGCATGGAGAGGAGAGTCAATAGAATGTTAATGCTGTAGAAAAAATTCCTAAATTAATATCTTTGAATTATTTCGTAGCTTTTATTTTACAAAGCATTTAATTCAGTAGCAAATATTTTATCTTTGTTTCGCCGGTCACCTCTTTGATATTTTAACCTTGTCACTACTACATTATAGCATAATTAATTTGTAAGTTCGTATATCCTCCAGGTCGACAGAGTCAAACTTTCATTGCCTATAAGGTTATAGTAGCAAACTTAAATGCTTAACGACATACTAATGCCCGTTATAATTACCGTACTTCTGTTGACACATTAGTGCACGTGCCAAACCGACTCAGTTCCAACTCATTATAATTTTAAAAGCATCTTATTCGTATAATTACTACGCTATTCGTATTCACCACCCGGGCTATCTTTTAAAACGCCATAAAAATGCAGAAGCCGCCGGACCGCGTTATAAATATTTTTAATGACCATATTTAATTAAAGTTCGCCGGTTAGATCCTGTAACGCGATAGTAATGGCTAATGGGAATAAACTGGGAAAATAAATGGTGTTGGATAAATGCAGCTTAGTGGAATTGCTTTGTTTTCAACGTCTTGAAGTTTCCCTGATAATTATCGTGTTTATTAATGAAGGCGCGGAATTAAATTGGAAAAGAACAGTAGCGCTTAAAAAGTTTAAAGTTGTTATCAGGAAATCAACGCTACTTCTATGTTTAGTATGCCCACGTTACGGTGTACCAAGTGATGGTCATAATATAAATAAAGTGGCTATATATATTTTCAAAATGTGTTTATTTAATGCTTTACCAGCTTTTGCTCTCGGCTGCACTAAGAGTAGGCGCACACCGTTGATTTTTAGTTGGCCGATAGTTGTGCCCGATTTTAAATTGTATGAAGAATCGGCCAAATCTAATCGGCGTAGTGTGCGCACACCCATACTGGTCAACTGCCCGACTAAACTATCGGCCGACGAAAAATCAACAGTGTGCGCCTACTCTAAAGCAGAATTCTGTCATGAAAAGTCATAATCACGTGTTTGATCATTTAAAACACAGTTGTAAAATGTAACTATAAAAGATTTTTTTTAACGTAATGTAATATTCTGTAATGTAATTGATTATTATTTCATTGCCTATCTCCAGGCATAACAGTAACTCGTAGGTTACTGAAAACTGCTATTAAAGTTTTATAGCAGTACCTGTGTCATTAAAAATTAAAAAGTAACAAAATAGTCAAGCCATTCTGGGCTTAATTCCATTACATCCAACGCACTAATGGCCATCGTAGGTGAGAATGCAAATTCTGCTGACAGTTGTGGTGGCTCTACTCCGAGCTAGGCAGAAGCTAGATTATTCCGCCGCGGTCGCCTGTCTGGGTCGGCGTAGACAAAATTTCTAACCTGCATTATTATAGGAACACGACCCCTACTAAAGTCTTTTGTAAAAGGGATAAGGACACTGCAAAAAACACAGATCCATTTAAATTTCTAATTAGAATTTCAAACACACTCTTGTGTGATCACACGAGAGTCCAATATTGCGGGATTCCTCATTACTGGATCCCACTTGAAGAATAGTGTGCCCTAAGTGTGTTCGCTTATGATTGGAATAGATTTTAGAGTGTAGAACATGTTTCGGCAAGTCGGTACGTTTTTCGAAACCACACACGGTGTAGAATGCTCCCCAGTTCGATAGATCGACTACCTTAAGGTTTAAAGCTCAAACAACTTGAGACAATTCTTAAATAATGATAAGGATGATGGATTATTTTTATTTTATTTGTTTAACATATTTGATGTACTTAAATTTGACTATTCTTACCGTTAGATAATTCCTGGCAATAAGGGGTGACTGAGTTTGTTCCGGCGTTTCTTCTCAGCACTTGCCATATGTTTGTCTCGAAGCGCTGGTAGGGCCCAAAAGATAAGGAGACATGTAAAGTGCCCCATAAGGGCTACCTTTTTCTTTTTTTTATTATTTTCTATTGACGTTCATAAGCGCCACTTGTGGTCTAAACTGAATAAATATTTTTGATTTTGATTTTGATTTTAACAATGTTTCAACTTAATACCTACTACTCGAAAATAACAGATTGTTTTGTAATCCTTAATTACTTAATTTTATGGGCGTTTTACTGTAGGCTTTATTTGCTGAATCATATAAAAACATTTATCTTAACAAAGCTCAGGTTCTGTACGACAAAACGTCGAGTTACCACAGTAATAAGGTATACGTTACCGTTTGCGACAATTTAAGAATCGTGCCAAGAGATGAGGATTGCCTACCTTTCAGGCAGGATTACTCTTGGCGGCCGGTCAATGTTTCACGTTCTTCAAAAAGGGAATGTAAACTGCAAATCTTATGGTTACATGCCATGTGCATACAAATGCTTTATACACGTCTGTACGGTTACAGTTTATTAATTAACTCTTGAGTTAAAGCATCTTTTATCTTATTTTTATTAGAGAAACTACGATTAACTGTTCAATCAACTGAAGTTGAATTTGAAATATCATAATTCTAATAAACTTTTTAGATGTGATTCTCTCATAGGTTTTATGGCAATAGAAACCCATAATTGTTTGTTGACTAAATCAATTGACTATTTATTCATCGTCATTATCATTTTAGAGACAGGTTAGTTGGTATGCAGGCCGCATGCAATTATTGATTACAAGTAAAAATCATATCCCAGTTCATTTGCTTTTGTAAGCTTACCAATTGCTTCTCTATAAATATTGTCACAAGCTTGAACATGAGGGTATTTGACCTAAGCACAATAAAAACGTCAACACAGACTGCCTTTTACTCTGCAGTACTCTCTATAGCATAAACATGAGAATGTAATAATACATCGGCGGGACGCGTTAAGACGCCATACAAAGTTAGCGACTTCGTAACAACGTTATGGGCTGTAAAGGCAGATTTAAACTCTAGATTGTGTAGCGGAATCGTAAAATGGAGATGTTTTGTGAACTTTCATAATATGAAATTAATGTTACAGTCGCCGAGTTACATTTTAGGTAAATTACTTTTATTGTTACGTCTATGTTGTTAGTTGGATAATTTCTTCAACCTCTAGAATAGCTCTAATTTTCTGCTAGACGAGTATATTCTGTACAAGTTTCCTATTGATTACATAGTATTTTATTTCATACTAGCGGCCGCCAGCGACTTCGTACGCGTGGATCCCGTTTTACCCCCTTCATCTATCTTACGCGGTTTAGATTTTTTCATACCTATGTTTTTTCCCGCTAACTCCCGTTCCCGTGGGAATTTTGCAATATCCTGTTGTAACTAAGCTTTGAGTTTACTAAGGTACCTGCATGCCAAATTTCAAGCGTCTAACTTAAGCAGTTTAGATTTTTCATACAAAAGGATTTTCCCGCTAATTCCCGTGCCCGTGGGAATTCCTAAGTATCCTATAACCTGCCCAGGAGTACGAAGAATAATTGTACCAAGTTTCGTTAAAATCCGTCAAGTAGTTTTTGTTTCTATAAGGAACATACAGACAGACAGACAGACAGACAGACAGACAGACAGACAGACAGACAGACAGACAAACATTTTACTGATTGCATTTTTGGCATCAGTATCGATCACTAATCACCCCCTGATAGTTATTTTGAAAATATATTTCATGTACAGAATTGACCTCTCTACAGATTTATTATAAGTATAGATGATGTGGATTGATTTAGATGATTATAAGACCGATAGAAGAATCAAATACGCTCGTTGCATGATCTACTTTCTATGAAATAAACGCCCGTATTCACAAACGATGCTTGCTTAAGTGAAGCACCAAATCGAACGCACAGCATTGAATAGAGCTCTGTGATTGGTTCGTGTGTCACCCTGTGCGTGCACGCGCACTGTGAGACCTCATAGTAATGTTTGTGAATACGGGCGTAAGTCCCAGAAATATTTATGTATAACTAGCTGACCCGGCGAACTTTGTTCCGCCTTAATGGCAATAAATAACGGGATAAAAAGTATCCTATGTCCTTCTCCTGGCTCTAAACTACCTCCCTGACAATTTTCAGCTAAATCAGTTCAGCCGTTCTTGAGTTATAAGTGGAGTAACTAACACGACTTTCTTTTATATAATAGATATATATAGATAGAAGATGTCTTAGTATGTGTAGTTATGTCTACTATACTATCCATTAGTATCCATATTAGTAACTATTTTAATCTTTATTCCATACTGTGCTGAACAACTTTACAGACGTTTAAAGAAAAGTCTTAGATATAAAAAGTTGTCGTAAGAAAATCTGCACATTTGAAAATCCCCCGAGCGTGCTGCAGAGCTGACGAAGTCAATTTGAATCGTATATTGAGAACAGTTTATCTGAGAATATTATACATATTTACGATAGTTATAAAGCTTTTGTAGAGCTGCGTTGAAATTTAAATCGTTATAGAACAAAAATCACAAACATTTACAATTTGATAGGATATAATTATTTATTGGTTGTTGGTTCAATTTTAACTGAGCGCTTAGTACGAGTTAGCATTGAACGTCGTCGCTGGTCGCTAGTGAGTGCGTCAAAAAATCTATGAAGATTTTGTTCATGAAAGTTATACCACAGAATAATAATAAGTACTACGTACAGAAGTTTTACTTCGCGAAGGTATTGAAAAAAATGTATGCTCAATGTCATTAACAATATGGTGTAATTTAGCCTGTCTCAAGAGTCAAGCACCATTTTGTTGACAAACGTCAGTGATCGGCACTGCGCCGAAGCTATAAGGCTAACTTCGGTAAAATGATGTGACGTGAGGTGCCAAACTGCGGAAAATGGCGGAGGAAATACATGATTTAGCATGAATTATCATGAATAATATTACCTACTTATTTACCTCTCAGTGTCTTGAGGCAACTTAAAAACGTACATTCTGTGTTTTTATTATTATTTAGGCAGTTAAATACTGCACAGTATTTAGTACACCATTTTCTTTATTTTCTTCCATCATATACAAGAAAACGCGTGCGTGAGTCAATGTTCGCTCGTATATGAGGCCTTGTCGAATAGTATCCTGTAGGTGGGCCATCGTGCGTGTTTTGTTTTCGATGTAAACTCGCGGAGATGAACAGGCCTGGTTATACTACGAGTATGCTCTAGGGACGTTGTACAATCTGTCATACATTTAATGTCATTTTTTAGGCAGTCGCTAGCGTGCACATCTAACGTAAACTCATTGGTAAGTACACTGTTATACATTTATTGTAAGGCTGAGTTGCACCACCTAACTTTACCTAACCGTGACTATAACTAGACAGTGCAACTCAGCGTTAGTTTTTACTCAGTATCTAGTGATGACATTTGGTATAAACTCGCACTAAGCACACTGAAGCTATTTTCTTGCACACATCAAATCCAAACACCAAACGGAATCAAACCCAGGACAGCTGAGGGCTCAAGCCACAGATCACGGTTGCAGGGTGATCGCGTGCGCGCTATAAACAACGATAGTTTTCCCACGTAAATCCTCGCTTCGCGCGTGCGCGCAGTATTTCATAATTCCATTGAATTGATGTCTACGCGAGTGCAGAGTTGCGCTGAATGTGGAAATTGTTGTTGGTTCTCGGTCTTGTGAAGCTTTACTTAGATTCGTAATACTAACAAAATTGATGACTTTAAAGGTCAAGCTACCTAATGTTTCACCTAACCGAAAATCTCTTAAAATGTGTTATTGTAGTGACTTTGTGTTACATTTTTGAACTAATGCTGCTTATCTTTGACAAATTAGAAAAAAAAATCTAAAGTCGGAATTCAAGCAGCTTACATTAATGCTTACATACTATATTATTTTGTCGGCCGTTTGGTGTAGTGGTTCAGAACGGACTACTATGCCGAGAGGTCCCGGGTTCGATTCCCGGCCGGGCAGAAATTGAAATGATGAATTTTAATTTCTGTGACGGGTCTGGGTGTGACTATGTATAATATTTATGTATTTAAAAAAAAAGTATATAAGTAGTATATCCGTTAAGCTAGCACCCATAACACAAGCATTAAGCGCTTACTTTGGGGCTAGCTGGCGCTGTTATAAAAAAAAATATACCTATACTATGCGACTAGCCTCACCACTAGTAGGATAGTTACATAAACACCAAAGGATTTAAATTTCAAGGCAAGTAAGAGTGTAACGTAGTGAAAAATGCTTTGATCAGATATCTCAAACTCTCTTTATCGGTACTTTTACATTCCACAAAGCTGTTTTTTTTCATATTAATTTTGTGGAGATTCTTCATGAAATCACATTCAGTGGTCTTACTTATACCTTAAATTTCCTTAAACGAATGAGGAGCACGATATTTTTTAATTTGCCTCTTGATTTACTCCAAAATATCAGAGTTCTTCTTCGCCATAGTAGGGTCAAAGTACCAAATAGTAAGACAAACTAAAAGAAAACTATTTTGGGTAGGTATAATAAAAACAAATAACTTGCACATTAAGTAAATGTGTAGAATTATGTGATTTCAAGCCCAAAAATACGACTAAGCTTCATTAAATAGGACCGTTCAAAATTTAATAGGGCTCATATTTCGCGAGGAGCCGCTTCGTTAGCTGTAACGAAGGAAAAAAGAATTTTAACTATAATTAAGGCCTTTTTCTTATTCTCTGCATTATTTTGTATAATATTTCCGCGTCGAATTAGTGGTTAATGAGGAGTAAAATACAAAAAGAGGGAGAGGGAAGCTGGAATATTGCAGTTTTTCGCAACAGTGCCTTTGATCTTTGGATTATTTTAGAAATCCATTGTGCCCTCCATTTTGTATTTTTGGATAGGTAAGACATCGGCTTCATTTAGACGTTTACTAAAAATTTTCTTCCAAGATTATTATCATTCTTCTTTAGACGATTACTAATTTATATTATGTATAAGTTTATATTATTATGTATAATTTCTATCAAATAATTTCTAAGGCTGGGTTGCACTATCTTACTTTAGCTTTAACAAACATCAAAAATCTGTCAAGCTCCATAAAAAAACACCGGTTATCGTTATAGTTTTTTTTACGGTTAAAGTTAGATGGTGCAACTCTACCTAAGGTTGCACGTGACAACCGAGAAGCAGAAATGGGTAACCTAACAATAAAATACATAATATAAAATAGTTTTATTTTTATTAAAAAAAGGAAGCATTTTCACATTCCTGAAATATCAAGTACAAGAACAATAGTCTTATTGCAAGTAATTATAACGTGAAGTATAAAACTTCCAGTAATCTCAGCTCCTACAGCATCACCTCAGATTTTCCATTGTTATTGCAAAATCTACTACAACTACTAAAGATCCTTTTATCTTGATGTGCTTCCCAAGTGTCACAGGGCAGTTGCCGGCAAATTGCACTTTACACTGAACACTCGCAACTGAGTTAGGCCTGTCACAAAAACTTAGCGCAACTTCTGAGAGGCTGGCCGAGCGTTTAAGCGGGCTCAGGGCAGCAACTTCGGGACATTTAATCGTGGCCTAGAAAGGATATATAAATGTCTTTCTATTGTGAATAATAAGGAGAGTTCAACGAGTCTTGTTTAAATACCACTTAGCATATTTTTTCACTCAAAAAGGGCATCTTAAGTACAGGGACTGTTCTAAAATCAGAACAAACAGATTACGCAGTCGCTTTTTGTAAGTGGTTTCTAAAGGTGGACATATTTTTTATTTGTTCGTTCGTTTCAGCCGAATGATCACCGCTGGACAAAGGCATGCCCCAAGGATTTCCGCTACGACTGGTCCTACGATGCCCACATTCAAGAAGGTACTTCCTGCGACCTTCACCAGATCGTCGGTCGTTTGATTGTGAGGCCTGCCCAATACTGCCCCATATTACGTCTTCCGGATTATGGCCGCGACTCGAGAACTTTTCTGCCCTATCGGCCATCAGCTCTACGAGCTATGTGCCCCGCCCGCCACTCAAGTTTGGCAATTCTGCGGGCTATGTATTTTGTACATTACAAAAATCAATTTAGAACCAAAAGTGCAAACGTGACTCCCATTTCTTTTTAACCCGCTAAAACAAATTACCATACTTAAGCGGTTCCACTTTTTGCATAATGACACAATTCGGCGAGATCGGCATCGGGCGTTTCCGGCGGTGTCGCTGTATATCATATACTTTTGTGTAACAGAATGTTGAATTTACATATCTTTGAGTGGGTGAAGTACTTATGATGATATATTGCTGTCAGCGGGGCCGTCTTGTTTTTAGTTGGGTTTAGTTTATAAATTAAGGAGGTTATACCGTGGCTTTACCCGTGTGTATTTCGGCAAAGTTACCTGTCACCGTGGACGGTGAATAAGGTAAAAGTCGGAGTTGCTTCCCAGCTCTGGCTAGTAGCATATTGTTGTGCTGAAGCAGCTGTAGAGTAATTTAAAACTGCTAGCCTTTCCCTGTAATATAGAAAATCTACCGTATTAAAAGTACCGAATTTAGACGACACTGTGACGTCAGCGAACGTTTTGTCCTACACGCCTGTGGACGTTATCTACTATCCGCGAAAGTGTAACTTATAGAAAATAACGAATTTAATATTAAAAACTTTAAAGCCTTGTAGGTATTTAAAATTGCATTTATGCTGTACTAGCTTTCCACCTGCGGCCTCGCCCGCGTGGAATTTTGTCTGTCACAGAAAAACTTTACCGCGCGCGTCCCTGTTTCAAAAACCGGGATAAAAAACTATCCTATGTCCTTTCCCGGGACTCAAATTATCTCTATGCCAAATTTCATCAAAATCGGTTCAGTGGATTTTTTATGCATAACAAGGCAGATATTTGACCACAATCGCACCTGATGTTAAGTGGGATGCAGTGTAGGATGGTACATATCTGCCCTGTAAGTGCCTATTCACTCTCGCCTTGAAAACGTCCGGATTTATAGTCTTGTGGTGAAAGCAAGACAGACAGAGTTACTTTCGCATTTATAATATTAGTATAGATAACATCGACGACATACATGGAACAATAGTTCCAATATTTTCCGCCTCAGGGCGTATCAGGTCGGTTTCCATATAAAATCAAAGCCAAACAGGACCTAACAATTCACAGCTCCAACACAACACAATGGGGGATAAATAAAGTTGCTTCTACGTACTAACAATATAAAAATAATGTAGGAAACCAGGAAACAAAAGAGTTTTAGTTGATTTAAATGATGACTCATTTAAAGCTTAAATTACGAAGTACAAATCAAATATTTATTTTGCGAACATGAGTATTAACAGCAGGGAGTATAAACAGATCTTACATACCTCTACATATTTATTGGAAAATAGATCTTACCTACTTCTGAAATAGAAGGTACAACAGTGTTTTGTTTTTATGTACCGTGGTACCGTTATCTGTACGAAAACCACTTCAAAGTCGTTGAAAAATTTAGCTTTTGGCAATTGCCTATTGCATATCGTCGCTTGCTAACTGACGTATCTGAAATTTTTTTCGAAACTGAGTTATCTACACCATCATAATCAATTTCGCAAGACGAATCGATCTGTCTAATCGCCTGAAAATTTTTCAAAATGTCAGTTACGTCAGTTAGAGAGGCAAGCGACGATATTTGAAATCAGAATATCAACATACTGCCATATTGTGTACGCGATGTATAAATACACGTAGTGAGGCTACTGAATCCACCACTAGCTGGGCCCTCCCACAGTACCTATTTCATATTCCCTATCAGTACCCACAAAATGAACCGAACACAATTTGAATATCTAAATTGGCGATCCCAAGTTTCCCCATTATTTCTCCTCACCTGTTAATTTTTTCCCCGGAGAATCTCCCCGTTTTGAGGGTAATTTTTATTATAATTTATCGGGAGAGCGTGACTAAGCAATTTGTTTGCAGTTTGTCGCCCCATTATATGTAGATGATTGTTATTATCTTTAGAATTTCTTTAGTGGTGAAATTAATGACACTTAAATTTTGAGTTGACTGAAGTGTTTGTGGGGTCATTATTCGGGCTTGAAATTGGCTATTATTGCGATACGTTACGGCAAAAAACACCATTCATGATGATAGATAGATTTCTTTGAAGACATGAAAAATGGTTTAGGTGACAACTAACTGATATAACACAGTAGCTCTTACTATCCACACTTACTTGTAAAAATTTCAATATTACTGGTAGTTTGAATGATAACTTATTTTAACTATTAAGAACGTGCGTCTTTGTGACTAGAAGCGTAAGAGTTGGTAAGAGCTGTAAACTATTAAGTTTATTATATAAACTACTAGCTTTCCGCCCGCGGCTTCGCCCGCGTGGAATTTTGTCTGTCACAGAAAAACTTTATCGCGCGCGTCCCTGTTTCAAAAACCGGGATAAAAACTATCCTATGTTCTTTCCCGGGACTCAAACTATCTCTATGCCAAATTTCATCAAAATCGGTTGCGAGGTTTAAGCGGGAAAGCGTAACAGACAGACAGACAGACAGACAGACAGACAGACAGACAGACAGACAGACAGACAGAGTTACTTTCGCATTTATAATATTAGTTGGGATTAAGAAAATACTATCATTTAAATCAATTTATAGGTAGAGCATTAGCTCTACCTATAAATTGATTTAAATGATAGTATTTTCTTGCAGACCGGTTTCTACAGTAGTGTAATAATATTTACTTAGCCTATGTCAGTAAAGTACAAAACAACAAAAATAATAAAATGGTGATAAATAAATAGAAAAAGAATCCTCATTTCAGCCACAGGACGTCCACTGCTGAACATAGGCCTCCCCCAATGACTTCCACATCGCACGGTTGGTAGCGGCCTGCATCCAGCGCCTTCCTGCTACCTTTATCAGGTCGTCGGTCCACCTTGTGGGTGGACGTCCCACGCTGCGTTTTCCGGTACGCGGCCTCCATTCCAGAACCTTGCTGCCCCATCGGCCGTCAGTTCTGCGTACTATGTGCCCTGCCCACTAAATAGAGTAGAAATAGAAAAATAATAGAAAAATTATAGAAGCTCCATTATTCCATATCAGAATTTTTTTTTTTTTTTTTTTTTATGCTAGCCAAGGCAGGTATTTGACCGCAATCGCACCTGGTGTTAAGTGAGATGCAGTCTAGGATGGTACATACCTGCCCTGTAAGTGCCTATTCACTCTCGCCTTGAAAACGCCCGGATTATAGTGTTCAGGAAATACAGCAGCAGGCAGCGAATTCCAGTCCCTAGCTGTTCGCATTAAAAAGAAAAGAATACTGTTTTAGAAGGTAATTATTATTTGAATATGCCTATACCTATTTTTATTATACTACGTCACTGTAAACTACACTTAAGCGCCAAAATAATGATTTTATTACTAACGTTAGTTTTGTCATTAATCCTTTATGAAGCTTTTATGTATGAGGCAATAAACTGTAGATTATGTAGTCGTTAGGTGTTAGGTATACTACATTGATATATATCCTAAGGTTATTTGCTAAGAAATGGGCTATATGCGCTATTTTAGCCTTAACATTCTCACTAAAAGAATCAATAAAATTTACTACACAATACACATGTTTTTCAGGAGGAATGCCTGAAATTCCGAAAATTGAATTTTTTTTAAACTCTCAATATTATAAATAATTCTTCAATAACATTCATCTTAAATTAACGATATTTCAATATCATTGTTAACTGTTAAACAAACATCTACAATCTTAATTACGACGTACTCTACAGGGTGTTAGGTAAATGGGTATATGAGCCGACACTAGCCCATGTTAACCCTCCGTGTACGAGGTGACTAAAAGTTACGTCCCGTACCAGGTGGGGTATGACACACCCCAATATACAAAGTGATAAAATTTTCATTCAAAATTTTTTTAGGTGGAATTTAATATTTATTATTTACGTATGCTAATTAGGTTTAAGAAATGCTCTGAGCTGAAAATATGTATTATAACATTTTTATCATAAAAAAACAAAAAGACACAATTTCCGTTGTTCTTGTAATTTAGGAATCAGTTTCCTATGTATAATTTTTAATTAGTGCCTTTAATTATAACAACCGTTTTTATTTAACAAAGTACAAGTATTTACTTATAATTTTAAAGTAAATTAAAAACTGGAAGGGTATAAATTTGTTTTGATCATCGGTTTTCAATTTACCACAATTCTGATGAAAGAAAATGAGTATGCTCAATGCATAAAATGGGAGCGTAACAATTTTATTTATTTATAAAATATGTTATTCCATTTCAGTAGCCCATACATTGTATCACCAAGTATAAATTGTAGCCCATAAGTGTATGTTCATATACATCTTCGGATCTCAGTACTAAACTTCCAGATTCGCACTAAAAGTCGTCTCATTTGACTAAAAGTGCTTGAAAATTTCAGATACCGTAAAAATCACGAAAAGTAATATTTGTATTGAATTTTATTCAATTGACAAAACTAAAAATATATAAATTGCACCAAAATCAAANATTTTGATCTCTACCATATCATTGAATAATACAAGTTATTTACTATTATTTCTGCCACAAAAAAGTTTTGGAAAGTGGAAATTAAAATTCGCCACCGGAATTAGGCAAAAAACGAGTTTGTTGATATTCACCCATTTACAATAAGATCCAGTCAACAGGTGTAAAGAGCCTGTCGACTGGCGCTAATCAGTCCTCCTCTCCTAGTTAACTATCAGAGACGGCGCGCAAAAGCCCGCCGCCTCTGGCCCACCCTCTTGCGGCGTATGGGATCGGCAGAGGGATCCTCCTCCCTTTCCCGTTCCGCTGCCTCCTTTGTGGCAATCACAGCTTCGCAGAAAGCCTTGACCGCGTCCCATCCTGGTTTGCTGCCAACCATGGCCTTGATCATTGCCGGCAGTGTAATGTCCAATCCGATTGCCGCTTGGAGCCTGGCTCGTTGCGGCGCCCACGCGGTGCACACCTCAAGCGTGTGCTCCGCCGTATCTACCGGGTCATCGCAGTGGTGACACGCGGTGGTCCTCTCGCGACCGATGCGGTGCAGGTATTTCCCGAAGCAGCCATGTCCGGTCAGTACCTGCACCATCCGGTAAGTGAGAGGACCCTCTCGCGCCTCCAGCCATTGTCTTAAACAGGCCTGCAATGCGGTGACTGTGCGGTGTCCTGCGCTAGGCTCTGCTAGCCAGTCTGCCCACTCATCGATGATTGCTTCGCGCGCCTCTTCACGCCAGTGCTCGACCTCGCGAGATGCTGGAGGGTTACCGCTGCTCCTCGCGGCAGCGATTCGGTGGTATACCTCTGCCAGCACCTCTGCCTCTAGCTCCCACGGGGGAGTACCTGCCAGTGCACACGCAGCCTCACGGGAGACCGTGATGTATGCGCGTACTAATCTTTTGGCCATAATGCGTTGTGGCCTCCTCAGAGCCGAGATGTTTTCCCTTCCTAGGGCCCAGATGGGTGCTACCAGATGGGTGTCCACGTTTTGAACTGCTTCAACCCTTGCCTGATCAATGTCAACTTCAGGCTCAACGTCATCAGCCAACATAATTTCTAGAGGTCGGGAAACCTTACCTATTAGAAGCTCCAACGGGCTAGCCTTCGTCACACGGTTCTGGGTGCAATTTAGTGCCAGCTGGACTTCAGGTAGAGCATCCTGCCATGACCTGTTGCTGGTTTCTGCGGCTGTGAGAAGGTTTTTGAGGGTGCTCATAACTCGTTCAACTTGACCGTTAGCTCTTGAGCTACCAGTCGCTATCAGATGGAGCTTTATATTTACCGAATCACAATATTCTTTGAAGTCTCGACTAGCAAAACAGCGTCCTTCTAACCGACGAGGATTATCCTCGGTCAGCGATAATCCTCGTCGGTGCACCAAATAGTGAGACACTGTCTTTTAGGGCCTTGATACTGCTAGAAGAGTCGATATAAATAAATAAATAAATTCTTTATTTTCTCCACAATCTAAATCTAAAGGTTTACAATGTAAGGTGATTATCTTAAATTACAATTAAATGTAGTGGACAGACACTTAGATTGCGGGAGACTGGTGCCTGAGCTAGGCTGCGAGCCTGTATTACAGAACACCAGGACTCTCCGCTCTCGACGTGACCGACTAAAACCTGAATGTGAATGGGAGAAGTGCTGGAATGAGAGTTGTGTACTTATCTATCAGCATGAAGGAACTTTTCAGTTTCATTATAGTTCAGAGTTTGTAAGAATTTTGTTACCTTTATTTTACACTCATGCTTAGTTAGGGGGAGGATATCCAGTTTACGTTGAAGTTGATTGTACAAGAAGGGGCCTAGGTAACAGAAAAAGCGTTTAGCGAAACTAGTCTTGAAAGATGAGCGAGCTACAAGATAATTTCGTCGTGACTGCGAGATATTACGGTCATACTTAATAGCCCCGTGCTGCTTCATTATAGTAATCAGAATAAAAAGCTGGCGTACAGATAATACTTCACAGT
The DNA here is from genome assembly GCF_004193835.3 of Ostrinia furnacalis. Taxonomy (NCBI): domain Eukaryota; kingdom Metazoa; phylum Arthropoda; class Insecta; order Lepidoptera; family Crambidae; genus Ostrinia; species Ostrinia furnacalis. The sequence goes on from NW_021135290.1 coordinate 286,171, forward strand.
ACTGGAACAGCCCGTACGTCGGAAAAAGCAAAGGCTTGAACGTACAGACCTTTAAAACTGCTCTCTGAGCTCTCTCTAACACAATCATGGCAGTCATACTGGCGCCACACCAAGAGGTAATGCAATAAAGTAAGAGAGACTGACAGAGCCTTTCTAACTAAGTCAGGCTCAGCGACATGGCGCAAGGATCTAAACACAAACATGAGCTTTCGTAACCTGCCGGAGGTGGTACTGATGTGCTGTTTAAATGTGAGCCTATTATCAATAATTACCCCCAGGTATTTGATGTGAACGGCAGAAGAAAGTTTGAGGCAGTTACAATTGAGACTGGGTGAATTGGCATGGTTGTGGGAAAATAAGTTAAGATTGCTTAAGATATTTGGGGAAACGGAATTTATTACCTTATTGAAAATGTCATATAGTGGGTCTTTTGGATATTTAGGGTAAGTAAGTTATGTCGGAGCCATAGAGAGACAGTATCTAGCCCCGCCTGAGCATTAAGAAAGGCTTCCTCCCAGGTGCGACCCGTAAAGATAAGTGCAGTGTCATCTGCATAAGAGATGATTTTGCAGTGTGGTATACTAAGTGCGCACAGGTTGTTGATGTACACCAGGAAGAGGGTGGGGCCCAATATACTTCCCTGAGGCACACCGTACTCAATGGGCAGTTCAGAACTTATAATCCCATTTATAGTGACACATTGGCTTCGACCGGAAAGGTAACTACGGAACAGTTTGAGTTGAACTCCCCTGATACCCATCCTCTCCAGCCTGTCCAACAGAATGGGGACGGAGACCGTGTCGAAGGCCTTTGCAAGATCAAGGAAAACTGATAGACACTTCTTGCCTTTATCCAGGTTACCAGCAACATGACCTGTAAGATCGTGTACAGCATCGGCTGTCGATCTTCCACTTCGGAAGCCGTATTGCCCAGGAGCAAAGAGGTCATTTTGTTCCAGAAAATTTGTCAGCTGTTTGTTCATTATTCTCTCTAAAATTTTAAACAGTACTGGTAGAATGGAGATCGGGCGATAGTTGTCGGCACGGTTTCGGTCCCCAGACTTGTATATTGGATGTACCAGAGCTTTTTTAAAGGCATCAGGGAAGCAGCCCGAAGATAAGCTGATGTTACAAATGTGTGTAATGTAGGGGATGAGCATGTCTTTGCATGTCTTAATTAATTTGGTTGGAATATTATCACACCCCATAGCACAGCCCTCCCTGAGTGACATAATTATGGAATTGACTTCTTCGGCGGAAGTATCAAGAAGAACAAAGGATTGATTTGGTGAATTGGTAGTTGAGAAGACAGGTGGGGTGGGGAGGGACGTCTGAGAAATATTTTCGGCCAAAGATTTACCAACACCAGCAAAGAAGACGTTGACATGGTTAACAGCTGCAGTGGGCGAGGACAAGCCAGTAAGAAGGTGGTCAGCAGTGGAGCGTGCCTTATTAACGTTGGTTATATCCTTGATCGCATGCCACAGCTTTTTGCTATTTGTTCCGGCTTTACTAATGAGTTCCCTTTCATATGCCCTCTTCACTTTCTTGAGCAATGAGTTGCAGAAATTTCGATACCTTGAGTAGGTCCTCCTCAGAATATCATTACTGGGCTCCGTCTTAAGACGTTTATGCATAAGATCTCTATTCCGGATACACCTTAGGAGACCTGGCGTTATCCATGGCTTAATAATCCTACGACGGGAGGGGGTGCGCAACTGACGATTTTCATTTATGGCTGTCTGAAGGGTCTGAATAAACAAATTTGCTGCTTGATTAGGGTCAGACAGTTGCAAGATTTTCGAAAAGTCTACTGATTTTAAGTTTTCAATTAAGTTGGGATAGTTAATTATCTTTTTACTATTAGGGGGTGAGCGGTTTATATCGAGATCTATTGCTAGTAATACTGCATTGTGGTCTGTAACAGCGGAATCAATTTCAAAATCAAAATCAAAATCAAAATTATCTTTATTTGTTTAGACTAATTAAATTAGTTCTTGCAAATCGTCAAATGCTCTTAAGGAGCCTATACATGTCTCATTCTTTTTTTGCCCTACCAGCGCTTCGAGACAAACATTTGGCAAGTGCTGAGAAGAAGCGCCGCAACAAACTCAGTCACCACTGTCTGCCGGTTTAAAAATAAAAAAGTAGGAAGTTACATACATTCAGAAGCAAGTTACTTACCACGCGCTCCCGTTGATAGAAGGTGGCCTTTAAGACGCCCATCTAGCACGAGACCGCGTGGCAGTTTTGAATAAATTTCTTTAGTGCCGTGCTAATTTCTAGGTTAATTGTTGCGTTTTGATACATATATTTTATGTCAGGTATATCTTTCCTTGACCAGTCCCCGAAGGCAGCGCCTGTTCACAGACATGACGTGTGAACCAGCCATCGCTTCACTCGACCATATTATAGGGAATGTAACGACCCGCCTCACACGCCACTACCCCAGAGACATTTTAGTGAGCATGACAAGTCTAAGATATCCTTCTGGCTAAGTGCCAGATATAAAACTATTTAGGAGACAAGGCAAGAAAACTCTAGAGAGAAAAGCAAGGCACCATAACAAAACCGTGTGGTAGTTTTAAATAAATTGTATATACTTATATTTAATGCCGTGCCACTGTCAAGTTGATTGTTAATTGTTATGTTAAAAAATTTAAGGTAGGTATATCTTGTCTTGACCAGTCCCCGAAGGCAGCGCCTGTTCACAGACATGACGTGTGAACCAGCCATCGCTTCACTCGACCATATTATAGGGAATGTAACGACCCGCCTCACACGCCACTACCCCAGAGACATTTTAGTGAGCATGACAAGTCTAAGATATCCTTCTGGCTAAGTGCCAGATATAAAACTATTTAGGAGACAAGGCAAGAAAACTCTAGAGAGAAAAGCAAGGCACCATAACAAAACCGTGTGGTAGTTTTAAATAAATTGTATATACTTATATTTAATGCCGTGCCACTGTCAAGTTGATTGTTAATTGTTATGTTAAAAAATTTAAGGTAGGTATATCTTGTCTTGACCAGTCCCCGAAGGCAGCGCCTGTTCACAGACATGACGTGTGAACCAGCCATCGCTTCACTCGACCATATTGTAGGGAATGTAGCGACCCGCCTCACACGCCACTACCCCAAAGACATTTTAGTGAGCATGACAAGTCCAAGATACCCTTCTGACTAAGTGCCAGATATAAAACTAATTAGTAGACAAGGTATGAAAACTCCAGACAGAAAAGCAAGGCACCATAATATAATAGAAAGAGATGGCAACTAATGTATCTATACAATTAATTAGGTACATTGTGAGAGCCTGAGAGACTTATTTCCAAGGTAATTTATCATTAAGGTAATCATTTGTAGTGTAATAAGCTTTTTTTAGTAAGTGTTCTTTAACTATACTTTTAAATTTATTAATGGGTAGTTTTTTATAGTCTTCAGGAACTTTGTTATAATAGTGAATACTCTGTCCCATAAAAGTACCATATACTTTTTGAAGTCTAAGATTAGGTATAGCTAATTTATTTTTGTTTCTCGTGTTAAAGTTGTGAACGTCGCTATTTTTCAAGTATTTATTTATATTTTGGTGAACAAATATAATACAATTTAAGATGTATTGTGAGGCGGCCGTGAGAATACCAATTTCTTTAAACTTCTCCCTGAGGGATGCTCTTGGTTTCAATTTATAAATGGACCTAATAGCTCTTTTTTGTAGGATGAATATAGTTTCAAAATCAGCTGCCTTTCCCCATAGTAAGATTCCATATGATAGCAGGCTATGAAAGTAACTAAAGTAAACTAAGCGAGCTGTTGGAATATCAGTTAGAGATCTTATTTTCTTAATTGCAAAAGCAGCTGAGCTAAGTCTACTTGCTAGAGCTGTTATATGGGGTCCCCACTGAAGTTTAGAGTCCAGTGTAAGTCCCAAAAATATCGTCGTATCCACAAGCTCAATTGTATCATTATTCAATATTATTTGGGTATCAACAGATTTTACGTTGGGCAGAGTGAATTTAATACATTTTGTTTTTTTAGCATTGAGCTGCAGATTGTTTGCGGTGAACCAACTTAGAACTCTTGATAGTGCATCATTTACATCGTCAAAGTTAGCCTTGTTTCTATTAATATTAAAAATCAAAGATGTGTCGTCGGCAAATAATACGATTTCACAGGAGTTCTTTACAAATGATGGAAGATCATTTATATAGATGAGAAATAATAATGGACCCAGAATGGACCCTTGAGGAACTCCCATTTTTACGGGTGACCCACATGAAATAGTTCCGTTTATATCTACTCTTTGAATCCTGCCACTGAGATACGATAGAATTAATGAAAGTGCTGAATCCCTGACTCCGTAATATTCTAGTTTTCGAATTAGCGTTTGATGTTCAACACAATCGAAAGCCTTTGATAGGTCGCAAAACACCCCTAAGGCATTCTGAGAATCCTCCCAAGCCCCAAAAATATGTTTGAGGAGAGTAGCACCAGCGTCGGTAGTGGAACGACCCTTAGTAAAACCATACTGTTCACTATGAAAAAGTTTATTTAAAGTGAAATAGATCGTAAGCTGTTCTTGTATAATTTTCTCAAAAATTTTACTTAAAGCTGGTAAGATTGAAATTGGCCTAAAATTACCAGGGTCGAGCCTGCTGCCAGACTTAAAGAGCGGCAGAACTTTGCTATGCTTCATAAGGTCCGGGAAGACCCCCTTATCCACACAGTTGTTAAATATAATCGCCAACTGTGGGGCAATGATGTGGATAATATGCTTGACTACCTTCACAGAGATTCCCCATAGATCAGTAGTATTTTTTACATTTAGCATATTAAAAGCTTTTATAATATCCAAAGGAGTGATGTGTTTAAAGGTAAGTTGTGAGTTACAGGGAGCTACATGATCTTTAAGGATTAATTCAGCCTCAGTAGAAGAGGAGTTCAAGTTTGCAGTGGTAACAAGTGGTATGTTAGAGAAGAATTTATCAAAAGCGTCTGCTACTTCTTTGTCCGTATTAATTGAACAATCATCTATTTTGAGTGCAAATTCACTGTCCCGCGGCTTAGTTTTGCCAGTTTCGTGATTTATTACATTCCATGTCTCTTTTATTTTATTATTGGCATTGTTTATTTTATCTCGTATATACAGAGATTTAGCCAAGTAGCAAACTTTTTTAAAAATTTTAGAATATTTTTTGACATGGTCTTTAAAAGATAAACTATTATTGTACCTTTTCATACCGTATAACTCATAATAGTGTATTTCTGCTCTTGTGTATACCTATAGTTGCCCAGTCCACCAAAACTGTTAATTTTTTTTAAAACTTTTTAACAACTTCCCGTACCAGGTGGGGTGTGCGACACCCACACGCACTTTAAAGGCATGTAACTCAGTTGGTAGTCACCGCTGGACTGATTTTGTAACGCTCATCGAAGCAGCAGTGTCATAATTCCAGCTACTGAGAATTTCAAATTCAGCTCTTGCAAATTTTAAAAATTGTGGCTATTTTTAAAGGACTGGGGTGTGTCACACCCCACCTCGTACAGCGAGGGTTAACATAGGCATATAAATGGTATGGTGAAGTCAGAAATTTGATATCATGATTTTGTTTTTTTTTTTTAATTTTCGTACAAAATAAATTTTATAAAATCCGATTTGTATGAAAATTAAAATAATTAAAATGAAGATATCAATTTTCTGACTTCACCATACAATTTATATGACCATGTTAACATGGGCTAGTGTCGGCTCATATACCCATTTACCTAACACCCTGTATATTTACAAAAACCCATTTTTAGTGTTCTTCCTTTATTTAAAAAGTAAATAATGTGAGTAAAGGTCATAGCAGACTTATCAACCAGGAAAGGGATCAATACCGTATCGCCTTTCGCTCGCTGTCATTGCCTTTTGCGCGTTGTCAACCGCGAGGCGAGGCGCTTACTTTACGGTGCGGATAAGTGTGCATTGCATTATGGAGTTTCGTACAAAGAATACTGACCGCCTCGGTTGATACGGTTACGAACCCTTTCCGGGTTGATAAATGTGCTACGTCCTTTAATCGCTTATTAACATCGCATCGTGGGATAAAGCCTTCATTAAACCGACACAATGTTGGCGGCTGATGTAGTTACGTTCCCATTACAATTTTCATGCCTGAAACTTTATTACTCGAATTAATGGTTAATATAAGCAAATATTGTTTAACATATAAATTGTATGTAGAGCGGATTAGAATGTAAAATTATTCTGTCAACGAGTTATTTCCGATTTATTTAGAAATGAAACTACCTACATTTTAGTGTTTATGAATCGAATTCCGCTGAATACTATTTAAGATAATAAGATGCCAATAGATTTTTTTTGTAAAAAAATAAATGGGGCCGAAGAAATGAATGAATATTTGTGTATGCCGAATCCATAATTTATATCATTACTAGCTTTCCGCCCGCGGCTTCACCCGCGTGGAATTTTGTCTGTCACAGAAAAACTTTATCGCGGGGCCAACTAAAAATCGGTGGTCTGCGCCTAGTCTAATAAAATAAATGATTATTGAAATGAAAAGATCATAACAAAGTTATCCAAAAGTCTACGTTATTGGCTATAACTTTCGGTTTTGTTCTGACTTTGATAACGCCTTTAGCGATAAAGTCCATTGAACTATACTTACTGTCTTTACTATACCTATTATAATAAGTATCTCATACTTTACTGAAATGCCTGAAAAATTACCGAATTTTCCGTCTTCAAAGATTTCCGCGGGCGAAAAGATACGCACCAGTTACAAAGCTTCCAAACATTACAACCCAGACCGCCTGCTCCAAATTCTATTACACAATCACATTGCTAAACTACCCTTAAATTATCACCGTCGCTCATTTGACCTTGAATATTTTATTTGTAAGCCTTAGTTCGATAAAAGTCGCCCAGTGTCGCGCCAGATCGCATCCGCGCCACGCGTCTGGTACGTGGAACGTGTCGATGCACGTTAACCCACGTGTTTTCGCGGACGATGTAGCTAAGTGACAGTGTTTTGGTGTTGTTTATTTTGTAACCTTACTTTGTGTTGGCCGGTTACGGTAAGTCCACTCAATATTTAAAAAAAATACGATGTTTTTATGTTATTCCGTGCTCCATTTTCGAAATTTGCGCGGCGAAAAACAAAATGCGATCGGAAAATTTACAATCGCAATCGATAATTTTTACTTATCTAGAAATGAAATTATCTGAATCTAGATTTATTTAAATGATCTCAAAGCCAGACGTCTGCATAATTTAGGACAGATTTCGGATCGATTATGAGTTAGATTTCAGCTAAAATAGAAAGTGGTCCACGTATTATTCAAAGGTTATGTTGTTGTTTTTCGTGGCAAGGTTATATTATCGCGAAGGTTCTTTAGGGGTCGTTGACCTAAGAAGTGTGAAAGGTCAGTGATGTATTGCAGCCTTGTACTTATAATGAAAGTCTTGATGTCGTCTAGAGGTTAAATATTTAATACGTGAAGTTAATACAAATTACTTAATTACAGTACATGGCTTTAGTTTACATTGTAATGTTTTAGAGAAGTTTTGACATTATTCATTGAATTGATGGACGGGCGTAATTAAATACAATCAATTACACGAAGGTTTTAAGTTTCAGTTCATGTTGCTTTAGTTATTTTAAGCTATTAGCTTTTAAGTCACTAACTACTATACTAGTCCAGTAATTAATAAGTCTAGATTTCTGTTTATTATGTCGTAATTAGTTGTTGTTTATAAATAAGGTTGAAGTTTTTGGACAGTTTTATAACTATAAAACATATAAATCAGTGAGTATATGTAGGGCACTTCTATATAAATAAAAATGAATTGATGTTCGTTAGTCTGATTAAAACTCGAGAACGGCTGGGCGGATTGAGCTGATTTTGGTTTTAAAATGTTTGTCGTAGTCCAGGGTAGCTCTAAACGGTGAGCAAATACGCGCGCGATATTGTTTTTCTGTGACAGACAAAACTCGACGCGGGCGAAGCCGCGGGCGGAAAGCTAGTAAGAAATAAAAACAATTTTTATGTAGAGTCACATAAAAAATAAATTTTAAAAATTAAGCCCCATTCGAAGAGGGTGGAGGAGGACATATGGGGGCATTTTTGTCGATAAAAATGACACCACAACATCGCCTTAAAATATCGCTAGCCCTATCCCAAACACACTGTAGATTATGCAGTATATTGCTATCTATGTGATAATGCCAAACGCAAAGGCATAGACAATTGGTCGATTAAATTGGCATCAATCGGCTAAATCATTAGCGGATGCTAATTAACCGGCTAGTTTGCAGTAGTTGCCAGTTCTGGTTCCATTCGTAATTTGATTACACACGGATAATTTCGTAGCCGATGAGATAGCCTGTGGCGATGAGTAGGTAATCAACGTTCGGTTGTGAAAGCCGAAAAGCAGGGACACAGCTAGCGTGGGGTGGCGTGACGTGAGCGCAACGTGACGTGAGCGTGGCGTGACGTGACAGCGGCGTGACGAAAGCGCGGCGTGACTTTTACTTATTGATAATTATTGTACGCACAATTACTAGCCTGATGAATAGCCTGTGGCAATGAATAGGTAATCAAAATTTTGGTTGTCGAAGCCGAAAAGCAGGTACATAGCTCGCTGGCTGCAGTGGGGTGCGTGACGTAAGCGCAACGTGACGTGAGCGTGGCGTGACGTGACAGCGGCGTGACGAAAGCGCGGCGTGACTTTTACATAATGATAATTGTACACACAATTACTAGCCTGATGAGATAGCCTGTGGCTATGAGTAGGTAATCAACGTTCGCGGTTGTGAAAGCCGAGAAGCAGGTACATAGCTCGCTGGCTGCAGTGTGGTGACGTGACCTGAGCGCAACGTGACGTGAGCGTGGCGTGACGTGACAGCGGCGTGACGAAAGCGTGGCGTGACTTTTAAGTTTCAGCCAAACCAACGCGTGCAGTTCGTGTCGGCGATGGCGATCACTGCGCGTGCATAAGCTAATGATAGGACGCGCGTCCTATTCTATGCAGGCGCAGTGATCGCCATCGCCAACGCGATCTGCACGCGTTGGTTTGGCTGAAGTTTTACTTCAAAATTGATACACAATTACTATCCCGATGAGATGAGTAGGTAGGCCTGCGGCGATCAGTAGGTAATCAACATTTGGTTGAAGCCTCTGGCATAGCTAGCGTAGGGGTGGCGTGACGTGAGCCCGGCGTGACGTGAGAGTGGTGTAACGTAAGCGCGGCGTGACGTAAAAGATTTTGGCTACGCAGCGAAGGTTGCATGAAGAGCACTACGTGACACAAGCGTGGCGTGACGCAGATATACACTTTGTTTCTTTATAATTTGATAGATATACTACAGATAATATCACGTACGATTAGTTGGCAATCAAAACATTAGATTGCAATAGCTCTTGGTCCTTAGCCGGCGTGAGGGCGACATTATATTTGTCACATTTATAATTATGTTAATTTTGAACATTGCGAAACATTATGTCCCAGGTAATGATATGCAGTGGCATTTATGCCATTATGTTTCAATATAGGTAGCTTCGACGCAGGCAATGCAATTTTCCTGGCTCGAAAATATTTTAAAAAGTGACTTTTCTAACTTATTAAAAAATACCTTTGCGTATTATTTTGTATGGAAAATGCTACCGTTTAATTCACTGGGGAATTTTCCATGATTAGTTTTTATCCAACCACTAAATAGTTAAATGACTTTCACAAAAAAAATATAGAAAGACATTTAAATTTTAATTTCGAACTCAATCCAAAACAGAGCTGCAACGTATCAAAAAGCTGATAAAGTCGCTACTTCAAATCAGCTTCAAACTAGTCAGCGTCGAATTTGTCCCAAAACACGAGGCAAAAGGCTATCAGCGGACCGTATGCAGTTGGTAATTAGTAATCCAAGCCTTCGTCCCGGATCAGTCGAGCGATCCGTCGAGCGATCCGTCGAGCGACTCGACGCAAACGGTCGATCTCGCTCGCCTGCATTCATTGACGGTTTCAAAGGAATCTGCAAGGCGATTGGAACTCGAATAAATATCTGCCTGCGAATATTCAGTCATTATTCTCGTTTGCTGTAAAAAGCCGGGCATTTTTTGACAAACACAAAGCGAATGGAAGCAGCAATGGTTAACGGTAGAGATAATTTCAAAAAATAAAATTGCTTAAAAGTTTGTGTGAGAACGAATGATCTATGCCCTACTAGCGTGAACGGTATTAGGTACTGTTTCGTGGAATTTTATCGATTTTAGTGTTCAATTGTCATTTGAAATCGATATAATGCCACGATAAGTTTAAGTACTTTTGTAATACAGTGTGAGTCACGTTAAAGTGTACATATGAAAATAGATGAAACTAGGCCTATTTTTATCGACAAAAAAGAGGTCAAAATTTTTTTTAGATTTTTTTAAAAAATTTTATAGAATTTTTTTTCTTCCAAATACCTAATGTAAAGAAAACGTAATAACTTTTAAACTAAGCGGTATATCCTGATGAAATAAAAACTGTAATAATGCTAAATAACATGCAATACTAAAAAAATACATAAATTACACAAAAAATGCCAACAAATAATAAAAAATGATACTTTTTGAAAAAAATCTGCTTATAAATTCGTATTTTTTTTGTTATTTGATAGTTTTCTCCAAAAATGCCCCTATAACTGGTGGTTTTTATTACTTTTTATTATTTTCTATCGTATTACCTTCGTAAAACAAAAAATCGCATGTCTCTATCCCTATCACAACGTACATAATGTAACTCATCTAAAAATGTCGCGTTGAGACCCGTGTTTCATTATTTCAGTTGAAATGAAACATAGTCCTTCCTTCTGCAGTCAGCTCCAATCTAAAGGTTACACCAAAGTCGCCGCCTGCGTGTTGGCGGCTAATCCAAGCAGAATTGCCCTATATTGTTCCAATCAGACATTTGATCCGATCCCTTGATAATGCAATAAAATATAACGCCTGGCCCGGCTTATTTTGTACTGGAAATAGGACAAGCCTGTGCCTATGTTAGGACACGAAACAATTTGGACGAATTAGTTTTGGCTTTTAAGGTTTTATGGCAAAAGGTTTGTACCTTTTTATGTTTTTGTAGACTAAGGATGGGTTGCACCATCTAACTATAACAGTAACTATGACGATAACCGGTGTTTTTGTATGGAGTTTACAGACTTTTGATGTTTGTCAAAGTTAAAGTAAGATGATGCAACCCAGCCTTACAATATAGCCTGACAGCCTGTTTATGGCAGTCTTCTAAGTTTGTGTAGGTACCGAAAAATAATGCTAGCGGGTTTGAATCTCGCTGAGACCACATGTAAGAGGGATGAGGCATGAGTCTAAATGTCAGATTAGGGCAGAAATAAAAACAACTCAAAGTTAAGAAAAAGATATGTCATACAAATCGTGTCGAATTTTTCTAAAGCAGTTATATGAGTATGAGTCTTAATTATTTATTTATACATTCAGTTCTCATGCTCAGCTTGTTAATACGCAACGTATTATTTATAAAAGCCAGGATTATTACAAAATGCTCAATTCAAATTTTCGATCTCAAAAAATGAATCCCATGTGTTAAAAAAAGTCAGCGTTCTTAAAAAAAATGCTTGATTCAAATTTTGAATTTCAAAAAAAGAATCCCATTTTGCAATCACCTCACAAATACTAGAAGCAGATAAACCAAAGGAGGTAATACTAAGAACACATCGGATCGTAAAAGAAGAGACGGATTTGCCGCGCTCTGGGAAATGCGGAGATAAATTCAGTTTTTTATGAATAGTAAGAGAAATTTACATTACTCGTTGGTAAGATACACTCAGACACAAAGTAAGGAGAATGGAGAAGGCCTCTTACTGAAGAGGCTAATGGAGTTCACAAGTTGTTACGAAAGACTTGAGAATTCTCGCTATGTCGACGTCTATAAATTAAAAATATCTTGAATTGGAATTTACATTCATAAAGGCTTAAAAATAATTTCTTAATTTTGCGGTACACAATTTGTGTTTCTGTTTGTAAAAAGTAAACGTCATCCTTCATGTCATTGTCAGATGTTTCTTTTTATTACAAGCAGCCTGATCATCACTTTCCATCAAGTTCGATACAGGACAAGCGCTTCCACGACGGTATTCGTTTGTTCGTTCTTTCAGCCGAATGACGTCCACTGCTGGACAAAGGCCTCCCCCTAAGGATTTCCACAAAGACCGGTCCTGCGCCGCCCGCATCTAGTCACCTCCCCATCCGTTATTAGACTAGTATTATTTATCTGTGGAGTTAGATACCTACCTAGTATAAGTTCACAGATTTACTAGATGGTTTTTATTATTATTATTGGTTTTTTTGGGCCTTTACTTGCTACTACCAACTCGACCAGGTTTGATTTATTGTGGCAGCCCTTGCCTTTAGAGTTCACTGCTTAGTCCCGTTGAGTCTATAAATTTCCAGATTCTTTGGAGCGTGATATCTGCTATCTCATCCGGGTGCATGATGTGTCGCCCGAGATGGATACTTCTTTTGCTCATAAGCGGGAAGCATGAGCAAAGAACATGCATGGCCGTTTCTTCTTCTGTATGGCAGAATCTGCACAGAGTTTCCTCGGTCATGTTCATGTTTGATTTATGTTTGTTTAGTTTGCAGTAGCCGGTTAGTATTCTAGTCACTGCACAAGCTTTGTATCTTTTGAACTTTAGCAGTTCCTTAGTTACTTTGTTGCTATGTCCCTGAATGAGTGCTTTTGAGTGTTTTTGTCCCGATGTAGACTTCCACCACTCAATAGCCTCTTGTTTGCAGAGGGCGGTTAGTAGCGTGGTGGCTCGTTGTTTGGTAATGCCACAGAACGGTTCTACGCCGATTTGAGGGTTATCGGCTCCATCTCTGGCGAGTTCATCTGCTACTTCGTTTCCTTCTATATTCGAATGTCCTGGTACCCATGTAAGCGTTACTTTGTTGGTATTTCCCAGTGCATTCAGTGTCTCGGTGCATGTTTGCACCAATTTTGACGTGTATTCGAAGGATGTTAAGGCCAGCAGTGCTGCTTGGCTGTCTGAGTTGATGTAGATGTGTTGATCCTGGAGCTTCCTTTCCAAGTTTATCTCTGCACATTTGTTTATGGCAAAGACCTCGGCTTGGAAGATTGAGGCTTCAGTCCCCATGTTTAGGCTAACTTTGAGCTTAGGCCTCTCTCCGTAGATCCCGCAACCTACATTATTTTCCTTTTTGGATCCGTCCGTGTACCAGACGTCCAGACCAGACGACTACCTTCCTTAAATGACATTTGGCCTTCTAGCCATTTGTCTCTAGGAGGTATGTTTACGGAATATAGTTTGGTGAAGTTACATTCCGTATGCATGTCGTCACTAGGCATGCACAGAAGTTTGTTTTCTACTAGATGGTTATTCTGTATTAATTTTATTTGTGACACCTCTTTCGTTTCTTATTTTCGTTCCATTAGACGGGAGCAAGGTTATTCAAGTTGAAAGAAAAATATTAACTGCATTTTCTCACAGAGCTTGTTTATGTGATTGTTTCCACGGATTTTGAGTGACTTATGTTTAATTTTGTAAAGTTTTCTTCGAAAGAATTTCTATTGTTTTTAATTATTCAGCTTTGTCATAGATAGGTATTTTGTTTGAATATTAAGTTCATAAATACGCAATAGATTAATTTTACGGGACTCTCTCACCTCTTGTTGCCACCGTATCAACTCCTGTGGAGCCTTGACCGCCAATAAGAACCCAACCAGTGAGGTCAAGTCCCCAAGAAAGCTAAATTGTCATTAAAATTAATCAGAAGAACAATATGAGGGATGTTTTAAAGATTATCAAACCTAATAATATGGTTGTAGCCAATTTCTGTTTTTAAATTCTCATGACAATAAAATCACGACACAACAGTATAGTCAAAACATAACCTCGCAAATTCGCAATCTAAACTCAATTAATAGTTTCATCAACAACCGTCAGCAATCCATCATTTGACGTCACCGCTCGGATGCGAAACCAATCAATCCCATACATTATTCCATACATTATTTGCTGCCGGCGTTCTGCAATTAACAGAAATTAACTAACGCCAAAGACAACGGTTAGTGCATGCAAATCGAACTGTTGACTGCAGCTGCACAAATATAAGGTTTGATTGGATATTTTAGTAATGTATTTTCAGGATACCTAATGTCATGCGCAGTGCCTTTAAGCGAGCGAATAGGCTTGGTCGGTTCGTTACCGCAAATACCCATCATGCTATAACGGATAATGACAGTAGTATACTACTGTCGTTATGTAGTTATTGGGGAAGTGTTCTGGTAGTTTATGTTAACACTTTTTATTTGCTCACTTGTTGCAACAAAATAATGTCCCTGTTGAAAAAAGGCATCACCCAAGTATTTTCTACAACGCATTTTTACTAGATCATCGGTCCAACGAGCGTGCATTATGTCTTCTGGCCCGTAGTCGTCACTTGAGAAGTTATCTGCCTCAACAGTTCAAAGTCATGTGCTCCGCCCGCTGTCATGTTCTTTTTTTCTGTGAAATTAAGCAGATTTGCGTCTTCCCGTTCGTATTCTCACTTATGAACTTTTCTTTTTAAGATCTACGTTATTTCTAAGATCCATGTGCTCCGCTCACTGTACTTTATTTTCTGTGAAATTAAACAGCTTTATAATTGAGTAAACAATACCTGCGTCCTGTATATTGAGCTGAAAATCCACCAGCAGATAGACTTCCGCATTGATAGTATTAGAAGCTAGGGCTATGCAAATGGAGCGTTGTTTACAATGCATCAGGCGCCAGCTGTGCTCACTCTGGAAGCAAATATCAGCTTTAATTGCAGAGGAACGCTTTCATTCAGTAATGTAGCTCATTAGGACGTTAGAAAACTCAATCGGAATGGGAGTGTGGTCAGGCAGTTAGAATTAGAATTTGGATGGAAGTTTGTGCGAGTTAGAATTTTAGGTCTATTGATTGTCGTTTGTTTTTTCAATGTTTTATCTTCTTTTAAATACATATCTGTTGATAGCTGAGTGGTTATACATGTATGTTCAGAGGGTAAACAAATGTTTTTTTTTGTAATTAGAGGCCCTGGTTTGCTGATAGAGGTTGAAATGACGATTTTGTTAAAATTCGAGGTCCTGGTTTGCAGTTTCAGCTGCATAGATTATTTTTATAGAGTTTTTTCGTAGTGGCTGCCGTCGCTTTAACTGTTTTTACCAGATATTTTTTCGAATTTCTGTTTTTAGAGCAAAATTTCACTTAGAAACCATGTAAGGCTAGTACCGTGCTCATACAATGATGTAACTGTAGGCTTATAACTGCATATTCATACTGCGCTTGTTATTGGAACGAAATCAATATTTTGCATAGCTATAGTTATACACCTACATTTATTTATTTGTTCACGAGTAAATCGCCTTCAATAGTGTGGACACCAATCGTACTCCTATCATATAGACGTCTATTCTAAAAGCGCTCGAAATCTAAATACCGAGTCTAAAACGGTCACTCTGATTCGACGCCGTTGTCACCGGCTTGAGACGCATGCATTATGCAGACCGAGGTGAAGTGCATCTTGCTGAACGTATGCATTGTCCATTACGCGAGCGCTGGGGCCATTCGTTCTAACTGGACTGGATCTACATGCCGGATAAAAGGCGTCTGATGGAATGACTGAAGCTGAACTGCATGTCAGACATTCACAAAACGGTTTCAGTGTGATATGGAATCGGAATTGAGTTATACAGGGTGTGGTTTTGTAAAACATCATCTAGTTTTCATTGTAGTAGGATGTCCCTCTCTATTACCAGACGAAAATAGAGTATAATATGACGACATAGATGAAAACAATTAACAAGGTAAATTCAAACAGAACTTTGAATTTACTCCATAAATAAATGACAATGAAATGTGGTTAGACTTCAAGGAATAAATCAACATACTCGTAGATGTATTTCTTTAGAGTAATCACAGGCTTACAAACCGGTCATAGTGGAAATCATTGGAAGAGGCCGATGTTCAGCAGTGGACGTCCTATGGCTGAAAATGATGATGATGAAAAACGGGCTTCAATGTATGTTTGAAATTGAATCAAGTTTTACGCAGTGTATCAGCGTACGAGTCTAAATGTCTTCTTCAGTCTCAAGACCTTTCCTCTAACAAGATTGCCTCTATCCATCCCAGCTCCACGATCAAGTACTACACAATAAATTATAAGCCCTGCGAGTCTGGGAGCAATCTGCAGCCATTCACCCACTTTGATTAGAGGGGACATCCAATTAGGATGTCCTTCACTGCCGCAGCTATATGGCTAACTGGCTTCCACGCAGCTCGGTAAAAACTAATAGTTTGATTGTCAAAGGATTACTAAAACCGCGTTCTATTACTTCAGAGAGAAGTAGCTATGAATTAATCCTACTAATATTACAAATGCGAAAGTTTGAATGTCTGAATGTTTGTTACTCTTTCACGCAAAAACTACTGAACGGATTTTGATGAAACTTTACTGTATTATTGTTTATGACCCAGAATAACATATAAGCTACAATTTATGACGATCTATGACAAACTAAATTTCACGCGGGTAAAGCCGCGGGCAAAAGCTAGTAATTCAATAAAGGGATCTACAAAGTGCTATAAACCGTTTTACTGTCGTTTTGAATTTTCGTGTCAAAGTCGAATTATTAAGTTGAAAATTAGTTAATAAAAGATTTATATCGTTGGTACTATTAATAGTAATTTTTAAACTTAGTTTGTATACTGGCGTTCAGCTCATTGTAGCTTATAGTATAGGCATTACTTCATGCTATTTTACAAAAAAAAGTATTTCTAGCATTGCTTTACCTATTGCTCAGCATACTTTACAGTATTACAAAATACATTTGCCTATAAAAGCAGTAGCTATAGCTAATTCTAAACAAAATAATTTTATAACTAACAAACTATCCGACTCAAAATGGTTCCGCTCTGAAAACTTTGCGCTGTTACAATGTTAAGTAGAATTGAAAATCTGAAATTGAATCCGAAACTTTAATTAACAAAATATTTGTTGAGAAAACTGAGATCTCGAGTCGAAGCGGGATGTGTCGACAAATTAGCCTTATAGTGAGCCGGCGGACTTCGCAAGTCGAGGTGGCCAAAGAATATCAAAGTACAGAACCTCCATAATAAATATTTTTAGTGAACTCTCACTATTACGGGATTTGTTAAAACAAATATTTTTAAAAAGGTACCTTTTTACCTTTTAAGGTGTTTATGTGTTGCCAAATCTCGTACTAGTGAGACTTTAGTAAAATAACATTAAAAAAATATAATAGTGAGTTTGGAAAACAATAGCACAGGCACAGTTAAAATATACGTAATATCTTTAGATAGAATATATTTTATAATGGATATTACTTGTAAACAGATGTTGCAAGAAGTGATTAGACACAGTAGGTAAAAATTAGCAAATGTCTAACCCTCTTATTAAATACGAGTAGTTAAATGATTAGTACCCTATAAATATTTCGATCTATCAAGTGGTTACTCACTAAGGCCCGGTTTACACCAAGGCGAGCGGAGCAGAGGAGTGTTTTGAATAACCAATCAGATTTTAATATTTCCACTTCTCCAAAAAAGGTACTACTTTATAAGATGTGGAACTTCTGCGTTAACCTATTTAGCGACAGAGTGGCGTTTTGGCAGTGATTCATGATTTGTTTTGGCTATGAACCGCGCCGCCTGCCGCTTTAAAAAGACAACTTTTGACTGACTAATGGATTCAGTCCTCTGTTTTCAGAGGGCATTGGCCCAAACGCCATTCGTAGCGCAAATTATAAATAAACAAAAAAATGTACAAACGGTAGCACGCAAAGTTAAACACAAACTATATCTTATCTTATTGTAGGTAATAGTTTAGGTGTTATTTTGTAACAAAAATGCTATAGTTTGATCCGTCGGAGTACAAAATGTGGTTGAAGTCTCCAAAAAAGTAGATGTTTCCGATTTTTAAATAAGAACTGTTTGAACTTTTTTCTATTGCGTCTTATGTGCGATAACTCGACAGCGATATTTCATAAGCTTAGTAAGAACGCGACAAATCGAAGTATTATAAAGATTGCACTTGGAATTTTACATGTTGCCGAATGAAATTAACAATAACTACAAATTAAATTGGCATTGATAGAGTAAAGTAGTGTTTAACGTAGGTACACAGACTGGATGTGAAAATCAATAAGATTTCTTTCACCCTTTATAAGATTGTATTGTTTGCAACAAAGGCCTTTGCTACGTTCTTGTATCAGATATTGAACCGTCATATTAGTCAATCATGGTCAATCGGACTGACTCAAAGATATTGAATTGACGGTACCATCTTATGCAATATTTGTAAATGGTAGGTTTATATTGAAACAAAATTTTTCAGTTTGATACTGTACTCTCTACTTTATGTGTCTTCACTTGAATAACCTCTTTCCTGCACTGTTGAACTGCAACTGCAGTTGTCATGAAGAATGGGGGTAACCGTAAAACTGGTTCTCATAAAGATCGCAGCTGGCAACTGTATGCTAGCTGCTGTCATAAGAAACACAGACGTGTACAGACGACGCAAGTTAGCTGAATACTGTAGTATCTTATGCAGCTGTGGTAAGAGCTGTTTTACTGCAAAAATTTAGTCTGATGTGCGGTTGACTGTGCATTTTTATTATTACACGTTACAGGTTAGTAGGCGTAAAAGTAGAAAGTAGAGAAAAGAATGTTACATTTAAATGATAATGAGATTTCAATTTACGTGATACGAATAGGTACAACTGCTAAATACAAAATGGTAAGCGGGACATTATTTTCATACGTAGTTTCAACGTTAATAAATCCGTTATCTGTTAATATTCTCTGATTTGTAGTACCTACACTCGTTGCAGCCGAAAGACGTCCACTGCTGGACAAAGGCCTCCCCAAGACCGGTCCAGCGCCTCCCGCATCCAGGCACTTCCCGCGATCTTCACCAGATCCTCGTACACTCATTAAATGCATAAAATACTAACATTCCCGCTACCTCTCCAGTGAAGCTATTTAAAGCGGTTCTATATTGGCTCACATAAAATTCTAAATCCTATTCTTTGTCTTACTACCGATTTGTGTTCATAATAATATCTCTTCATAATTTTATTTTTCATACTTTTTTTATTCATACATTTTTATTACTACCATCGGAGCTCATAACAGTTAGTAATCATAATTTTTTTATCAATACTGTTACTACCAAGAACCATTTAAAATACATAATTTTTATTTTCAGATCTTTTTTCTTCATAACATTCATTGATCATATTGTTTTAATTAATAATGTTGTTACTAAGAACATAGTCCAGTTAATAAAGCATTATAGATGGAAAACTGTAGAACACAATTTCTGACTTCAGGACTTTATTTAGACTAGTTAGGAGGTGAACATAGCAAAAGTCCCCGCCCTTAGCCCTTGAGCCGGCGGGGAGAGGGGGGTTTAAAGGTGCCACTTTTCGGTTTTTCGCTTAATCCTCGGAAACTATGCGTCCTAGTGACATGACTACTTTGAACCAAAAAAAGCATATTCAATTTGCTACAGGTGAGATCGACAAGTTTTTCTATAAATTGTATAGTTTTCGCGGCATCTGCTCTAGAAGGTCTGTAATATTGGAAATTTTATTTTTGTCTTACATGTTCCCATCAGGAGAAAANTGTCACGTTAGTTTTGTGGCACAAAATATTGCCTGTTTTG
Organism: Ostrinia furnacalis; assembly: GCF_004193835.3. Classification (NCBI taxonomy): domain Eukaryota; kingdom Metazoa; phylum Arthropoda; class Insecta; order Lepidoptera; family Crambidae; genus Ostrinia; species Ostrinia furnacalis. The sequence goes on from NW_021135290.1 coordinate 305,918, forward strand.
GACCATTTCAAATTAATTTAATGTTAAAATACGATTTAATACGAATATTGACATCATGATTTTCAATAATATGGATAAATACACTTATGAGTAATAAATTTATGAAAACAAATATTAGGATAACTCACATTTATGAATATTACAGTTATTTATTCGAATGATTATGAGTTTCGATCATTAGTATAGAAAAATATATGAAAACAAATATTAGTAAAAACTAAGTGTATGATTAGTGATATTATGAATATCAATGATTATGTTTTTAAATATGTAGGTTTTAAATTTTTTATGAAGAATGATCATTATGGTATCAAATTGTATGAGAAATATTTTCGGACCTCCAATGATAGGAATTGAAAAGTTATGTAAGAAAATGCGCTACCATTTAAAGCTTGTGCTATGACTATGTATTTATTTATGGTTGTGCTATGACTGAGTTCACCACAGAAGGCTAGCACTCAACGGGGATCGACTTAGCGACTCGAGAATCGCATTCAAGCTTATTATAGCATTAATGGTTTGAACGTACCTACTATGTCTCCTATCTATTTATATTTATAAAAGCAAAAGGTCACTGATTGACTGACTGATGACTGACTCACTCACTTATCACGAAATCTCAGAAACTAAAAGTGCTATTAGTCTCAGATTTTGCATGGGGGTTCCTTTCAGAACGTAGGTGCTCACTAAGACGGGATTTTACAAAATTCAACTCCTATGGAGGTAAAACGGAATCCACGCGTACGAAGTCGCGGACTGCCGCTAGTGTCTAATAATAATTATTATTAGTAATATGGGTGGTAAATGGTTGTATTGGTATAGAAAAGGCTATCATAACATTCTAAAAGATGCCAGCATCGAATTGTTAGAAGACACGGCAATTAATTAGACCGAGCACCGCCTCGGCAGATCTCGAGATTGTTCGAGATTGTTCGGAACTATCGGCTTACTCAACTTCCAGCGACCTGGAATGTTCGGGATATTAACCCGGGGTGTGGTACAAGTTTCGAGTATCCACTTAACGGGAGTAAATAAGTATGTAGGTACACAATGTGGAAAGGTTGCGAAGTAAATAGTCATGTGGAAAGAAGCGAGTTGTGTAACTGGGAACTCTATAAAAGAAAGTAGGTAATGTTTTTGACTTAATAATAAAATATAGTAATACATAAATAAATAAAAAATATTAAATTTTTTTTTCTTCAAAATCACACCTTTTGTGCTGCTCCCATATCTCCGATGACTGAGTAAAGCACTAAACCAATAGATAATTTACCTCTTATTGGTTTGTTTGGAAATGAAACAAATGGATCCGACCTACAGAAGTCTTTTCCATCTGTGGTAATTTAAAAAACGTTCACACCTAAAGCCCTACAAACTTTATTTTAAAACAAAGGAAGAAAGTTGTACAATCCTGTAGCTATGATTTAAGGAACGTGCATTTAGAACTTAGCACACTTAGATCTTAATACTTTTAATAGCACTTCCTTGCACTGAACTCGGACCATTTTTCACCTTTATGTTTTGGTGAGAATACCAACTTGGAAGAATATTAGTATACAGAGGCGCAAACGAATGCTGGTAATTTTGAAACTGATTGTAATGTAGCTTCAAAGTAAATTTTATGTTAGCAAATAGATTAAGTATAAATATTTGCTCCATGAGGGATTCAAGTGGGTCTTAAAATGAACATGGAAAAGACAAAAATCAAGAGCCGGAAGACGTTGTGTGGGCAACCCCCCCACGAGGTGGACCGACAATCTGGTGAAGGTTGCGGGAGGTGCCTGGAAATCCTTGGGGAAGGCCTTTGTCCAGCAGAGGACGTCATTCGGTTGAAACGATTCAAAACCACAATAACCTTATTTGTTTACCGCTATGCGCTCAATTTAGGCCAACGGCTTAATAATTCTATAACTCCCGGTGCATCACTTACCCACTCTATTAGGGCTATAATTTATAGCCAAATTATCGGTTTTCATTGCTGAGCCGATCGTTTATGAATTTGTATAATGTGTATTAATTTGGGTATTACAAATAAGCAATTACAAGGGGCTCTAGGTTGTTTTCGTACTTCGTACCACCTAAAAGTGGAAAGTTGAAAAGAAAAGTGAGCATTGAGGATCTGCAAGGTTTTGTCCTGTGTATTAAAAAAAGGAATGGCAGGAGACTAACGCCCGTATTCACAAAAAATACTATGAGGTCTCACAGTGCACGTGGACGCACAGGGTGACACATGATCCAATCACAGAGTTCTATTCACCGCTGTGCGTTCGATTTGACTGTGGTACGCTGCTGTGCGGTGTTTATTTATTACGTATAGAGCAATCATATTCATATTAAAAGTAGGCAATCAAGCTAATACGATCACCAATAAAACACATTTATACTAATTGCTTTTATTAGTGCTTTTAGTTCACATTTATTATTCAGCCAAATAATATGACACATTCAATGTCCTACTTTATGAAATCGGAATATATTTAAGCGAAACTGAACTACGAATATAGCTCAATGAAATTTGTAGGTTCAATGGCATTTACTTTTATATTGATAGTTTTTTAAGTGACCCTTACTTAATAAAGTGTATGTAAAAAGTGAAATAAGTTACGATGACCTTTTTGGTAGAGGAAAAGAGATTTATTAGCTGCTACAAACTACAGGCAATTTTTAATATTGCCATGTAAACAAAAAGTATATATACTTAAACATAGCTCGTTGAGACGATGGCCGTTGGGGCAGAAAAGTTCTCGAGTGGCGACCACGGGCTGGAAGACGTAGCGTGGGCACTTGGGCAGGCCTCCTACTAGGTGGATCGACGATCTGGTAAAGGTCGCGGGAGGAGCCTGGAAGCGAGCAGCGCAGGACCGTTCATTGTGGAAAACCTTGGGGGAGGCCTTTGTCCAATAGTGGACGTCATTTGGTTGAAACGAACGAACGAGCGAACGATACAAAAAGTCTGTTCAAATCTTGTTCAAATAGAACAAGAGAGAGCCAAACTCTTAAACCTTTGACTTAAACGGTCATGGTCACTGTAATTCTTACGATTCAACCTTTCTCTAAGTTCACCCCTAGCGTAGGCATAAAACTAGCAAAAAACAAAAAACCGTAAGATATTTTAAAGTCACCGCCTTCCACAAACCCCCAGAACATTGTGATCAAAGATATCTGAGACGTCAATTACGTGCCATTATTTTACTAAAACATAGTTTCTAGCGAATAATTGCCGTAATAATGCCTCTGGCAATCAATAAACAAAGCTAATGGTATCTACTCTTGACATGAACGAGGGCGGTCTTGGTAGTTGTTAAGGCTTGGCTATGTTTCTTCATAGCCTGAAGCAAAGCGGAGTTTATACTAGCTCTTATACAGCTTACAACAGACCAGACTATACAATTTTGTTGAAAAATCGCTTCTATTGCAACTACGTAAGATGCCACAATCACACCACAGTGCTTAGCTTGATGTGCCATTGTTTGTACATTAAAAGCGTAATGGTGACTGAATTTGTTTTTTTCTTCTCATCATTAAAATCACCCAAAAAACATCTTGTTAATTTTCAAAAGACGTTAAAAAATTTTTTTCTGCTGCCCATATCGAACGGATGTCCAAAGAGATTAAACTGAACAAAAATACTTACTATTTAGAATTTTAGATAATCAAACTACTTATACCCTCGATTTTTTATTTCGGGTTTGGATGAGTGGGCATAATTCGTCACCGTCGTGGCAGAATTAAATAACTGACAAAACCAAAGTTGCGAGATATTCACGTTTTTGTGTTTTTTTTCGTTAAAAATGGCGATAACTTTTAAGGGTTAAAATATTTTATCGTCGGTCTTTTGATATTTTATACAGCAAATTTACCTTTATTAATTCAATAGTATTCGATGATGTTACTTTGTATTATTTTAAATAAAAAAATAAAAATGTAATTATTTAGTTTTGCCACAACCGTATTTTACAACTAAGTTGCAGTTATTTAGTTTTTGTATGTCACTTATTTAGTTTTGCCTCAACCAAGGTATTACAAAAACGAATATTTCCATTGAATAAGTACACTTGTTTAATTTTGCCACACTTTTATTGACCTAAATGTTGATTTATTCATTTTATTTTATTTGTTTTGTCAATGCAATTTTAGTCAAAAACTGTAAAATTGTTAAACTGACAGACGATGGGGCAGCAAGGTTCTGGAGTGGAGGGCACGTACCGGAAAGCACAACGTGGACTTCATAAAGGTAGCAAGAAAGCACTGGATGCAGACCGCTACCAGCCGGTCATATTGAAAATCATTGGGGGAGACCTATGTTCGGCAGTAGACGTCTTATATGGCTGAAATGATGATAATGATGAAGGTAACTATCCAGATTCAACATCTGAGTAATGAACATTGAAATTAAAAGTAACATTTAATGTAATGTTACAAAAATGAAATAAATCAAAAACACAATTGTACGAGTATTTTGAAGCAATGTTTCAGATTGAGTTGTGGCAGAATTAAATAAAGTCACTTGTTGACTTTCTTAGTACAAGTATTTTGAAGCAACGTTCGCAGTGAGTTGTGGCAGAATTAAATAAAGTCACTTATTCAGTTTTGCCACGTAAATTCTACAACAAACAGAGTTGTAATTTATGGTCAATAGTTTCACTAAACTGAAGATATCTTTGGAAATATCATAAATATTGCCACGAGAGTAAGATCAAAATATAGGTAACACTTTCTACTATACAAAAAGTGGAAAAAGTGGTTTTTGCCAAAAGTGTCAGTTATTTAATTCTGCCACGACGGTGACGATATGATTGTTCCCAACTTAATATTTTTATAATCGCAACTCGCTGTGTTTGAGCACACACCTCGACTGTGAAGTGTAGACCGTGGAAAAATGTTATTTTCACGCGACATGACATTTATAAAGCACTGCATACAAAAGCACGGTGTAACGACCGCAAATACAACTGTACACTCTTTGAAACAACACTGCAAATAACTTAAGGGGTAGACCGGTTGGTACCTACTTATTAACTCTACCAATAAATAAAATAGCTCAAAAAATTTGCGACGATTGATATGGATGATAATAAATAGATATGAAAACATAACGAAAGTTGCTGACATCGTCCGATGTAGCAAGCTGAAGTGGTAATAATCAGGGCATGCACTGATGATCTATTTATTTTTATTTTAAAAACAAACAGCCTTATTTTAACGATGGAGCTAGCAAGGTTCTGGAACGGACATCACGTAAAGCGTGCAAGCTAAGCGTAGGACGTCCACCCACAAGGTGGACAGATGACCTTATGAAGGTTGCAGGAAGGAGCTGAATGCAGCCCGTTGTTTAACCAAGGCTACAATAAGAATAATCAAGTAAAGATAAGATTCAAATAAATCGTTAAGGCTTAGCATTACTGGTGCTAATATTTTCGTAGGAAATATTAAAAATACCAGTGGTGCAAACTTTTAAATTCTGCTTTTCTTTGGTCTTTTAAAACAAGGCTGCTTTACAATACTCGCGGCGAGAAAAACAAATCCTTTTAAAAACTCAGCGCTCCCCACTTAACCGTAATGCTAACATGAGCCAGGCAATGGCCCAGACATTAGCCTAATGCCACAGCCTGCGTAAATAAGCCATTTTAAAGTCTCTGACTGAAGCTAACTTGTGATTGCGCAAACCAAATGATATTTTTTTACTAGTGATGTTATAATTGTATATTTTTAGCAGTAAGCGCAACTGACAAGTCTACCATTCTTAAGTTCACGCTCCTATTCAAAATTTATGTAATATCAAATTATGATTTCCAACTTTATTTACAATAAAAAGATTTTTTTTTAAAACTAAGGCAAACTTAACTCTAAACAAAATAAAAATATAAACTTATATTACTCAAAAATAAAAGTGTGTCCGTGAGGCAAAGAGGCGAGAATGCTGGCTGCATTTCCTCGCTGAATGGCAATACTAAGCCTTTGTGCAAGGAAAGAGCCAGCATTTGGATTTTCCGAAATTTATGATTAAATAGACGCCAGCCACAATATTTTGAAGATTTGCTAAAAAATTATTGATTTATTGAGTAGAAATTACAGTATACTATTTTGTTTTACTGCCAATACTTGATTTTGATTATGTGTAAGTGGTAGTACTCTGTAGGAGATCTGTCTTTTATACATACTTGGTGACAATACAATTTTATTTATCTTTGTATCTATTAAACGAACTGTAATATTGAAACGAACTGGCTGATTAGTTTGCGATATCATAATGTCTTAACGTACAATCATACATTGGGCTTTTAACCCATTCCATGTGAATAGAATGTTACCAACTTACTTTTAGAATTTAACAACTTACTTTTGAGAACTTACTATAACTTTATTTGAAACTTTCACGTCAATGGTATTCTTTGAAAATTAAGTTATTTGATATGTTCACGCGAGGAGGTAAAACATTTTAATTATAATAAAATTGGATATTGGCATAAGATTAATACTCTAAATTTTATTTACAAAAAACAGAATTTTTTTTAAAACTAAGGCAAACTTAACTCTAAACAAAATAAAAATATAGACTTATTTTACTCAAAAATAAAAGTGTGTGCTTTTTTACTTTTTATTTAACTCCTTTGGGTATTGGATAGAGGATGAAAAGGTCCGTCATAAAAAGGCTATTGAATATTTTTCGTTAAACGGTTGATCTCAGAGTTACTTGATTTTACGTGACGATATGGCTAAAATTGAGCACGTTTAGGTATCTACTCCCTTAACAATTGAGATTAAAAAAAGTTTTTGAAATAATAATGTCTGTCGAATTAGAGAAAGAACCAACCCATTCAGCATTGAAAATATATTGTTGATTATCCAACAAAATATTATGACATAATTATGTTGCTGTAAAAATATAAAATAGCAAGCAGTGATTTAAGTCTTATCCCTCCTTACTTTTCCCCTAAGTGTCCTACTTTATAAGCTCTATGTAAGTGCCTACCTATGTCGTTCCTTTCAGGTGAGGCAGGCATGCTAGCGCTTCTAATAAAAATAGAAGTGTCCCACATTGCTAAAAAAATCTGGTCACGTCACAGTAATAGCATAATAAAGTTACGTGCAGTAGATTTATTTAGAACTACAAAGTCTGACTGAAACAGCGTGGATCGGTCCATCACGAAAAGTCAATTTATCTATTTAAAAATGACGTCAGCGAACGCTTATGTACAAGATTTATCGGAGAATTTGAATACTACATCAGTGGTCGTAAGTTAGATCCACGCAGAATACACATTTTGGTGTACCAATACTAACTGTACTCGTATGTACCTATAATAATATTCTGGGTCAGGTCTGAGTGTTTTCTATGTATAATATTATGTACCTATTTACAACGAAAGTATTTAAATATGTTTATTTCTAGCGTCTAGTAGGGCAAGTAGTACCTACTCATAGGGTGAATTTTACAAGGCTGGGGACTGGACGACTTCGATAATACAATAAAATTATCACTTCACGGGATTTATTGCAACAATATCTATTTTAACGGTAAATAATATTTACCCTCCCGACGTTTCGGCTCGGTTGCACGAGTCATGGTCGCGAGCAGACTGAAGAGATGCGGCGTCGTCTGCTCCGGCGCGATGAGTTTTCTTCACCCACCCGCATTTGCACAATATTTTCGTCAGTGGTACAGTCAGTCCGACAAACTACACTAACAGTGTCCGGGTTTCTCTGAGACGGCCTAGAACGCGATTTGTACTTCGTTATCACCGGATTCCACGCTGATGATAATTCCACGCTGATGATGATGATTCGATAATACATTTGGTTGCACACTACGTACAAAATACACAATCAGCGGTCGTTATTGTAAAATATCTAAGGATATTTGTTTTTGTATCTAGTAGTTCCCACTGTGTCTGCCCGTGTTGTGTCGCGTGTAGTGTCGAGCCATCAGCGGGGGCGTCTCGACGTGCGATTTGCATGATATTAAAGCCACAATTTTATTTTTGAGCTGCGACGAGGTTCTTCATCCGGGGAGAGGAATTATTACTTTGTCTGGGTGTTATGGGATCAGCCTGTCACTGGTGACTGATGGGACATTGTTATGGAATTAGGAATGGTGTTTTATTAAACGTGAACGGAGAACGGAAATAGCATATGCTATAAGTGACATGTCATATAATTCTCGTAGATATAGAACTGGAATATTTACTGTTGTCTGGCTTTAGTTTATTTGTTAAAAATTCCACTTCTTTTGAGTTATTACTCGTACCTACATAGTATATTTTTCGAGCAAGTGAAATATGTGTGACTTCTACTGTAGCTATGTAGATGTAAACATTTTTCCTATGGGAACTCAAAAAAATCTAAAAAAAAAAACAGATTAGGTACATTGCTTTCCTATTGGCCTTGAAGAAAGTTATTTAGGAATTAAGAAACCCTTTGTACCATCACATAACAATAGGGAATATGCATCGATTTTAGAAGTAAATAAATTATGTATAATAAACACTTTAGTTAAATCATAGAATTTCTGAAAAACTAGTATTGAAATCGGACTAAAAAAAAAGTTAGAAGTGTTTAAACTTTGTATGGAAATAGCTGAGCATGACGTCAAATATCACCCGCCCATAGTAACTTGTATGGGTCTCTGAGTGTCGTTCTAACATGACCAATGACGTCATGAGATCTTTAACGTCTATAATATCTTAGGTATCTTTTGAAAATGTTAAAGAAACACACTGATTGATTTGATAATGCCATGGCTACTGAAATGTGAGAAATAAAAAAACCTTGCATATTTACTATTGGATGTAGCTCTATTATCTGAATATCTGAACTTCATTAGTCCACCAGCACACATCTAAAAAGCAAAATACATAGTGTGTTCCGAGCCTGTTTCTGATCGGGGCAACTTTCGACCTCTTTTTGCGTCATCATGTGGGCAACTCCTAAACTTTGCCCGTGGCCTCCAAATTTCATTATAGTATACGTTTTTTGTGCCCAGTAAAGTACATTTCGGGTCACTAAGTTTGAGTTTATTTAGGTCTAGTGTTTGAATACATGGTAGTAGTAAGTATATCATTTGAAATTGTTTCTTAGAATTGTCATATTTGTAAAATTCAAAATGTAAAAGTCAAATTCAATAAGTACCTATAACTATTTGTCGTAATAAATAAATAATGTAATTATTTTTTTACTTTTAAGTGCGGATTTTTGGAGTCGGTTTTAATCTTTTTCGGTAAAAAATAATTTAAGTATTACGAATTACTTTAGGTACCTAAAATTCGTAGTAAAATGATACGAATTCGTATCTTGGGAATGCCAGAGGTTGTTAAAAGCTGACGATGGATGAAAAACAAACTCTCATCTTTGATCTTAAAACTTTATTCGACACTCGAATTCGAAGTTTAGCCGTATCTCATAGCATCACATCTTAACATCGAAAATCCAGTTTTCTAAACTCAATACGGCGAATTGGGGAAACATTTCGCAACTCCCCATTTTGTTATCCATTCCGCATTATCGGAACTACCCCGGCGCGGAATAGTCCGGTCGAACACCCGGACAAACGGGTAGGGCTGGCTACTCGTTCGTTTCGTTTCGTTTCAGCCAAATAACGTCCACTGCTGGACAAAGGCCTCCCCCAAGGTTTTTCATAATGAACGGTCCTGCGCTGCCCGTATCCAGGCTCTTCCCGCGACCTTTACCAGATCGTCGGTCCACCTAGTAGGAGGCCTGCCCTCGCTTCGTCTTCCAGCCCGTAGTCTAGCTACTCATTTGACGCTAATGTAGACATTGTTGCATGGCAACACTAAGCTGTGGAATTAAATTTTTGTGTAATGGCAATGTATTCTCTCTCTCTCGTCTCGGCTCCCACGAATACACAAGTGTATTATCTGAAGATTGAGTTTTAATCAAGAAACCCGCAGTATCCAGCCCTCACGTTATGTCATGTATGTCCACAGACATCACGTTATGTCAAGTTTGTCACATGACCGTTGTACCCACACAATCTTACGCCCGTATTCACAAACATTACTATGAGGTCTCACAGTGCGCGTGGACGAATAGGGTTAAACACGAACCAATCACAGATCTCTATTCAACGCTGTGCGTTCGATTTGCTGCTTCACTTAAGCAAGCATCGTTTGTGAATACGGGCGTTAGGCTCGTATTAGGGCACAGCGCTTAAAATACAGATTTTGGAAATGGAATTTTGGAATACAGGATTAGTTGAATTTCCTTACACTATTAGCACTAATATTTGTGTTGTTTGAAAAGTCATTTATTACTAGAGTGATGTGGAGAATAATAACTTCTTATTATACGAAAGTCTGTATACCACGGTGTCAACGGTATTGCAAAACAATTTACTCTTAAGTATAGCAAACATACAGGTGTTTCGCCACCACCCAGACACCAGGAAATTGGCAAACCGTTCTTTCTTCATTTTTTTCTGGCTACTTTGTAGTTGGCTGGTAACCTACAATGATTTATTGTTGTTAGTTGAAGTCGGTAACTTTTATAGAGTATAACTTAAGTTCAATACCGATCATTAGTTCATTGAGATCGAATAAGATCAAAATAACAACTTTATGCCAATATTCCCTACTCAACTAGACAAAAAAATCTTTTTCCAAACTTACTGAGCACTGCCAACCCTACCTGATTCGGCCCGGACACCCGTTATTGGCGGGCGAGTGCCAAGAAACCGGCCTAAGCGCTATCAGGGGCCCACACTCGCTGTATCACCTCCACGGAATTATTCAAACGCCGAACGGTATGAAATTTTATATTAAGCTTAACTGTTATTGGTCTGGACGATTTCAAAAAGTGGGCTTTAAAAGTAAAATTTAAGTTTTTGTCTTTTTCCGGTACTGAGTTTGGGCAGATTGTTTTGGAGTACCTACAACGATTTTATTATCATTGGTTTGAGATATATCTAGGACGGAATATGACTATGGAATTTTATGGTTAGTTGGGTGTTACCATACCACCCACAAGGTGGACCGACGACCTGACAAATGTAGCAGGAAGGTGCTGGATGCAGGTCGCTACCAAACGAGCAATATGGAAGAGGCCTATGTTCAGCAGTGGACGTCCTGTGGCTGAAATCATAATGGGCGTTGCTGTTTATCATACGTCATAAAAACAAGCCATAAAATTACAATTAAATTCGTACAATAAGTTCGAAAGAGCGTGAGTAATATCGCTACACGACTACGACGCCGTAGACGGCTCGTAGCGCATCTGCTACGAGCTACGGGCTACGGGCTACGGCGTCACATTGCATGTCGTTTCTCGCATCCGTTAACATGGCGTCATCATTGATGATTAAAATTACAATTTTCATGTTGATGCCGAAATTTCGGCGAAATAAATATTAAATTAAAAGAAACGTATTTTGTGGAAATTAATTTGGGAATTATTTTTTAAGTAGGAAGCAATAACTTTATTGCATTTCATAGTTTCATTATGAGGTTATGTAGTTAAAACGTTAGAAATGTAAAATTGCTCCTTGATTTGTTAAATGCATCTCATGGATGACAACTTTACGGTTTTACTCACAAAAACATTTTCAAACTAAGCCAATAGAATTAAAATAAAGTCTATAATAGCATAGCAAAGAAAATTCCAACTTCTTTAAGTATTAACAACGATGCAAACCGCTTGAATTAGGGTATTAAGTAATTTGAGCTTCCAAAGCACGACTTGTTCATACAGAAGCAATCTCAAGGGGCGACAGCAGATTGCCTTCGGTGCAAGGCCGGGTCACTGACCCTGCAGTCGCTGACCTGGCAGTGGCAAGATTAACTAACCAATCATAGTGCGTCATGGAAACTCAAACATTCAATATTTTGTTTTCGGACAATCAGGTTTAATCAAGTTATAATAATCAAATAATCAAAATAAAATAATAAAAATAAAATAATAAAAATAATCAAAATAATTACATAGTGTTTTTAACTTGAGTGTGATATGGAAATAGGCCCAAGGATTTGAAGATCGAAATTAGCAATTTTATAACTTAGCGAGGCATTAAAATGGTGATTAAATTCTAAACTATGGTGACGTTTAAATTTTAAAAGATGGTTTATCTTTGATTTTTCAAAATTAATTGGCCAGTTTTAATTTTTTTTTAAAGTATAGCGGATGGTATGTCATTCAAAACACTGTGGCTTGTGGCCTCTTCTCTTATTTACTTGTATTTTTGCTTCAAAAATGTAGTCTGACTTACTGTCGTCTGTCCATAGAAGGAACGAATTCACCGCTCTATTTATTGACCGGTCTTTATTAACATTTGTAGTCTAAGCTGAAATAGCTGAAGAATTAGAAACATCACAGTTTTTTGAGTAAATCTTCGAAAATGCAATTTAGAAATAGAAACAGTGTAAACACAATAATCACTTACAGAAAACACTCAAAAATACAAGTTAGAAACAGTCAAAATTAGTCACTGCAAAAGGTCGGGAGTTCAAGTGAATTCTTCAAAAATAACTCGATATTTGGCATTACGAGCACCAAAATCTCATCTGTATGAAAGAACTAGTCTGAGATAAACCGCTGGCTACTTAAGTCGGGTCCTGCACATTAGGGCGGGATGGAGGCATCATCGCCTCATGCATTATTCCAGCACATTATACACTGCGCGTGCGATTCATTTGTTGCAAACATATCCGCCGAGCATTTAGAGTGGCTGATTTTGTTGAGAAAGAGGTCACTTTTGAAGATTGGGTAATTTGAATGACATTATTAGCGCATCACTGCATTGTGTTGCAGCGATGTGTTTTATTAAGATAAATGAATTCGAGTTGTATATATCTATGATTCTTGTAGACTGCCTACCTACTTCAGTGGTGTTTGTTTCAGCCTTTGTTTTTTAGTAAAAGGATCTAGGTTATGAGAATACTGTCATTTCTATACTTACATACGAGGAGAGAGAGAACATGATTGAAGTTTCTGAATCCGATCTACTCTGTTCACAGATCTATTAAGAATCGCTATGAGAAAGAACCACTGTAAACATTCATAATGGGAGCCCAGAAACAATCAGCATAACCGACCCACCACGCTCTTGGCATTGGCTTCAAAATCCTAATGTGTTGATTTGTAAAACACATGTGTTGACATTGTTTGGAAGAAAGCGCCGTGCCAAGTCCACTATCTGCCGCGCACCCGCGTCGCTCACAACTTGTTGGCGCCGAATCTGCGGGGCTATTCCGAAACGCCGTTTACGTAGTTTCGAATATTTGTCACTGTTACCCATATTGGCACCTCGCTTTGTGTGAGAGGGATGAAAATATACGAACTTCGGATTGCGATTTTCGTAGTAGCCCCACTGGCCGCGTATTAAGCGAATATATCGCGTATAAAATCACTCTCGACTTAGTTTTGGCACCGCCTTTAAATTCTGGTGAGATATTCGATTGCTGGTTATCGTTTTCGCCAGATTTCTACGTTTATTATGGCGGTTAAAACGAGTTAAAGCTTTAATTTTGGTCAGGATTTGAAATGATAATACTGATTCAGAAGTTTTTGTAGTTAATGCCTTGCAAATACATAAGGCAAACAGTCATATACCCAGTTTTCATCAAGGCGGAGCGGTGAGGAGAGGATAATAATATGATGATAATATATGTATGAGTGATGATAATATGACGTTTTTTGAAGAACCAATTAGATTTTATTATTTCCACATCTCTTCTCGTCCAAGCTCCACTCCGTTCCGTCTTGGTGAAAACCGGGCCTAGGACTAATGTTTGAAAGGTGTATTTTTTAGAGTATACTCGTAATATCAAATTAATTTTCTTTTTCTTATCTTATTATGAGATGGCGGGATTCTCTAAACATTCTTGATAAATTAACCTAGAACTAACTTATTTTATAGAAACATAATGATGTTAATGCCAAGTTAATTATATGGAAGAAAGTAGCACAAGTACGAGTAGACGTAATTCAATTCAGTTCACGCATTAATTGAACTAGTTCTAATGACAGCAATTACCCAACAAAGAAACCGCCCACGTGCGTAAAATCAATTTGTATTCATCGCTCGATCGACCCACACTTGCCCATATCCAATTAAGAGGACGATTAACTTATCGTGACGTCACCGGCCGCCAGTCCGTCGCCCTACCTCGTCTTTAACATAAAGAACCGTGGCGCCACACCGTGACCAGGTCTGAAGACCTAAGCAATCACCCCTGTGTCACTCAACCCCAAAGAAACCCAGACGATACGCAGCTCAAGTTAGACTGGCTAGCATGTTTACGGTTGACATTCGTCGACACTTCAATACAATGGGTTTAGGTGAATGACGCTGGAAGGGTTGGTTGTATGGAGCAGGGGGTTGTATTTGGTTATGGTGGGTGAATTTGGAATATTTTTAGGCTGGTTAGTAGGTCATGTTTACTTTTGTGTATTGAAGTTTATGATGCGTTACACAAGCTGTGACACAAGATTTTTTTTCAGAGGTTTCTTCATACCGTTTTGAAATAATTGAGGTTAAAACTAAATACTTAAGGAAACAGTATAGGTATAAGTTATTAAATTTATAAAAAGAATCCGTTATTGGCTGTAAGAACTGTCAGAATACCTGTAGTATTAAAAGAGCTGTGGTTTTCTGAATAAAGAAAAATAAAATAAGATAATCCGGGCCTTATCAAGGCGAGAGTGAATAGGCACTTACGGGGCAGATAGGTATCATCCTAGACTGCATCTTATTTAACACTAAATACCGGCCTTGTCCTGCATAAATTTTTTCTTTCTTTCTAAGGTTAAGATTCGTATCGGAATTCGCATTCCCACCTTAGAAAATTCCATGTTTCAAGGCAAAGTTAAATTAACTAACTTACTAACTTAACACGCCCTCCAAAGCATTTCTATCTATTTCTTGCTAATAAACAGAGTCCTTTTTTATTTTCACTTTCTGTAGTACCTTTTTTTTGTAAACTACCTAAAGCTTGTTTTGTCGAGGTAACCCTCGGGCTGATTGAACAACAGACGGGTGAAGTTTCGAAGAACTTTTTTCAGGAGTTCAGGTTTTTCTCAGCCAGTAGGTACACATTATCGGAGCTGATCCGTGCCTCGCTATTACAGTTTACATTTCAGGCTGGGGTCTGTGTGAAAAGCGAAAATATAGAAAATATTAGGAGATTGTTATGCTTTCAGATTTCACATACAAGTTACATTACCTTCCTATATGTTGCTTATCAACTTGTCTTCTTTAAATACTCAATTTTATTGTAAGCTTAACATTTGTTTGACTGACGTTTAGGTGTAGTTATTGCTTTTTCATGGAATATAATAATAGGTATTGTTCTTCCAGGATTCTGTATTTTATTTATCAGTTACCTTTAGTTTTATTTTTCAATTGATTTGCTATAAATTCAAAATTAAATTCAGATCGAGAATTGAAACCAAGGAATCTCTGACATGGTATGTTCAAAGAATATGCTATGGAATGCGAGTAAATCAAATACCTACATTCAAATATTACCAATCGGGGAACAGGGCAGGGCAGGGATCAAATCGTGATGGTTAAATCGACATCAAAGTATTTTTTCTATAGCGATGGTTTTCCGAAAACTTTTAAATTCAATAATATCTTTTCCCATCGCTTATGCCTACGCATTGCGCCACCCCCAATGCATCTATCGTGGAGATTGGCCGGGGACGTATTCAATTTTGCACCGTGCCCTATCTACGGCTCTATTAGCCGACTTTGATGCAGGCTTGCAGATGCGACAAGCTGCGACTGTTTAGATTATTTATTGATTCTGCACTTCAGTATGCTTATCTACTGAGGTGTTGGGTGTTTTTTGAACCGGCATTGCTGGGAAATAGGGTGAATTTAAATTGACATTGACATAAAATTTACATTTCAGTCGGTTTAATAAGTTCCAAATATTTGGGTCATACAGTTAGCGGCCACCCGCGACTTCGTATGCGTGGATCCGGTTTTACCCCCTTAGGGGTGGAGTTTCGTAAAATCCGTTCTTAATGAGCACCTACGTTCTAAAAGGAACCCCCATGCAATATTTGAGACTCCTAGCACTTGTAGTTTCTGAGATTTCGTGATGAGTGAGTCAGTCAATCAGTGACCTTTCGCTTTTATAGATATAGATGTAATATAATATGTACCTACCTATAGAATTATAAATCTGCAAATAATACCCACGTCTTCTTTTGTCACCATACATACTAACTGCATAGTCTAACTGGTTTAAATGTAATGAATGAATGACAAAATATTGATCATCATTTTTCTTTATTCATAAATTAAAGTGCACAACATGTTTGGTACCTAAACCATTTTTTAATGTCTTGAAGTCACTCATGTATTTTATGAATTAATGTGTTTTAATCTCATAGTTTGCCCCCACACTATTAAAATAGAAAAGCGATCAATTCCGGAACACACACGTAACACTCACTCGCAAATTCGCGAGTGACATTGACACAAGCATAAGTAAGTTGTGCCCGAGATTCCACGGCAGTTGGGCAGTCGCTTCGATCCCCGATGCATAAGTTTCCCACCGCCATGCTAGGCTCTGCGCAAAGTTTACGAATGTGAATTATAGGCACCGTCATTTGGCTAGACAGCTCGTGACTGGTTTCTGTTACATACTTATACCATGTATAGTTTATTGGTTTATTAAAGTTGCATTCATTCATGTCTATTTCGCTATTTTCTTCTGACACTGAATGGCGCGATGACGAATTAATTACTGAAAAAGTTTGAAAAGTCCACTACCATTTTATTTTCCGCCTTATTTTACTTAAGAGTACACATAACTAGCCGGCTACCATTCGCCTGCCAAGCGTGGAGATTATAGCAAAACTCTCACTAAAGTGTAGGAGGTTATAGTCCAGTAGTAGACTGTAAAGGGCTTTTGATTATGACCACCATTTAAGTAGACCGAAGTAAAATCATTGGAATAAAAACAACTTCGAAAATTCCCGTCATTTTGTACGGACGTTGTAAGTTTTCATATAAAAATGCAGCCATCCGCCACCATCCATTTTTTCCATTCAGTACACAACATTTCACGCAACGCATTTCGTCTGGACGCACCTTCGCCGTTTTTAATTTTGTTTACAGCGAGCGCTGCACAGTGGGCAGTGGGGGACAAAACCGCGTTTTTCCTGCTATTATTAAGAGTTCCAATTTATCAGAGTGCACTGTGCAGTTTCGATAACACATCTGCGGGCTAGTAATTAATTTGTGTTAAAGCGAGATTGATTTTTTAGGCTTTTTCGGCAGGTTTTTTCCATGTTGTGGTATACGGTTTGTTTGGTAATATTTCATCCAAAGGTAAACATGTAGTTGACATGGAGATATATCTATTAATTAAATTGCGAGCTATTTATTTCAAAGAATCTTCACCCCCACGAAATACACGTTAAAGGCCAATCATTGCGTTTTATGTCAATGAATCTTGAAGAATTACATACCTATAATAAGCCTGTAGCATAATATGAAAGTCTTGAATCAGTTAAAGCCAAACTATATCGCAGTTTCCATCTACTCCCGAGTGTATTATGAAATACAGATACATCCACCATTCTTATTTCAGTCCACACTCTGAAAGACGATACAGGAATTCTTTGCTCCACTGAAAGCGACGTCCTCTTGCAATTCGAAATCTTTTTATTTCTTTCCAATATAGCCATTTCTCATTCACCTCATGGATCCGTATCGTTTCGCTTAAACGCATTAACCCTTTCTGCTTATTGCTAATATAGTGAATAGCGGAACGCTTCTGATTCGAAAGTAATCTTTGGGAAGCGCCGCACTGAATAATGCAGCCGGCTTACATGATAGAGAGCTCGATCATACCGGGTGGAACCCCACTTTTGTTATTAAATTCTTGTGAAATTGTAGCCGGGTTAGGGTTAGGGTTAAGACGTTTCGGATTTCGAGACGCGAAAGTGTTGCCGTCACGGTCTGTTTAAATTAATAAAACAATTTTGTCGGAGAGAATAATTTGTTTTTGCCCGAGTGTAACGCAAAGGAGGGTAGTGTGTTTGATTTTATTCAGATTTAATAATTTTGCTGTTTCAACGGCCACAAATGCCACAATACCAAAGTTCATTAAGGTAATAAATACTTCTTTAACAAAAGTAATTTCAATAAAGTTTTGTGCAGACTTGAATGCTAATGTTATGAAAATAAAAATATGCACGAAACATCAAAGTATCGATAAAAAAGCATCATACATATTTAATGATCCAATGATGAACTTAATGAGACTTCTCGAGTCAATCTGTTTATCCTCAGTCATGAAATATCTGCTATTAATTTTATCTGCTATTAGTTTTCAATCACTCATCACACAATTAGCGATCAATGGGAATCGAACTATATTGTATCTATAGTCCAATGAGCTATATGCCTCTATGCAACTTTATGGCGCAAGTACACCATGCGGGAAATTAGCTAAGACGAATAGTGTGAACAGCATCTCGGTTACTTTATCCTTCCCCCATTCGTGGGTCGCCCATACTTCGTTGTGTGGGCTAGCGCATCGACTTGGACAACTTTCCGCATAGTGTACTTGCGCCATTATCCTACTAATATTATAAATGCGAAAATTTGGATGTCTGCATGTCATGATGCCTGGATGTCTGGATCTTTTTTTTTATGCTAGACAAGGTATTTGACCGCAATCGCACCTGGTGTTAAGTGAGATGCAGTCTAGTCTGGATGTTTGTTACTCTTTTACGCAAAAACTACTGAATGGATTTTGTTGAAACTTTACAGTATTATTGTTTATAGCCCAGATTAACATATAGGCTATAATTATGACGATATGTGAGAAATAAATTTCAATAAATAAATAAGACGTGTCTAAAAAGCGCCATCTATCGTCATTGGTTAAAATCTACAGCGCTGTTTTTGACGTTCGTAAATATTTATGCGGGGAAGCGGTTTGAACGTCTGAAAGAGTACGGGTTACTAGTAAACACTTCGAAGTGCAATCTTGGCCAGTCAGAGATTACGTTCCTTGGCTATCAAGTCTCTGCAGCTGGAACTAAGCCTCTGGGGACTAAAGTGGAAGCCATACAGAACTTCACACCACCGAAGACCGTCAAGGAGCTTCAGCGTTTCCTCGGTATGCTCAACTTTTACCGACGCTTCATACCGAATGCCGCTAAGATCCAAGCACCGCTCACCAGTATTCTTGCTGGCCCTCGGATCAAAGGTTCACAGCCTATTACTTTGACGCCGGAAATGCTGAAGTCGTTTGAAGACTGCAAGACTTCTCTGTCGCAAGCCACTCAACTTATTCATCCAGACCCTTCTGCTGAACTTGCCATAGTCACGGACGCTTCTGACATAGCTATAGGAGCCGTGCTACAGCAACTCAAGGATCAAGTCTGGCAACCCTTGGCTTTCTTCTCTCACAAACTGAGTGCCTCCCAGAAGAAGTACAGCCCGTATGATCGAGAGTTACTTGCAGTATACGAAGCCATCAAGTACTTCAGACATATGGTTGAAGCCAGAACCTTCACTGTATTTACGGATCACAAGCCACTCACATTCGCATTCTCGCTTAACAGAGACAAGTGTTCGCCTAGACAATTCAGATACCTTGACTTCATCTCACAGTTCACCACCGACATAAGGTTCATTCCTGGGCGCGACAACATCGTCGCCGACGCCTTATCACGGATCGAAGAAGTAGCTTGCGCCGTGGACTACGAGTCTCTTGCACGTTCTCAGGAGAGTGATCCAGAGCTGCAAGAGCTTCTCAAGCATGGAACAGCCTTGAGACTCCAAAAAGTTGCCACTGAGGCGAGCAACACGCCTGTCTACTGCGACACGTCTCTGCCATCTCTTCGTCCGTACATTACGCCCGAGTTCCGCAAGCAAGTCTTTGATGTGCTACACGACTTACACCACCCAGGAAGATCAGCTACTGTGCGACTGGTGACACAAAGATTTGTTTGGCCAGGGATTCGCAGGGACTGTAGAGAGTGGTCTAGGCAATGCCTAAAATGCCAGAAAAGCAAAGTTGCCCGGCACACTACCTCTCCTCTATCTTCTTTTCTTCCACCTTCCTCGAGGTTCTTCTATCAACATGATATCAAACAACAGATTTTAGGAACTAAGGGGTAAAACGAGGTCCACGCGTACGAAGCCGCGGGCGGCCGCTAGTAATGTTATAAAAATATGAATTTAGATTGTTATTGTAACCCCACCACACTATTTGCGGGTCCAAAAGGCCCATTATCAGCTCTAATCCGAGCGGTGCATGTAAACGCTATCAATTACTTCACCGATAAATCGGTGGTTTGTAACCCGCACGCGTAACACCAATAGCTGGTGCTCGACTCGAATGAAAAGAAGTTTAGTCTGGAACGAGCTAGGCTTTTTAGCGGTACGTGGCAAATGTTGAAAATATTTACTCGGTTCTAGGCTCAGAATATTATATTATTCAGTTTGGTCTATATCTGGTCTGCCTATGGATAATTTATAAGTCGTACCTCTACATATTCAATAGAATTAAATTAGGCTTTTGTTTGACCAGAGTTAATTTATATTAATTTATTTTAAATAATGTAATTGTTTGAAACTGGACTAAGAACGGTCTTCTTTGATTCAAGTTTAGTATTAATATCAGTCTTGAATATTCCTTTTAATGCTAAGTTTTTATAGACAATTCTTAGCATTAAAAGGAACTGAAATTCTAATATTAGTGTACTAGTTTTCACCAGTTTTGATACCCCATACATCTAATATGATTTTTTTGGGTCAGTAAGATCAGATAACCCTCATCTCTATGCAGCGACGATAATAAATTCCAACTTGAATTATCTACGTGAGAGCAGCTTCTGTACTTAATCCAAAACAGAATGGATAACCCAGTCCTTAGTAAACACGCCTCCAGCTGTCCACAGTTGGTCACGCTGATCTCTATAGATTATTCAGTGTTGTCGGTCTGTCCATGAGAGAGTTACGATTTTGTACGCGTTGAACTATTGCCTAGTACTCTAACCGAAAATGATGATGGTTGTGCAGCGTATTTTAGGATTTGAGCTTCAAATTGAGGGTGAATCGTGGTGCCGTAGTGAGAATAATACCTTTAAAACAAGTGTACCAATTAGTCTAACTTTTTGGGAGGCCCTAAATAAGTATTCGGTTGTAATTCATGTGGTTTATATAAGAGTGTTATAGAAAGAAGAAATACCTAGTTATTATGCTAAACTATCTAGAAATATTTCCGAGCTAGCTTCAAGTTTTAAATATCATACATATTACATAGTATCACCCAGAAGCATCACAGAAATTAAAATTCATCATTTCAATTTCTGCTCGGCCGGGAATCGACCCAGGGACCTCTTGCAAGGTATACCGGGATGTTGACCACTATACCACTCAGGTCGACATCGTATCGTTATAAGTTTTTATTAAAATCTGTATTTTTAGGTGAGCCCGAGAGAATCGAGATCGTGTAATCTCGTCTTATCGACTTATAAATCCCTACACGGCTTAAAACAAAGATGAATTTGTTTGTTGTTTTTGTATTTCTAACATAAACAAAGCAATGATTAACACAGATAAGACAGGCTCAGGATTGCATGTTTTTGCTTTCAATTGGAATCCCTGGAGACTTAGAGCTTCCCTCTTGTCAAACAGTGAGTGAGACGTGTCGGGTACGTTAGAGAAAAAGTGTTATATTACACGGCAACAACATCCATTCCTATCCTTGATCTCCAGACTTTGTTAGCACAGTGGTGTCGAATACAGTGAGATGTGCCACAGTGAACGAATACCAAGATAAGTACTTAAAGTTTGAGCCACTTATCATAGTCTAAGGAATCTGCTCATCCAAAAAACCTTGTTAGATGTAAAATTACCGTTTGTCATTACCAAGTCCTTTTGATATGGTTATACTCGACGCAAAGACTCGTGGCATGCGGGGCCATAAGTAATTTTTGAAACAGAGATGCATACTCGCCAATATTTTTTAATTATTATAAACAACGCGACGCTATGCCTGCTCCTGTGTGACGTCACTCATAACCAGCGTGAGTGCAAGAGAAATCGTGATATGCACTGTTTTATTATTACAACCGCCTGCCACGAGTCTTTGCGCCGAGTATAGCTGTAGGCTGTAAGGAAAAAAATGTTTTCATTTTGACTTAAGTAGGTAGAATGAGCTTCTGCCACACACTAAATTAGTTTTTTGTCTTTAGGTTCCATAATACTTACAAGATAACGCCAGCTACTGGCCAATGTTTAGATTCGCGATTCTCTCGCTTGCCGAAAGCACACCTAACCTACTGCTTTTACCTTAACTATGGCACTAGCTTAAACTTTATCCCCACTCCCTTGATAGCATTATCTCGCACTCGAGGTATCTTGACTTGACGCGAACCATTCTTTACGATCGACGCAATGCGTAGCTAACGATTTTTATACAAGGTGATTTGTAGGTCAAATAAATGTCTGAGGACGGTCAAAGTGAAAAGAGTCTGCGATCACGAAAGGCAGAAAGAAAGGGTGTATTTATTTTATACACCTATGATTAGGCTTGTAAAATGTGGTCTGGCTGTTAAATATTAGTCGCCCTAACCCAGTCGTAAACGCACAACGTTCGACGTTCATACCTACCACTTCTTATTTTATGATACTTGCGTTTGTCCACGGCTTCGCCTGCACATATTTTATATCGGTATAAATTGTAGCCTACATCTTATTATAATGTGTTAACAATTAATACTTTTAATTTTCATCAAAATCCGTTCAGTAGTTTTTGAGTGAGAGTTATTGTATGTCTCACTCACTCAAAAACTAGGCTATCCATGGCTATCCATGGACTTCACTTTCACATTTAGATTATTAGTGGGATCATAAACTCTACAGGGTGTTAGGTAAATGGGTATATGAGCCGACACTAGCCCATGTTAACATGGGCATATAAATGGTATGGTGAAGTCAGAAATTTGATATCATCATTTTTTTAAATTTTCATACAAAATAAATATTATCAAATTCGATTTGTATGAAAATTAAAATAATTAAAATGAAGTTATCAATTTTCTGACTTCATCATACCATTTATATAGTGTCGGCTCATATACCCATTTACCTAAGATCCTGTATACAGGTATAAATTTATACTATGTATTAAAACGTAGTAGGTCACAGCAGTCTAATATCGGTTAGATAGCTAAGCCTATATTATTTTTCGTTGGAACTCACTTGATATGAATATTTATAAAGATATTCCCGGTATTCCACACACCTTGGATTCTCTCAGGAATTCACCACTAATGAAAAATACGCACGCTTTGGAATCCGGATCGATCGCCTCTGACGCATCTCTTACGTGACCCTATTTCCTTAAATACACCGGCTTATAAAATTAAAGTAGAGCTTAGTGAATATCTGCCCATGCTATGGTGGTCTTTTTCTTATTAGCTCCAGGATATGTGGTCCCTGAGTGGTGGTAGGGCAAGCTATATTCGTGATAAATGCCCTGAAAAAGGTCTACATACTAATAAAGAATTTGAATCAACTGATCCAGCTAAAGTTGAAACAGGAATTCTGAATGATCTACAATCAATTGATTCGATCATCAGGTCCACCATATTTTATAGAAAGAAAGCTTACACATCTTAGTATTAAAAACCGAATTAGTTTATAACAGTTTTTTCGATTGAATTGATCGATCGAGATTGTTTTCCCAAAATGTGAATACGAAAGAAATCTCTCTTTCTTTCCACATATCTCAAGATACAGCCAAATGTGAATTGCTATGTTTTTAAATAAAAATCGTATCGAAGAATACATTAAAATATTCTAAGAATTCCAAACATAAAAGATCATAAAGTACGTAATAAAAAGGCAGCTTCTCGAATGTGCGTCTGTTGAAATAACCTGTCAACTTCAGATCGTAGCAGACGAGACATTGATATGTTAAACAATTGTATACTAATTTAATTTTGGAGAAGAGCTTAGTGACACCGCAACGTAACATACAATGTTCGCATTTGTTCCTTGGTAAGCTATCGTTAAAGTGCAAAATCATAAGATGAAGTAAGTTTCTTTCAGCTGTGAGTCGTATAAATTCATAGACCAGACAGACGTACAGCTTTAGTTATAATAATAACTACGCCTTGCCCCCTTGTCTCTCCGATATTAAATCATAATACTACTTATAATATTCTGCCTCAAAAGAGTTACCAAATTAAACTGAAATAGAATCAGTTTGTAAAAAAGGCTAACGCAATTCGCCTCGGTGTAACCGTCAGCCTATTTAAGCTTAACATGCCGGCGGCGTCGACGAATATTGGAACAACTTATGAGACCTTTGTAATTTGGAAGTGCTCTCAAATTGGAGGTATGGAGGTTGTCACCTCAGGGCCTCACGCTGAATTTAGATGACTCATTTCCCTCGAGTTCGAGCTTCAATCTTTGTCAACTATTGGAAGCAAGCCATATTGTGCTGTGACGTCATCTGGGTTTCCCAGCATTAGGCCTTTTAGTGGATTCAAATAAAACATCATACATTTTTTTTTCTTTAATTTATAGATAAATTATTTAAGAACAATGAGTCATATGCATGCCCTGAAATATACCACTAAGAAACCAGTGATATCAGTTTTCATTTCGCTAACTCCATAATAACAACATCCAATTAAAAAAAAAACTTGATTCTGGTAGTAAAATACCAGTTAAAAAAAAAATAGTATAATTATTTGAGAAAGACGTTTAGGTTGAGTTATAGTGAGTATAACTTTGATAAACTTACGTCAAAAATCTGTCAAACTCTATACAAAAAGTTATGGTTACCGTTAAAATAAGGTGGTGCAACACGGCCTTAGAATCTAAGCGAGACGTAATTAAACAAGTTGAAGGAGTAAATGCTTTTTTGTAGAGTGGGCTTGTAATTGATTAAAATCTCAACCCTATAAAATAAATTTAATAAACTAAAGACGCTCACGCGACGATTTCGCTGAACCACAACTTAAAACTAAATCCATTAAACCAAGCTAGGTAAGCAAGCCTATAAACCCAGCCGGTCATCTGAGTTCTATCAAACTCCCCAAGTTTTATTCGAAAATGATCCCCGAAGACTTCGCAGGACGCCGTGTAAGCACCGGCTCCTAACTTTTATCTCCAAACTTCAGGTATGGCTGGAAATGTTTATTTACAGGCCGAAATTCAGTGCATTTTTTGTTAGTACCTACTATACTACTCATATTGAAGGACTTGTTTATGGTATTAATCGTAGTATTGATCGTGGTACGAGTACGTTTAGGTGGGTGGGTTATGAAACAAATTAAAACGTTCTTTACGTATTTCCCGCAAATAGTAATTAATTTAAGGACTTTGCTGGTTCATGCAGTATTTATTTTTAGCTTGGGTAGTGTTTGTATATTTAGCTATGATATTGTTAAGATAGCTCTTTCATTGATTGCTATGACTATTTTAGAAACCAGATTGGTTAGTGTCAGTAAATGAAGTCGGTTAAATACAAAAACTCTTCTAAAAGTCAAGGAGAGCATTTTTTAAGAAGATGAGATGGTACACAAAAATTGGCCGTGACTTGAACCTCTGCGTTCACTGGGTTTGGTTACTGCCTGCACAAAAAAACCTAATCCTCCTTCTGGCGCGGTCGGGTAAAAGTGACCACCGAACTGGAGGTTACTACTAACACCCACCCACTACTAACTACTAACTTTGACGAAAAAAATGTTGTTGTAAATTAAACAAACTATTTTGTAGTGAGCTACTTACTTGGTTTGGTTACAGGTTAACACTCATTTCGCAAGTCATTTTTTTGTGTAAGCAGTAACCAAACATTTTTTCAGTGTACTGTTGATAAGCCAGTACAATAGGCACTCTCCGTATCGCTTGATTTTATTAATAAGTCCTTACCTTTTATTAATAAGGCTTAGTAATAAATGTGGTGATCCACGTTGAAAGATGCCGCTCAACGTCCCGACTGGAACGCTTGGGATGCAATCCGCTTGTCCTTCGACGCCTGACGTTATCAGGTGGTGACGAGGGTCTGAAACAAAGGCTTTCACTCAGCTATTATTATAGAAGATTCGCTGGAATTCCGTCAGAATTGCCCGACTTCGTGATGACACTGGAGGGTTGTCTTTTGTTTATAATAATTGATTATTATGATGGTGTGAGAAACAGTTTGGTTAAAACTTGATCTGTGGGTTCAAATCACTATTGTTGTTGTTGTTTACATAAAGTGAAGAATTTGCTCATTTTAAGGAAGGTAGGATTGAGCAAGGATAATTATTCGTATGATTTAAATTTAGGCTGGATTTCACCATCTTACTTTAACTTTGACAAACGCCAAAAATCTGTCAAACTCCATACAAAAAACGCCAGTTATAGTTACGGTCAAAGTAGGTGGTGCAACTCAGCCTTACAGTTGTTTATGCTTTGCATATTTGTTTCGGCTTCGAAACGGTTTCTTCTAACAGTAATATAGATCTTCACTTGGGAACCGTTGTAAGGTAAATAAAAGCTGACGAAAATAGTTTCATAACTTATGGCCAAAAACACATTATCAGTGGCAAAAAAACTGTTGGACATAGTCTTAAACAATTTCTATAAA
The DNA here is from genome assembly GCF_004193835.3 of Ostrinia furnacalis. Lineage (NCBI taxonomy): Eukaryota > Metazoa > Arthropoda > Insecta > Lepidoptera > Crambidae > Ostrinia > Ostrinia furnacalis. The sequence goes on from NW_021135290.1 coordinate 332,494, forward strand.
AGCCTTTAGTTAAACGTGAATCGAATTTCATTTGTAGTAACTCGTGTTAGGCAGCATTCGTTAGAGTAAGCCCCGGTCGGCTCCTCGCGATAGGACTCCCCTGGGACAGTGGCAAGCGGCTCCTTGACTTGCGGTCCAAGTGGTAGGACACGACTTTTAGACCGCTTCCATATTTAGGCGACTAGCAACGCGACGGTCGCGGAACTAACGCGTGACAGTCAAGCTGCTGATAATTCGTGTAGTAAGTAACTTGTGTTAGGACAGCATTCGTTAGATTGAGCCCCGGTCGGCTCCTCGCGATAGGACTCCCCTGGGACAGTGGCAAGCGGCTCCTTGACTTGCGGTCCAAGTGGTAGGAGGACACGACTTTTAGAGCGCTTTCACATTTAGGTGACTTTAGCAACGCGACGATCGCGGGACTAACGCGCAACAGTCAAGCTGCTGATAATTCGTGTAGCAAGTAAGTCGTGTTAGGACAGCATACTTTAGATTGAGCCCCGGTCGGCTCCTCGCGATAGGACTCCTCTGGGTCCTTGGCTTGCGGTCCAAGTGGTAGGAGAACACGAATTTTAGGGACAGCGCTAAAACGACGCGCGCATGCGTTTTGTGGCCGCGCCTGACGCCGCATTTTCAACCGACTTCAAAAAAAGGAGGAGGTTCTCAATTCGACCCGTATGTTTTTTTTTTTTTTTTTTTTTTTTTTTTTTTTAAATTTTATAAAAAAAAATAAAACCGACTCCAAAAAACCTACACTAAAAAGCAGAATAATAATTACTAATTACCTACTTATTTATTAGGACGAATTTATTAATATTTAAGTAGGTATACCATGATTGATACTTTTGGAGTCGGTGCAGGCAAACTTTACATGTTTCATAATCTTGGCACCGACTCCAGAAGTATCAATCATGGTATACCTACTTAAATATTAATAAATTCGTCCTAATAAATAAGTAGGTAATTAGTAATTATTATTCTGCTTTTTAGTGTAGGTTTTTTGGAGTCGGTTTTATTTTTTTTTATAAAATTTTGTCGCCCAATGTTGCATGCCTACTTACTGAGAGGTGGCTTCGTAAGCATGCAACATTGGTGGCCTTATGCAGTATAAACTAGTTAATCTATGTCAAAACATGGCTTAAAGGAATATTTTGAGCTTGGTTTTTTCGTTGCTGATCATAATTGAGGCAGAAATTAACAAATTGACAGATTTTCGTCATAGAGCTGACTCTATAATTCAAACGATAATAAAATATATCTTTTCTCATTATAATTTCCTTATTCTTTCGAAGCTATCTTGGTCTTTTAATTTTGTAACGCAAGATATGTTTTTCTCTGGTATTTCATGATAATGTGGTATCGTAAACATGATTTAGGTAAAGCATGGCGAATAGAGATTATTATCCACGAATAGAGACTATTATTATTATGATTTATAACATGAGCTAACGTTGTAGTTTAGAACGTGAACCTGGTTAAGCGTCCATCAGTCGATTACTAAACATAATCTCAAGTGAATCATGAATAATACACGGACAATTGCTAGCAATGAAAATGTGAAGACCGTGGACTCTTGGATCCGTACTCCTGGGACCCAGGGAGACTGGTGGCGAACGCTCGTTTCAAATTGAGGTCCATGCGAGATACTGGCGCGAGTTATTATTTAACAAAGGAAACAAAATATGTTACTTGTAAACTGTAGTTTAGTTAAACTAACCCTGAGATTAACACCTAAGTATTTACATGTAGTTATTTTCTTTTAGTAATCACTATTAGTCTAGGCGCAGACCACCGACTTTAAGTTGGCCGATAGTTTAGTCGGGCTGTTAATCAGTAATCAGTATGGACGTGTATGAAAGTGCGCAAATAGGATCGGTCAATTCTTCATACAAATTAGAATCAGGCCCAACTATCGGCCGATTAAAGTCTGTGCCTATGCTTAATGTACAAAGTTCCTTAATAATTGTGAAAATCTCTATTAGGATTCTACCTAAGCAACTTCAAACCATTTGAAATTTTCTTATAATATTTGTATTTGAGTTTTCTTTTAATGCGACAAGATTTAATTTAAAGATTTAGTTGATTACAATATTTAGCTACTAAAAAAAAAATAGTCGATAAAGTGCAATGACGTTACTTTTCCGCTAGAGCTTGTGAAATAGCACCAGCACGGACAAAATTGGACGCGAAATGATTGAATGCAGTTGTAAGAGCGGGTATTTTGAAATATCCGGGATGCTTTGTCTCAGATATATTTATTAGTATTGCGATCTGTAATTGGATGTCCGCTCTATTGATTGAACAAGTGAAGATTGAGGAATATTCTGAAATATTCCTGTTGAAACGAGATACAATTCACAGTTATTCTCGTTTATAAAATAAACGAAATAAATTGTATGAATGTAAAGTTTCAGTCATGCCTACGATGATGGTAGACGTGTCATCAGGAATGAAAAAACTCAGGATATAGGTTCGCCTCGCTCTTCAAAATACAAAATATGGCCTGGAATATAGCGTTATTGATTAAACAGGGACATAGGTATATAACTAAATATAATGCTCGGAGTTTACCTGCGTGATCGAATCAGAAATGAGGAGATCCGTAGGAGAACCAGAATAACTGACATAGCCCGCAGAATCACTAAAATCAAGTGGCAGTGGGCGGGGCACATAGCTCGTAGAGCTGATGGCCGCTGGGGCAGGAAAGTTCTTGAGTGGCGACCACAAGCCGGAAGACATAGCGTGGGCAGGCCTCCCACTAGGTGGACCGACGATCTGGTGAAGGTCGCGGGAGGTGCCTGGATGCAAGCGGCGCAGGATCGGTCTTTGTGGAAATCCTTGAGGGAGGCCTTTGTCCAGCAGTGGATGTCTTTCGGCTGAAACGAACGAACGAACGAGGTGCATAATATTACTATTTTCACACGTTAGGTAGCGTAGTACGCGTAGCTGAACCACCATAACAGATACCAACTAAACCTAGTTAGGTTAGGTATTTCATTTCAATACCTACTACAATAGTATAAACTTATTTTATAAATCAGATGCTGTTTAAAAATGCAATTTTCCCTTAAAATGACAAACTTTGTTTTATCCGTTCTACATTTGCCTTAAACCAGAGCGGTCTCAATGATTACTTCCATGTTTCTAAATAGACTTCTTTGCTTTGTCCCGTCCGGGGCTGTGGTAGTTTATTAAAAACGGAACGCAACTCCTTGTCTTTGAGCTCATTGCCCGCAGAAATGGGAAACAAGGTTGGGGATTCACGGTCCGATTTTCGCACGCAAACGCCCCAGAGAAATGACGCTAGAACTTTCTTGAAAGATGTCCTGTCTAGATGACGCGTTTTTACTCGCGAGTTCCGAATCGCGCGATATTGAGGTACTAGACGTTCATATAATCTGTCCACATGCAGTCGCACGTTTCGAGTAAGAATATCAATCGCGCGATTCAAAACGTGTGAGTATAAACGCGTCCTGGCCTAAAGCAAGAAATTAGCGTTTTAAACCAATATTAGATAGATGTGTACAGTATAAAACACATCAGATTTCACATTTTTGTAGCACTCTTCTTAGAACTAGGCCATAATGAACAAAAACTACAGTGTTTTACTTGATCTTTTCTATTTTAGACTACGCTTAAGCGAGGCATTATTTTTAAGTAAGCTATCGGTGACAATTTCAAAATGTAAAAATTCATTGTTATTAAAATGTAAAAATCCATTGTTATTAAATATTACGAGTGCGGAGTACGAAGCGGGCGAGAACTGCGTCGTGTGTTTTCATACCTTAAAACAATTTTTATACTTTCCTCGTTGAAGAGTAAACGCTTTGAATGAAAATAATTATTCTGCCGGCTGTGAAATGTATCTTTTATAATTTCTAAAATGAAGTATTTGCTTTAGCAATAATAATGAAAAGAGGTTGTATTTAAGTACGTTTCTAATTTTCGTAGTTTATTTTAGTGAACGAGTAAAGTTATTTTTTATGTCAAAAACATCTATGTTTTTTGGAATAGAGGTAGTAATTTTATTGTTGACCTTATTAAAGAAAATTTTGGAACTGGGTTTTATAACTATTTTTGATTGCTAAATCCCATCGAAAGTTGAATAACATGACTTTATAAAAACTTGATATTCTAAAAAGATATCGTTGAATGGGAAAGATGACTTTAAAGATCTACCGTAATTAAATTTTCCATCATGAGTTCTTGAAAGTAAATTTTATACTAAAATGTTATAGCCTGGTGAATTGTCAAGTTTGTCTCGTCTAACACCCGATATCCACTCGTTGGTCTAAATACATTAGACCTTAGACCAACTAAACGAGGTCGTATCAAATGTTAGGAGCTTTTACACGAAACTTACCTTTGCCTATAAACGTAAGACCCTTAAACTTCAGCGATGTGTACAAAGTTCCCCTAACCCTAGCACACATTAAACAAAATTATACTTCACTTACACGCATTAAAGTCGAATTTCTTGCTGGAATTGTCGGCAACCGCTACAAATCAAAGCTAAACTAAAAACAATGGTGAAATTAGCATCACACGCTCGGTTGGCGGTGACTTGGCAAGCTCTAGTGGATCTTGCAAGTTGTACCTAACGTAAGTTTGGCACTTAGTTGTTTCGCTAACTTGAGCCCGCAATGCCCAGTGATCTACCATTGGAATGGGGCGAGTAGGTTGTATAACTTAGGAGCTTCCTCTCAAGTTATATTTTGTTATGGCTGCCCATTACAATGTAGTTTAGTTTGACTTGAGCCTCCCGAATATTATTTGAAACGTGCTTTACGATAGCTTGCACTTGTAAGTCCATGTGTATGTGTAGAATCATCATCATCATCATTATCATTTCAGCCATAGGACGTCCACTGCTGAACATAGGCCACCAATGCTTTCCATGTTGATCAATTGGTAGCGGCCTGCGTCCAGCGCTTCCCTGCTACCTTACTTAACGTGTAGAATACCCGTAGCATGTTCGTAGCACTCTCGTAGTACTTTCGTAGTATATATTCGTACTACGCTAGGCACCTTTTAGGCACGTTAGCTAACCTGAGAAGCAGAGGTTTTCAGAATCGGAATTTTCAAGTTTTGATAAACAAAGGAAGGAAATAGTTATTACATTTTTAGCGTTAAGAGTCGCATCTCAAACTAATTTGAAAATTATTTTTCAAAAAAAAGGAAGGAATGTTGTTCAATGTTTATGATAAAGTGAGATCTAAAAAAATACTAAAAAAAATGAATAAGAAATGCTTTGATAAAAATTATAAAAAAAATCATTATTATTTTATTAAAGGTGCCCAAAGTAAACTATTACTACGAGTATAATAATTGAATTAATTACCGATGTAAACTTCCATATCCAATATCCATACCAAAGTTGATGCCATCGAAACCATTAGTTTAAATTACATTTGATGTTTATGTTTAAGGCCTCAGCCTCGAACTTAGCGGGCAGCGGGGCGGCGGCGGCGGCGGCGCGGAAGCGGGGCGGGCAACGCAGACCCGTTCTCGAAACAAGCGGGCAGCTCGCGCGGCGCTTTAGCGGCGAAGTGTTGTGTTCGGGGTTGTGTTGTCGAGATATTTGTTTTTATTCGCAAACGAAATGTCTGAACAACGGCGACAATTTTATTTCGATTCAAATTTATTCCTAACGCTCAAATTATTGTGGGCAAAAGAAGGAGTGCGCTGCCCGCTCGTTACCCGCTCCCTCGCCGCTGCCCGCTCGTTGCCCGCTCCGGCGCCGCTGCCGCGCCGCTGTTTTCGAGAACCGGTCTATTTGATTTCACGCATAAGATCCTGCCGCTGCCGCGCCGCCGCCGCTCCCGCCCCGCTGCCCGCTAAGTTCGAGGCTGAGGCCTAAGGTCTGAATGGTAATAATATTGTAAAGGAACCAATAGCAGCTTGAAACGGGTGCGGTCTGCTCGTTCCGGACTAACTATTAAGGTGCTCACTCATCGGCAACATTCGCGTGAAATGTAACGTTACACGTTCGAGCTTTACCTACATTAATGAGGGAGGAATCCTACCATTACAGCACGCACCTTGTGTTGATACAAAACGAGTACACAATATCAGTGAAGGAGGAGAACCGAGCATTACAATGCACACCTTGTAAGCAAATCGAGAATGTTACATTACATACACGTGAATTTTCGTCAGCCAGGGAGGTAATATTATAATGTAATGCTCAATATCAAACCTGTAATGTTACATTACACATTAATGCTTCCGGTCTTCTTCTTCTTGTCGTATCGACAATAAACCTACACAGTGTCAGCCCAAACTCCGCCGACAAGAGTGGCATTGTTAGTAGCTCCTGGTGAGCGAGCACCTTTATATTATTTTCGATCGCAGCGCCGGCTATGCCGGAACACCGGAACTAGATTATTCAAAGCTATTTATTTGCATACAGCTGAATACAATGAGTCCTTGAGCGGATTGTGGACCGTGAAACACTCGATTATAATGTTTTTAGAATGAGCTATAAAGATGATCTTTGTTTCTTTATTCGTATAGATATAGACTCTTTAAACCAGGTTTGGCGATTGGGTGACATATTATGTAAGTGAATACGTAATGGTTATAGGAATAGACCGGCTTGTATCGCTTACAAGTGTCATAATTCTGTAATAATGTGAAAATAATCATTTTAAGGCCACTTCTAGAAGTGTTTTATACGTCTACTACAAGTTTTATACTTCCATACTTACGGAAAACCTTAATGTAATGCTGAAATAAATCTCTCATGGCTTTGACGCAGAATATCATAATAAAATTTACAAAATATATATAATCTTAGCAAAAATTTGGTCACTTTCTCAAAAAGTCACTTTCGCAGAATGTCACTTTCGCAAAATGACACTTTCGCAGAATGTCATTCACATTTTTTTTCTCATATTATACTCACTGAGGTACAATAGGCGACTTAAAGAACCATGAACGTTTTATCTGGAAGAACCTTTTAATAATACTTCTGCTGAGGATTGAGGTTATCCTGAATCATCAGTTTAGAGTGTTATTCATACCTAAGCAATTCAGGGCAGTATACAGAGGACAAATAGAGGCCTTGCATATTCATAGCGACTATTTTTTACTCCGACTGCCTACAGTTGGCTAATTACAAGTCTTGAATGTTCGGGAATTAGGGTTCTGTTGGAACCTCAGAAAACGGCATTAGAACTAAACGTAAGGAATATGCAATGATTTGAACTTAAACAATAAAATAAGAAACAATAAGGCAAAAATAGAACACTGTAGCAAGTTATCTAAAAATATTATATGCATAGGGTTGATTTTTTAGTCGTCGGATAACTTCTATATTATTATCTGAAGAATAAGTTTGGCACATAGATCATCATACTGAAACCATATGAAAAATATGTCAAAATTACAAGTTTATTTTTCAGTTAAAAGATATCTCATACTTGAAAAATGAGCCCTTAATCTTATAGGAAAAAAATGTTATCCATATCAACTTACCAGTAATCTTCTGAAAGACAAGTTTTAAACATAGTTCTAAGGTTTTTGACAAAATTATAAAAATAAATAATTAAAAATAGTAAACTAGAGTAAAATGTTTATCTAAGTAGGAATTATGACACATTCATACTCGTTATGTGTTCTTGTACTTTTATTTATACGGATCCATTTACTTTTCCTAGTATCGCGCTTGTCGCTTTTTTCTCACAGCCCGCCTTTGATTGGGTATCGGATGGAGAGAATATGAATTGGTGATTTAATTAAGGCTCTCGCCGACAGAGGTCGTTCCAATCAATGGCGCTGTTTGTCCCACTGTTTTGATGTTTTTTAAGTTTTTCTTCTGGCTTTGTCAGTTTGTCAAATTATAATATCGACTCTACATTTAGAGCTGCTGAAATTGAAAATAAATTCTGGGAACTAATACTTAAAAAGACACTTACCATTGTCCGCGGGTTTTCTCTCGGGTTTGTTAAAAATAATGATTACTTAACACATTTGATGAATAAGAATGAAGTTTAAAAAAAATACAACTCTTTGAAAGTTTTATTTAGTCTTTTTGTATGTCTTAAATTCTTAATCATCATTTCAGCCTGTACTCATTGGGCCAGAAACCACGATCTCCTGCTTTTTCATTCATTCAGCACAGCAATCTTCCTGAAGTCGTCCTTCCCTTCCGCTTAGTGTAAGAGTGTATAAAACTCTCCATTATATTTATTTAAAACTGAATTACTAGATAGCAAACTATAATAATTAAACTATTTCCATAACTCAGTCGTAATTCACCAAAACTTTATTATATTTAATTACCCGCAAGTATAAATGTATAACAATGTGGCGACGGAAGTGCCATCAACATCCCTCACGCGGTATAATGGCGTTAAGGAACCGACCCGACCGCACCGGAAGTAGGATTCATGGGCCCTCTGATAAGGCTGGCTAACACTTACAAGGCAGGTTTTGGTAACATTTGTGCGTTAGTCTAGTGGAAATAATACGTCAATCCATCTATGAAGCCCGGTTCCCACTATGGCGGAGCGGATAAATGTTTTGAATAAGTTAACCAATCGGATTTCAATAACATTGTGCTGATATGTAAGGCTCCGATCATTTGACGATTAAATCTAACAACGTTTGTAAGAACTAATTGAATAAGTCTTAATAAATAAAGACTTTTTTTAAGATTTAAGACATAAGTACAGAAGGTGAAGTCTCGACATAGATAATTTGAATTTCTAATGATACACAACACGAGTAGGTATGCAGGTCACATCACACCATTCTTTGCGAATAACGTACGAGAATCTCACAAAGCACAATACATTTTCTTTTGCGGTAGTGCCCTAGGTTATCATTATTAGTTTAGAAATGCGTTGCAATTTTTATCTGTATCAAACTATCAAACTAGCCAATTCATTCGGGACTCGAGTTCACGCAGCGACTGTAACGCGTGAGTGACGTGACAGCGACAGAGGCGTCGACGGCCGCTGCGCGCGACACATTTCAAACGCTTTCTCAATCACTAACGGGTTAGGCTCTCGTCATGGCGCGTTGCGAGTCAGCTTTGTGGAAACAAAGTTTTTTGTTTGGTTTATAAAAACTTTTATTATTCTATTAAATGCTCTATAATACCTACCGTGGCACACTTGACTTAATGGAGCAAATTGAGAGGAGCTCTTCAAAACACCTTATTTTACTTTTTCTTCGATTTTTATTCCAAAACTCTTCAATATTGGTTTAGCATGAAAAAGTTACAAACAAGTAGACACACTATTACTTTACACGATTAACACTAATTAAAAGTAACTAAATTATTAACGCCCGTATTCACAAACGTTACTATGAGGTCTCACAATGCGCGTGGACGCACAGGGTGACACACAAACCAATCACAGAGCTCTATTCAACGCTGTGCGTTCGATTTGCTGCTTCACTTAGGCAAGCATCGTGAATACAAGCGTAAGTATCACAATTAAGTTACCGTAAAATGTGAAAGACAATACCCCTTTTAAATGAAAATGATATTCTAACTGAACATTACCACAAACCGAAACGTGACTTGTCACGAAGTGCGCTATCCATCCAACCGTGGCAAATATATTACTGTCAGGTCTGAATAGGCTTACGTAACTCGAATTTCCCATCTAATTAAAATTTCCCCCGGAATTTTAGGTGATTCGCGCTGCAGCGAACTTAAGAAAGGATTAACGTAACTAGTAACAGGATTTGGGATTAAATTATGGACGCTGTGTTTTGGGCGAGTAATTTAATTAAATTTTAATTAGTCAACGATATATAGGGTATTTAAAGAATGACCGATTAAGTACGGTTATAGAAAAATGGAGATTTGATTATATTATTTTGTTGTAAAATAAAATACACAAAAGACTAGTTGAAATGAAATGAAAAAGGTGTTATAAATTAAAATAGTAAGACACGGGTCTTAACGCGACGTTTATTAATGAGTTACATAATGTACTCACGGCTTGACGTTTCGGCTGCGATGCTGCAGCCGTGGACACAAGCAAACTGAACAATAAACGTCGCGTGTCTTACTATTTAAGTTGAAATGGAACGCGAAAGTTTAAAAGTGTTATAAATTCTTAAATATGTACCTTGTATCTATGCTGAAAGAGTCTCGATCTCATTATTATGTAATAAACATACATTATTTATGTTTTCCTTCTTACAAAAAAAGGCTAATAGAATAGACTATGTGTAGGCTTTTAGACAACTAAATACCTCACACCAATTCAATTTCCAACTACAAAATTACACTTTTTCGCGCTTCACGTACTCGTCCAAAATGTCAACTAAATGGTCCTGGTTTCACTTTGACACGTTAGGTGTGCAGCCTAAAATATTTCCAATTCCAACTGGAGTTTTTAGGGTTCCGTAGCCAAAATGGCAAAAACGGAACCCTTATAGTTTCGTCATGTCCGTCTGTCCGTCTGTCCGTCTGTCCGTCTGTCCGTCTGTCCGTCTGTCCGTCTGTCCGTCTGTCCGTCTGTCACAGCCGATTTACTCGGAAACTATAAGTACTACAGTGATGAAATTTGATGGGAATATGTGTTGTATGAACCGCTACAAAATTATGACACTAAATAGTAAAAAAAAGAATTGGGGGTGGGGCCCCCCATACATGTAACTGAGGGATGAAAATTTTTTTTCGATGTACATACCCGTGTGGGGTATCAATGGAAAGGTCTTTTAAAATGATATAAAGTTTTCTAAAAAACATTTTTCTTAAAGTGAACGGTTTTTGAGATATCAGCTCTCAAAGTCGTAAAAAGTATGTCCCCCCCCCTCTATTTTTATAACTACGGGGTATAAAATTCTAAAAAAAATAGAGGTGATGCATGCTAATTAACTCTTTCAACGATTTTTGGTTTGATCAAAGTATCTCTTATAGTTTTTGAGATAGGTTGATTTAACTGTTGCTGCTACGGAACCCTTTGTGCGCGAGCCCGACTCGCACTTGGCCGGTTTTAATATGTAGAATTTGCACTGTTTTTTTCTCTATTTCCACAATTTGCAGAGGTACCAGTCACTCGGTTGTAATTGGCAAACAGACCGGCGCACTGTCATTTCATTCAATTACGAGAACCGCGTCATAGCTAGTCTGTATGTGGTATGTTTTAGATTTTCTCTTTTCTGAATAGTTAATCTAGACGTTATGAAGTTTGCCTGCTAATTTGTCAAACGGGTTGCGGTTGGAGGGAGCGTGCGAAATTTTAGAGGTATGAAGGTAAACTGAGGATCTTGTGTGATTGTAATAGGAGCGACTTTGCAACAAAAATATGTTGTCTATGCATGAGATAGAACAGAGAGATTTTTAAATCAGCTTTCCTATTAGCCACCCTCCAGCTTCATCATCATAGAAATTCTATTTTTGGAATGTCACTGGGAAATTGACAATCAACTTGCGTATCCATTTTGATTATCTACAAGCAAAGGATAGGTAATATGAGGGTTTAGGGCACAGAAACTTAATCGAATAATTCCTTAGCTCGATATTACTTTCCGTTTTGTTATTGAAATGAAAACTGATTTTTTAAAACTTTTTTGTCACTCAATATACCTACCTACAAAAATACTGTTTTAGTTGTGATCTAGAGCTTTGGTTAATAATATTTTGATTTGATTTCATTTTTAACAAGATTTTTTCATAGACTAATGCCCGTTTTCACCATAAATCCCTAATTTTTAAGCGATTCCTATGGTAAAACATAATAGGAATTTTCTTTTCATATGGGTCACTGTAAAATTAGGGTGAAAACGGGCACATGACTGTAAATTAGGTACTTACGTGCTTCTAGTTTTATACCTAGGACAATTAATTGACACAGAAACCTAAGTAAAACGAAAACACGCGTAATATTGTACGTTAAGCTTTAAAGTAATTCAGTTTACACAATTTTCGAGCTCGCTGAAACTGTAATCCCAAAATGTACCTATCGTTTAGTTATTCACTAGCCCAAAGCGCCGTAGACGCCACTTAGCAAAATGCACTTAAGGCACTCAAGTGTTTATTTTAAAACAGTTTGCGAAGTTAAGCGTCTCCCGTAAACAAGGCAGTTTCAGAAGCCATCAAAGATTGATTATGGTTAAGTTGCGTTTAAAGCTGCGGTTCTCGATCGTCGATCAATCAAAATTATACTAGCAATAAATCTGGGGAACTCACACTCGGATATAGGGTAATTTATAGTGAACGATTTTTTATGGTTCTAAATTCATAGGCGATAATTTATAAGTGGTGGCACTTACTTATTCTACCGTTGCGCGTTGTAAGAGTTATATCCTAGGTTTTAAGGCATGATTAAGTAGTTATTTAAATGGATTTGCTTGTATTTCAAAGAACAATTTTGTTTATAATTCATTCGAGTTGTTCGCAATTAACAAAATAGTAACCGTGTTGTGCGTGCGTATACAAAATAATGAGTCATCGAATGATAAAAGCCCCCGAAACTGTGAGATGAAGGTCTTGCAAAGGGAACTCTATGATCAGTGTAATGAGATAAAATGTGAGTAATGTTAATGTGAATGAGAATAACTACTGACTTAGAATTGACAATAGAATCTCATTTTATGGAATAGTAAAAAATTAGATTTTTTTTAATACTTTTTTGCGCGGAAAACTGTACTTGGGTACCTGTAAGGGTTAATGTCCTTAATTAACGGAATAAATAAAAATTATAAATTACTTAAAATTGTTTTAAGCAAAATATTAATATCTCTACAACGGCAACGTGGTGCTACGCGATCGGATCGTCCCAAAGTCGCATCGCGCCATGCAAAAACCGCAAAAACTTTTGCCATACACTGATTGCTTCATAATAATTTATAGAGCGTAATCTGCGAGCCATCGGGCGTGGTATATTACTCATCGGCGACTCGATTTACGAGGCACGTATATGCTTTTCATGTTTTAATTTGTATGAACCCGCACGACGTATGAATCGGTTGCTGTTAATAAATGCAATGTTTTACTGACTGTGCGCTATTCGAATTGGATTGAAATTTCACTGTTTTTGGCGAATGAACTCACATAAAATAGCAATAAATTTTCTTCGTTCGTTCGTTTCAGCCGAAAGACGTCCACTGCTGGACAAAGGCCTCCTCTAAGGTTTTCCACAAAGACCGGCCCTGCGCCACCCGTTTCCAGGCACCTCCCGCGACCTTCACCAGATCGTCGGTCTACCTGGTGGGAGGCCTGCCCACGCTACATCTTCCGGCTTGTGGTCGTAACTCAAGAACTTTTCTGCCCCAGCGGCCATCAGCTCTACGAGCTATGTGCCCTGCCCACTGCCACTTGATTTTAGCGATTCTGCAGGCTATGTCAGTCACTTTGGATTTCTATTCTTATAAAATTATTATTAATGTCAATTCACAAAAGTAACTTCATTTCAGTTCAGCTATCTTTTAGTGTATCTTAAATGAAACGTGCGAGGGACGATTTGAAAGTCGCTGCCTGCTAATATATTCTGGGAAAATTTTAGTCCTTTAAGGTAAAAGTGAATACGAAGCTTACTTGGCAAGTGTGTAGGATGTATTTCCCTGAGCTTCGTCAAAACTTAAGAAATCAAGCTTCTTTGCTTATGCTTTGGGGCATCATTGCGTAATAAGTTTTTTCTTTTTAAACATTTTTTATTTGTTTCCTCCTCTTATATTATTTGTTTTTGGAACATAAACACCAGATTGATTCAGAAGCCTTGGAGTAAAAACGTAACTACAGATACATATAACTATCGTTCTAAAGTGTGATTTAGTTGGGCCGGAGCGCTCAATGTCAGTCTCAAGCCTGTTGTATGGTTGACATCACATTTGTAAACTTTTATCGCAAAATAGCATTTATCACAACTGTATAAGATGCCCAGTATTTAGCTTGACGTTTTCTTGCCTTGTCTCCTAAATAGTTTTATATCTGGCACTTAGCCAGAAGGATATCTTAGACTTGTCATGCTCACTAAAATGTCTCTGGGGTAGTGGCGTGTGAGGCGGGTCGTTACATTCCCTATAATATGGTCGAGTGAAGCGATGGCTGGTTCACACGTCATGTCTGTGAACAGGCGCTGCCTTCGGGGACTGGTCAAGGAAAGATATACCTGACATAAAATATATGTATCAAAACGCAACAATTAACCTAGAAATTAGCACGGCACTAAAGAAATATATTCAAAACTGCCACGCGGTCTCGTGCTAGATGGGCGTCTTAAAGGCCACCTTCTATCAACGGGAGCGCGTGGTAAGTAACTTGCTTCTGAATGTATGTAACTTCCTACTTTTTTATATTTTTAATCCGGCAGACAGTGGTGACTGAGTTTGTTGCGGCGCTTCTTCTCAGCACTTGCCAAATGTTTGTCTCGAAGCGCTGGTAGGGCAAAAAAAGAATGAGACATGTATAGGCTCCTTAAGAGCATTTGACGATTTGCAAGAACTGATTTAATTAGTCTAAACAAATAAAGATAATTTTGATTTGATTTGATTTGACGTGCCGTACCAATGAACGACGCGCCCGCGACTGCTCTCGTTACAGCGAGTTTAAATCGAAAACCAATTACGGAAAAACTGTACATAAATATAGGCACGTGTTGTTTCGACGTGTGTGGACCCGCACGCCGAGGTGAAATAGCTGGATGTGAAAGGAATATCTTCATTTTGACAGAGGAATGATTAGAGATGACTCATACGGTATGAGTCATACCTCAATAATAATTTTTAGTGAAAATAATGACGTCCACATCTAGACCGGAGGCCTCCCCCAAGGATTTTCACAATGGCCGGTCCTGCGCTGCCCACATCCAGGTAGTTCCCGCGACCTTCACCAGATCGTCGATTCACCTAGTGGCGAGACCTGCCCACACTACGTCTTCCGGTCCTTGGTCGCCTCTCGAGAACTTTTCTGCCCCAACAGCCATCAGCTCTACGAGCTATGAATGTGTTCCGACCACTGCCATTGATTTTAAAAATTATGCGCTGCGTATATTAGGCCTCAGCCTCGAGTTTAGCGGGCAGCGGGGCGGGAGCGGCGGCGGCGCTGGAGCGGGGCGGGCAACGCAGACCCGTTCTCGAAACAAGCGGGCAGCTCGCGCGGCGCTTTAGCGGCGAAGTTTTGTGTTTGGGGTTGTGTTGTCGAGATATTTGTTTTTATTCGCAAACGAAATCTCTGAACAACGGCGACAATTTTATTTCGATTCAAATTTATTCCTAACGCTCGATTTATTGTGAGCAAAAGAAGGAGTGCGCTGCCCGCTCGTTGCCCGCTCCGGCGCCGCTGCCGCGCCGCTGTTTTCGAGAACCGGTCTATTTGATTTTACGCATTAGATCCTGCCGCTCCCGCCCCGCCGCCGCTCCCGCGCCTCTGCCCGCTAAGTTCGAGGCTGAGGCCTTATGCTGTCGATAGAAAGAACATACTTATCTTTCGAAAGAAAAGTCCAGCTGCACAGTATCTATTTTACATCTCTCTCATATTACACCATTCCTAACGCGACAGTCGCATCCAGGCAGCTCTATGGCGTCCGCAGAACGTTTAATTAACACGAGTGACAGCCGATGCGCGCTACACCGACGCGACAACAATGCCGGCCGCGTATATGACGCTTGATTTAAATCACCGCTAGATTTGTACTAGGGACAGAAAGAAAAAGTCCAGCTGCACAGTATCTAGGTTATATTTCTCTCATATTATCCCATTCCTAACGCGACAGTCGCATCCAGGGAGCTCTATGGCGTCCGCAGAACGTTTAATTAACACGAGTGACAGCCGATGCGCGTTACACCGACGCGACAACAATGCCGGCCGCGTATATGACGCTTGATTTAAATCGCCGCTAGATTTGTACTAGGGACAGAAAGAAAAAGTCCAGCTGCACAGTATCTAGGTTACATCTCTCTCATATTACACCATTCCTAACGCGACAGTCGCATCCAGGCAGCTCTATGGCGTCCGCAGAACGTTTAATTAACACGAGTGACAGCCGATGCACGCTACACCGACGCGACAACAATACCGGCCGCGTATATGACGCTTGATTTAAATCGCCGCTAGATTTGCGCAGTGGGCAGAAAGTAGGTTGGTAGAAAACCTGTGTCTGGTGAAATAGACGCTATGAATACTTTATAGTTTTCAGCTGGGTATTTTTACTTTAAGAGGCTATGACATGATTGCTTTCGGCTCGAGTAATGTTAAATATCACTTAAATCATAATACGATAAGCTATCTTTGTCAACTTCCACCGTAAGTTGACTTTGGTAAATTATAGAAAGACCTACTCTTACAGTACAGACTGAATTTGCAGATTAAAGTGTATTAATATTAGGTACTTTTAAAACCACTTCATTATTTCGTAGATTTGTACAGCGTCCAAGCTGTATTTAAGAACAATAATCTATCTTCTCTAAAGTAACCCTGTAACCCAATATTACACAGTTATTCATTAAACCATACCGTATAAAGATGCAAATCCATTTCCCCTGTTTTATATTCAGCAAAAGTGCCCAGAAAGGCCAGGAGGGCTTAACGAGAGAATTAGAATTTTACATTGTAACGGTTATTACCGTTGAAAAGGGGTGAAAGTATAAAACGAATGGGGCAACTTGCAATACAGTAATCGTGCTCTGTAGTTTACTCAATTTTAAGGCCGAATGATACCATTTTATAGCTGGAAACATTGAATGTTTAATCCAGTTTATTCTGTAACATATTGATATCATTTGATAGAGTTCGTGAAGTACTTTCAGAATCAGTAAGCAGTTTTTCGATATCTTATACAGTTTAGAAATAATCGAATTAAAAAAATGTTTCCTCTGATAAAAAGTACAGACGTAGGAACTTAATACTAAACAGCGGTATCTTTAAGTTCTATGGAGTGGTATTTTTAAACAAATACTGTATAATTATAGTGCGATTTGACGGACATTTTTGTCGTTTTTGTTACAAAATCGCTATTAGTATACAAAAGACGCTACGGTCCATAGTCGTCGCCTGCACATTCACATGAACTAAAGAGTTCCCGCATTTCTCTGCACACTCCTAAAATGAATGAAAAGTCTTTTCGTCGAGTTGCCTAGGCACTCGCTCCGTCGGTCTTAACTAATTATCCTCAGTATGGCCACGGTGTCAATAGCACTTATGAAGACACTAGCGGCCGCCCGCGACTTCGTACGCGTGGATCCCGTTTTACCCCCTTAGGGATGGAGTTTCGTAAAATCCTTTCTTAGCGGATGCCTACATCATAACATCTACCTGCATGCCAAATTTCAGCCCGATCCGTCCAGTGGTTTGGGCTGTGCGTTGATAGATAACTATGTCAGTCAGTCAGTTAGCCACCATTGAGTTATAATATACATGTATTTAGATTGCAATTATTATTTATGCAGTATTTTAGGTTTCTCCCTGCAATTATTTTCTAAATTGGCGCTATTTTGGGAATCGCGCTCGCGAGTTAAATTGGTATTGTGACCTTTTCGCTTGTTTCTTTTTTGTGATTTGACATGTGATTTTGAGGATACGTTTGGAACGGACTTATTTTATTGCTCAAAGGATAAAAACCTTTTTTATGTCAATGGAGTAGTAACCAGTAATTATTGGAGTAGGACCTGGTAGTTACGTATTTAGGAGGGTTGGACGTTTTTGTGTTTTGTTCTTTGATGTGTCAGTTTCATTCAATTTATGAATGTGTAGATTCTGTTTACATACATTACTCATGAACTAAGTGTTTTTACAGCTCGGTGTTTTTTTTTAATGCAGAACAAGGAAGATATTTGACCGCAATCGCACCTAGTGTTAAGTGAGATGCAGTCTAGGATGATGATGATGAGAAATTTATTTCATGTGTTGAGCCTTCTACCTTCAAAGTTTTAATATAGGTAATATTTTACAAATTTCAATAATAGCGATAGAAAATAAGCTTTAGAATGAAATCAAAAATACCTTCAGTGGGCCAACACAGTTCAAATTCAGTTCTCAAACAAACAAGCAACTAACCGGTTCTCGAACTATGCATCACCTCGTTAACCCGAGATACACCCATTTCATAATTCCACCAAAAATCTGAACTGAGGCCGCAATAATTTGGAAACTAAAACTCCCGACGTATCTAAAATTTGTTTCCGCGCTACGGAGTCAAATGCTATTAAAACTTTTAATGACTTGAAGCATTCTTTCGGGGCTCTGTTCGAAGTGGTATTAATTAAAAAAGAGCTCGGATCAAGCTCGCGGCTGAGGCTGCGAACACATGCTCTTGTTGGTTAACGAACGTGTGCAATGTAGTAACCTAATAACCTCCTCCTTTTTTAAGTCGGTTAAAGAGAATCGCGAGTATTGTGCTAAATTGGCATAGGTTGTGATTAAGCACAAATGATAATAATAAAATAGCATTTAATTTTTGAGACGATTATTTTTGACAGTCATTGTGATAATGCAACATATTTTTTTGATGATATAAAAATATTTGTCATTAAATTAAGTTCTGGTAAAGGTCGCGGGAAGCACCTGGGAGCAGCGCAAGCTTTGTTAAAATCTTTTGTCCAGTGTGGACGTCATTTGGAGAAAAATGCGTGTACCTACATAATATAAATTTTATATAGAAAACAGTGTTTACACAGTCGTAATTACCTATTTAATCTTTTTTGTTGAAGGTGATCTTTTATTATTCAAAATTAAGCTTAAGTAAACACAAATACTTTTATGTTTTACCCAAAATTCGTTTTTTTTACTATAAATTTATTTCCTAATGCTCAGCAGTCCCCACTACCATGTGTCCCATAGACGATCAAAGTTCCTCTCGTACGTTTCTTTCGGTAACATTCAAGTGGGCTCCATTCCCCGTATTCATCAGTGTGGCTTTAAACGGATTTCTCAGGCCTGTACGGAACTTACGAGGAACTAATATAGTGAACTTGCGATTTAAGTTCTCGAGTAATTGGGTAAGATCGAGTTTTAATTGCTGCATTTTTTTTATGCATAACAAGGCAGGTATTTGACCACAATCGCACCTGATGTTAAGTGGGATGCAGTCTAGGATGGTACATATCTGTCCTGTAAGTGCTTATTCACTCTCGCCTTGAAGAGGCCCGGATTATAGTTTTCGGGAAAGACAGCAGCAGGCAACGAATTCCAGTCCCTAGCTGTTCGCATTATAAAAGATATATGATGGAGCAACTGACTATGTACCGTAACGCTCTTACGAATGGTTCATCATCATCATCATCATTTCAGCCATAGGACGTCCACTGCTGAACATAGGCCTCCCCCAATGCTTTCCATGTTGCCCGGTCGGTAGCGGCCTGCGTCCAGCACCTTCCTGCTACCTTTATGATGTCGTCGGTCCACCTTGTAGGTGAACGTCCCACGCTGCGTTTTCCTTTACGCGGCCTCCACTCTATAGGCCAGTAGAATTAGATTTTAAATCGGAAATAATTCCTAAAAAAGATTTTATTGCTTTAATGGGTTCATTGGTTGCCCATTAAGACTCTCCTAGGTTATTAGTTCTCCTAGATTAATTCATTTTTGTGTTTAATTCTACTGGCCTACTATGGGATGGTTCATTACAGGTAAAATGTACGAAGCGACGTTTAGTTCGTGAGACATTAGAAATTCATAAAGCGGCTCGTTGTTCTGTTACAAGTAAATGCTCTAGTCTTTATTCACCTTTATGATAATGGGAGGCGGGTGTTGTTATTTATCTGACAGGCAAATATGGCTACTCTACACATTATAGTAATTATGAAATGGTTCATAATACAAGCCTAGCGTTTCTGTTACTTGAAAACAAAAGTGCAAGTAATCACAAAAACAATCAAAGCTCGCAGAACTCTGTCTAAGGCTGGGTTGCACTTTAACTTTGTCAAATGTCAAAAATCTGTCAAACTCCATGCAAAAAATACCGATTATCGTTATAGTTACGGTCAAAGTTAGGTGGTGCAACTCAGCCTTATAGTTTTATTTTTTTAGATTTTTGACATTCATTGAACACAGATAACTTCAACTTCTCTTTGTAAGCTTTACAGGTAGAATCAATTATCATCGCTTTAGAACTCCTAGTCCTACCGTCTGCAATAGAACAGCATTAACATGGGCAAACCGTTTACGCTCCAGGCCTGTTTGCAGACCGCTCAGCACGTGTGCACACGTCTTAGCGAGGATTCTGTTTATCGCCTAAGTTAGTGCGATTCGCACAAGCATTGCTATTGTGTCTTGCTCTGTTTACATTAACGTGTCAAAAAATCTATGGCGAGTTTAGAGTAGGCGCACATCTTTGATTTTTCGTCGGCCGATAGTTTAGTCGGGCAGTTGATCAGTATGGGCATGTATGGGACTGCGCACACTACACCGATTCGATTTGGCCGATTCTTCATACAATTTAGAGTAGGCGCACACCGTTGATTTTTAGTTGGCCGATAGTTGTGCCCGATTTCAAATTGTATGAAGAATCGGCCAAATCGAATCGGCGTAGTGTGCGCACTCCCATACAAGCCCATACTGATCAACAGCCCGACTAAAATATCGGCCGACGAAAAATCAACGGTGTGCGCCTACTCTTAGTTCTTGAATGTAACTGCTAGGGTAGGGGGCGCTGTATGTATAATCTGTAATACATTTTATGTAATTTTTTTACGCAGTCGCTAGCGAGCACAGCTGATGTAAACTCGTGACAAGCACACTGATCGTTAGTGGTGGGAATTTTTTATTTCACTCGATTGACCGATGACTTGGTTTGGTTTTAATGTATCTTCTGAGGCATAGAATCATTTTTTTATTGTAAATCGGCATTATCAAATAATTGATTTTAATGTAAATAACTTCAAATTGGTAATCTCGTCTACAAAGTATAATTGAAGCGTATTTTAGTCTAAATATTTTATGACTAAAAATATTCAGTATTCATCAGAGAAATTCAAAATTAATTACAAATAGGTAAGCCTAAGATGTTGCTGGCGTTCACTAGTAAATAAACCTGCCCTTCATGTTGGCGGTCAAGTTCAAAGCTTTCTGCCTCGATAACTCAATCATATTGATTAACTTCCAATAACTTAAGATCCTAACGTCCACCTCAACCGCTCTATTCAATGACCAATCCCATTCCAATCCAAAGGCCGAAAGGATTGAACCGGCCGCGGCCGAAGCTTAACCCTAATCTTTTTAATAGATTCACTATTCAGCGACTTACAAACCGGTCCCGACTATGACAGAGTTCTGGCTGTGCGTTGAATAAATAAAAACTCGGGGCGGCTGTAGTAATTGGGTTCCAGCAATTCTCTCCTCCAGGCGACTCTGAAAGGGGCTCACAAAGCGGAGATAGTGAGTGGCATCTGAGAAAGTATCGGAGGTGGAGCCATAAGATGAGCGATTTGGAAACTATTTTAAAATAGTGTAAAGTAAATCCTTGGGGGTGGCCTTTGTCTAGCAGTGGACGTCGTCATTTCGCTGAAACGAACGAAAGAAATATTGAAAGATGCTGTTAAGTCTGGGTTGCGCCATCTTAGTTAAATTTTTACAAACGTTAAAAATCTGTCTCCCTACAATAAACACCGGTTATCGTTATAGTTACGGTGAAAGTTAGGTGGTGCAACTCAGCCTAAGTGGTGACATTTTTAACTGAGAAATAACTTTAATGTTAAACTGCTCAGAATATAGACTTCTTCCACTTCTGTCTTGTCCGTGCGGGTGCAACCGAAAGATGTAAATGGGCATTATAAAATCTTAAAAGACTTTTCTTACCTTACTGGTGGTCCAGCTGGTTTCCTGGCCACACAGAGTGGACAAAGAAAATGCGACAGATTGGACGCGAAGTAGATTTTGTTTATTGTTTGCGACGTAAAAAAATGAGGACTTACGGCTTCTTTAATCATCTTAATGTAGGCGTTTCTGTATTTCTTTTTATTTATACCATCCTGCTTCTATTTTGCTTTGAAATGTTTTGCGAGTTTAACACAGTTTTTACGAAATATAACGATTTGACGCTCCGTTGGAGGCTGTAGGGCATTTTGTAACAGGATTTTTTCGATTATTCACTTTGTGGAGGCATTTTTGAAACACTATTGGCAGTATTGTGACTTCAAATTGCCAATACTTCGGAACTTTTTGTTTTTTGGTTTATTTATTGTAGACAGTTAAATGAAAGTATGATTTCGTCCAAATAAATGGAGCTCTCTTTATTTAATTCGAGGTTTATATCTCAAAAGCAAAATAGTATTTCATGTTTTAACAGAGTTTTATTATGCATAGGTAATGTTTTCATAGGCTTTTTTTTTAAATATCTGTTGTTTTTTTTATTTGCACTCAAGATATTTTTTGAGAAAAACATTATGAGTATGTACCGATCAAATCATTGAGGGATGCTTATGTTCAGCAGTGGATGTCCTGTGGCTGAAATGATAATGATGATTTGATTATGAGTACTAATGGAATGGATTGGATACCCAGAGGAGCGCCATCTTAATAATATCAGAATTCAGAACAAACAACTACGGGCAATGACGTGTCACACACATTTAAATACATTTAAAATAGCTCAGTAAAACTGGCACTCGTTATCTCACAGCATAATTATGTATTACTCGACAACCCAAAGAGGCCAGCAACCAACAAAGGACTTTTTGTTGGCCTCAATCGGTCCCTCTCAAGGTTTTTAGGGCGAACCAACAGTAATATGCAAGCGAACAAAGAGTTTTTGGCTCCCGTTTAAGTTTAATAGAACGTGTTATACATACTTGCTATGTCGGCGCACAAAAGGGGCATGTAGCCCGTCAGCGAGTTTCTGAGCTACAACGGGGACATACGGACTCAGAGGATGGCCAACAGATATCACAAGAAACTGTAGATAATCTTTCCTTGCTCAAATGAATTGTCACATAAATAATGTGATTTTTCCTGGTCGATTTACGAGCTTATGAGTTGCATTTTTTATTAATTGAAAATTTGAAAAATTTCTTAAAAAGATCAGAGCAATCGCCCTGTAACGGTCATGGAATCAGTTTTAACTCTAAGCAAACGATTTTTGAAATATTTTGAAAAATTTGAAAAAAATGGATTTCGACATTTCATTTTATTTCACAATTTGTTCGAGAGAGTCTATATTAAGAGACAAGATAGCATTCAAGACTGATTCAGTTTTGCACATAAGCCTCGGTTCTTAAAATACTGATTGGTTTAGTTGCTCTCGTTTCGCATCAGAAGAGTTACTCTGACACTGCAAGAAAGGATTTTTTCCTGGCGGCTTGGTGACTGGGATTGAACCGCCACCAGTGCAGACGGAGAGGATGGTGAATTGTCTGCACGTGGAAAAGAGGTTGTCCGGCTTGCAGAAATTTATATAAGTTACCGTTCCTTGTGTGAAATTAGAAAATGTAAATAAAACAGCTCCCTCTCAATTGACACAATTTATTTTTGTCTTGTAAGCTTGAATACAGTTGACAATTATTACGATATTATAACTACTGTAATAGATAGTGCCAATCTCAAGGGATTCAGGGTCGTTAATTAGGTTCGGTTTGGTGAATATTATTGCCACTACAAATTTCTTAAAACTCAGCCTAAATATTTAAAGACTCTAATAGTTAAGATAACTGCGCGATGTCAGGTCGGAAAGACTCCTACTTGAAGGATGGAAAAGTGGGTACCTTGGAAGCCATGCGGTTATAAGCCGTTACCCTGAACGTTCCTCTCTTCTTCCGGGGTCCAACGGGTCCCGCACACCTTCAGGCTACAAGCAGCGTCCTCCACGGCCTCAAGCGCGCAGTGCCAGATGAAGCTCTTGCATCTCTTTGACAGGTAAGCGCTCAAACTCTTGCAGAGACAGAGGTTTGATGACAAGGAGGAAATGCGAAGAGATCAGCAGTTCAGAAAGGAGTAATAATTACAGAAATCAATATGAAATATTGAAATATCTAAAATATGAAATGTAAAATCGTAAAATATGAAATATCAAAATGTAAAATATGAAATCCCGCATCTGAAACGAAAAATACCAGTGTCAGCATCACATGTGGAACGTGGCATTAGGTTATGAAAAAAACCGCAATGGGAAAGAAATACTCACGAAAACTGCTCGCTAATTTGAACTTTACTCGCAGTTTTCAGCATCCCAATACCCTCATCCGAATACGATTTAGGGAATCTCTGAAAGAAACGATCACATGAAATAACCACGTACTGGAATACGAAAAATATCAATCACGAAAAATAAATAAATTCTCCGACGGGAACTTACCTCATGTGTGTTATTTTTATTTATTCATCAAGAAATTATCGTGGATGCATTTTGCACCACCCGATTTGAAATAAAAGGAATTACATTCCCGAAAATAATCAAATTGCGGTTGCGCACGATCGACAAATTCCTAAGTCATTTGACAGCTCCACTGACAGCCGCTCTGTCATAGACATCGCGATACGTTTCGTTTCGCCGTTTGAAAAAGTAAATACTGTACACTCTTGCAGAGACAGAGGTTTGATGACAAGGAGGAAATGCGAAGAGATCAGCAGTTCAGAAAGGAGTAATAATTATAGAAATCAATATGAAATATTGAAATATCTAAAATATGAAATGTAAAATCGTAAAATATGAAATATCAAAATGTAAAATATGAAATCCCGCATCTGAAACGAAAAATACCAGTGTCAGCATCACATGTGGAACGTGGCATTAGGTTATGAAAAAAACCGCAATGGGAAAGAAATACTCACGAAAACTGCTCGCTAATTTGAACTTTACTCGCAGTTTTCAGCATCCCAATACCCTCATCCGAATACGATTTAGGGAATCTCTGAAAGAAACGATCACATGAAATAACCACGTACTGGAATACGAAAAATATCAATCACGAAAAATAAATAAATTCTCCGACGGGAACTTACCTCATGTGTGTTATTTTTATTTATTCATCAAGAAATTATCGTGGATGCATTTTGCACCACCCGATTTGAAATAAAAGGAATTACATTTCCGAAAATAATCAAATTGCGGTTGCGCACGATCGACAAATTCCTAAGTCATTTGACAGCTCCACTGACAGCCGCTCTGTCATAGACATCGCGATACGTTTCGTTTCGCCGTTTGAAAAAGTAAATACTGTACTAATAAAACCAAGATGAAAAACAATTTCCAGAACACTGAAAATATTCTATTTGAAAAATAGAATAATCAAAATAAAACACTAGGAAATGTTTCAATAAAATATATTTGAATTTACTGAGCAAAAAGCGCCATCTATTGCAAATTAATTTTAAATCACGCCAATAGATGTCGTTAGTGGTATCCAAAATCTGAATATCGAGAAGAAATATCAATTTGTGAAAACAGCCAAAATTGCAACGTTACAACACGCTGTTTATGTAGTTTCAGACTGATTAGCTCCGTAGATGCTAGACGTTCTCGGCGCCCGTGTGTCCGAACTACACTCGTGCGCCCCCCGGCGCCGCGCGACTTTAATAATGTGGACAGTGGAGTCTCATAAGCCGCCGACGTCTCCGGATGCCATTCCTGCATTTGATCACCGGCGCAGGTTCGGTGCTCGCCGCGGGCGGATCGCTCCTTTATGCTAGGATATTGAGGTATTAGAATGGCAAGTTTGATTGGCCCTTAGGGTCTAATAAAAGGGAGCTTCTTGGGATAGCGATGCCTAAAATCTTAGTGATACTGTTATTGGGAAAGTTTCTGAGTATGGGTGGCTCTATCTTCTTAATCGTTCATAAACTTCTCATTGATATCGCTTTTCAAAATGTAGGTTCTAGTAATTTATGTATTGAATGAAAATTTTTATAAAATGAAAGTTTTTGTATGTCCCGTAATGACTTTCGCGGGTGTCTGCTAATAGGTACCAACTTACATGTTTGTGCAACTTTATGAAAGCGTCTGATTTTGAAATATTTCTTACCGTCTTAAAATATAAAAAAAAACATTTACACATAATTACTGATAATATTACCGATTACATTTGAAGCTTCTATTACAAACTTCTCACTACTCTCCCTCAAAATTATGACGTAGTCTTTTTCCACAAAATAGGACAGCAGTTACATAAACATGTCCATCTTAAGCCCCATCCTTACAGTCCAATCATCGCAACCAATCGCCCAAAGCTTTAAAAACTGTGCACAGTTAAGGGTTTGGATTCGTTCCAGGGTCGAAGTTGGTCAAACCGGATTACTCAGCCTACCAGCCGATGGCTGAAACTCTAAACTTTACTGATCCATACGGATTGTGAACGGGTTTTTGGTACGCCGAACGGATTTACGAGTCGTATGTGGAGTGATTTAACATTTATTTTTATTTTTATTTTATTGTTAGGAAAACAAACAGCATTCTATAACACATATAGAGTTACCAATTAAACTTCACATTTGCCAAAATAGTTTTCACAAATAGTTTATACATAGGTATCGTTTTTAAAAAATTGAGTAAACAGAAACAGAAAAAGAAAATGTTTTTTTAGATTCTATGTTAAATATACTATGACTTGGCAATTAATTTAAACTCGAAATATCGCATCGTTGTTAAAACAATAAATAGTTAGGTAATTACTGTTTTAACAACGACCTAAATTTGTTTGGTTTTAGGCTGAAAATATCTAAGTGACAGTATTTGGACAGTATTATTTACCAGTTATAAGGCAGAAGCACTAGTAAGAAACAAATATTCATCGAGAGTATTCGAAATTGACAAGATTTCGAATAAATTGTTACCTCTCCAGTAGTAATGGTAGTATAACATGTAACTGCAAAGTCGAAATTACTGTTAACTTGTGGAACCCTGAGTGGTCGCATGAGACCGCGGTAACATTGATTTCTATTGTGTCTCGGTTCGCTGGTACTTGAATGGTTAAAAAATCGAGCAATAAAATAAAACAGTAGGAAATTTTATTTTAGTAAATGTACTGTATTATATGAGTGCGTCTTGCATTATTGCTTATTTATTAAATCACTAAACGCCAGAACCATGCGATGCCTGTCATCAGGAATTGTTGCTCTTTCTATAGCATGTGCCATCTTATTAATATCTTATCCTGTGCTGCTATACGATAGGCGTAGTGAACGTCGACCCATTGGGATCCTTTTAAACAAATAAATAAATATCCTTGGATATTTTACACTGCGCCTCTAGTCCCAAACTAAGCAAAGCTCGTACAATGGGTACTAGAAAACGGATATAAACATACTAAGTAAATACTTTTTTTTTGTAATTTTACCTTTATTCCCTACCATCCGCAAAAAATCTTTCCATTAGGCGAATTAAGTGCTTGGGTGACACCTACATCATTTCCATATCGTCGCAGATGACCGCTGTCCCTGCGATGACCAGACGCCACAAACTTGGAAACACCTCTTAACACAGTGCCCTAGATTTGCTTCAGCCCGATATAACCATGAAATGACATCCCGCTTGCTAAATATCAACCCATATAATCTACCAGACATAATTAGAAAAGAAGACACAGCAAAAAGCTTCAAAGCCTACATTACCTATATAGTCGATCACCTAAAAGAATTTAACCAAACTTAAGGAACTAACAAATTACAATCATCATAATTCACAAACTAAATCACTGCACTGCAATTGGAGTACTCCACTAGCTACCATTGCATGTGTATCTCAATAACACTCACTAACAAAAAAAAAACCAGGTACGAATAGTTTTTTATATAACACGAAGCCCTCAAAAAGTGATCCAAACAAACCAATCACCCCTATATTTATGAAAGGTCGCTGTTTGAGGTTGCAGTTTACACAGACTTTTCCAACACGCTGGTTTTGAATTTGAAATCGCAGACCACGGCGATTAATATTCGTACGGCTTGCGTATCGGTTTGCAAAACATAAACCATAATGTAGACACGGATAGTTAGCTCATTTTTATGATATTTTGACTATCAATCTTTCTCTTTAAGATACATTAATGGACTGATGGGACGATGTAAGCGACTGCATCAATAGCCCTCCTCCTGGCGCAGTCGGGTAAAATAAAAAGTAATCGATATGAACTTCTTTTCGCCTTTTCTCGTTTTGATCTGTAGTAGGTACTGGTAGGGCAAACTATTACCTATAAACATAGCTGGGCATTAACTCGTTAATCCGTTAATCGTTAATTAACGAAGTTAACATTTCTATTAACGGATTAACTTTTAAGTTAACTTTAAAAAATGTTAACGGACTCGTTAACTTCCGTTAAATTATCCTAAGTCCGTTAATCGTTAATCCAGTACCTACTATTTACCAAAAAGATACAGCAGGCACACTGAAAAACACTAGAATAAAAATTAGCCAAGTGTGTGTCGTGCCACGCGCAGTGTAGAGTTCCGTAGTTATCCGTCATTAACACAATATATTTCATCTAAAGTCACTTTTAATATTTTCTTCTAAGGACTTTTCACTAGTTAAGGAATTTTATAATACATGAGTTAAATGACTATTACTCTTAATCTAACTGATGTATCTTAACCGCTACAGTTTTCCTTGAAAGTTCATGAAAAGCAGTATCTTTACGAATTTTACTAGATTTTTAAAGCCAAGGGGGGGACGCTCTACTCGAACAAAAATTGGCACTTTAAACTTAAATATTTTGCAAACCGATCCCTAAAACGGAAAATAGTCTTAGAAACCCCTTAGCCATTTTTTGACCTATCCAACGATACCCCACACAATGGGGTAGAAGA
Source organism: Ostrinia furnacalis (assembly GCF_004193835.3). Lineage (NCBI taxonomy): Eukaryota > Metazoa > Arthropoda > Insecta > Lepidoptera > Crambidae > Ostrinia > Ostrinia furnacalis. Next base: position 361,121 of record NW_021135290.1, read on the forward strand.
TGAAAAAAAAATCATCCCCATTTCACATGTGTCGGCGTGATTAATATACATACGGAGTTTTGGGCTGACACTGTGTAGGTTTGTTGTCGACACGAAAAGAAGAAGATATACATACCTCCACAAAATTACAGCTCTCAAGTGACAATAGTTTCCAAGCAAAACCTCGGATAGACAGACAGACATATCGAAACTATAAGGGTTCCTTGTCAGGACTACGGAACCCTAAAAACGCGTTCTGGCAAGTACGTTCGATCTTCCAGAACTTCCAGAACCCAAAACAACAGTTTTTGTAACCAGAACGAAACGATATAAAAATGCAATTTTTTTATTTATTTACAAGCTTTATATTGACTTCACTTGTTAGTATGTGTGGGACAAATCTTGCAACTGATTTTAAGACCAGTTCTCAACCGATAGAGCGGCAATGCCAGATTTTGTACATATGGAAAGTGGCGTCTTTTTTTTTCGCGCGGCCATCGATCAAACTTTGTTTTTTGATTACAAAATAGTGTAATAAACCAAACTTACTATGGCATGTATACCTCTAAACTCAGTCTGAACTGAGTTACGAGCATTAGAAGTTTGATGATTTTCATACTAGATTTGCTTTTTGTGCGCAAGTTTTGTAAGAAATTGCAACAAAATATTGCGCTATTTTTTTATTGCACTGATTCTGCTCCATACTGNTGCCAGATTTTGTATGGAGAGTGGCGTCTTTTTTTTTTCCGCGCGGCCATCGATCAAACTTTGTTTTTTGATTACAAAATAGTGTAATAAACCAAACTTACTATGGCATGTATACCTCTAAACTCAGTCTGAACTGAGTTACGAGCATTAGAAGTTTGATGATTTTCATACTAGATTTGCTTTTTGTGCGCAAGTTTTGTAAGAAATTGCAACAAAATATTGCGCTATTTTTTTATTGCACTGATTCTGCTCCATACTGATGTCTGGAGCCTTTAATGGATGGTATTGTTTGTTTACACATACAATCTCACTAGTTTGTTGCAATTTCTTACAAAAATTTGCGCGCAAAAAGCAAATCTAGTATGAAAATCATCAAAATTCTAATGCTCGTAACTCAGTTCAGACTGAGTTTAGAGGTATACATGTCATAGTAAGTTTGATTTATTACACTATTTTGTAATCAAAAAACAAAGCTTGGTCGATGGCCGCGCGAAAAAAAAAAGACGCCAATTTCCGGCATTGTCTTTTGGTACACTTATGTAAGTACGATGAAAATGCAATGTTATGGTACCATTAAGCTGGTCTGATGATGGAGTCAGGAGGTGGGCATAGGAACTCCTAAATGAAACGGCGGCATCGCATCTAATTTGGGTTCGTTGGATTTGTCTTTTCGAGCACTTTAGTACTAGATGATGTCCAGGGTCCTGATGATGGAGTCAGGAAGTGGCCATAGGAATTCCTAAACGAAACGGTGGAAACTTATCGAGTTTGGGTTTGTTGGATTTGTCTTTTCGAGCACTTTGGTGCTAAATTGTATTGTAATTAAACCAAGGCTCGGAGATTGAGATACTATAGACTAAGAGCTGGTGAAGGCCAGACCTACGTCATTTTATAAAAGCTGAAAGTTTGTCAGCGTATGCTCCCAATACAGGTTAGAATCTTGGTGGATTATGAAGTTTGGGTCATCGTTGCTTTGGCAGCTATCCTAAAAAAACTGTCTGGCAAGGAGTTGGAACTGTCAAAACTGTATGGCTGATGAACTTCTAATCATTGTCCAAATATTATACATAAAAATCTGAATTTATGGTACCTATAACGTAAGTAGAATTACAGTCTATTGAATATACAGAAAAAGCCACCGTAAAAGTTAGACTTACGTTATACCATACAAGCTGATTTGCTTTCGAAATGATTTGAACCTTGCATACAATTACTTTTTTCGTTTTAAACATGTGTTAACGGATTAACGATTAACGTTAACTTGCGTTAAATCTTACTAAATGTAACGTTTTAACGTTTAACGAAGTTAATTTTTTTATTAACGGTTTAACGATTAACGAAGTTAACTATTTGATTAACGGTGCCCAGCTATGCCTATAAATAGAGAATTTGTATATTTACTAGTTATCACTGGAACTAATATCGAGTGAAATATCATATAACCATAATTTCATCCATTCTCAATAACTATATTAAGTATGATAATATTATCCTTGTTTCATTTTTAACACACTTCAAGATGGGGACTATGGAGAGTTATTCGCGAACCCACTGTTCCCATTTTACTGTGGAATGTACCGCAAAACAATAATGTTATGCCGTGCAAATAAACCTGCATTATTAATTTCTTTTAATGTTTTTGATATCGATAAAAGGTTGCACTGAATCCTGAATGATTTAAAATGAAGCCGTTATAGGAGTTCATTATAATTAATAGTTAACATTAATAGTTTTTTTTATTGAATAATTTAATAGACGTGTGTGACTGACGCAAATGCTGGTGCCCATATTTTGATCCTTGCGAGCAATAAATTATGGGAGAGCCTTCTTAAATTGGTAAAGATGGAATGTATGTTTATTAAAATGTTCTAATTTTGTTTGCAGGTCCACGTGTCCTAGATGACTGACACATTGCAGAGGTAAGATGAAAAATTCAACTTAAAGGTTTTAAGTATACCTACTAAGTACTAAAAAAACCGACACGATTGAAATTTAAGTCTTAGGCGGAAATATGCTAATGCAGAACAACTAATCTCTATAAAAATAACTCGACTTTCAAATATTGTAAGTTAACAGAATATTGCGTTCTGTTAGTTTCTGTGGATAGTTTTAATGACATAGGTACACAATTAATTACATAATAACTGTAAACTGTCAAGTTGTTAAGTAGGAAACTAAAACTTGTATAAATAACCATCAAAATGTTTCTCAGCATTTATCAGAGAGTGTAAAAATGGTTATGTTTATATCTAAGAGTTTAAGAGTTATCGGGCTATTACACTTTTTGGTCTATTTAGTAAATGATCCGTACGAACGGCCCTGTTATGACCAGTGCTGAACGTTAGGCCAGTCGACTGAGCACAATGTGGTGGCCCATTACGTCGGCATGAGACGATTGCAAAACGTATGAACATGAACTCCTTGAGTATTTTTTTTCTTATAACACAATTTTTGTAACATTTTTTAAGGCTGGTTGCACCATCTTACTTTAACTTTGACAAACGTCAATCTGTCATAAACCATACAAACAACACGGTTATCGTTAAAGTTACTGTCAAAGTTAGGTGGTGCAACTCAAAAAATGACAAAAGTGTTTTATGAACGAAACAAAGTATCAACTGAAACCTAAAACAGCTCAGTAGTTTCCTGAATACTGTCAAAAGTTGTGTTTATTTGTTAAGTAAATGAAAAAGACATATCCAAAAGAAAAGTAGTGTATTGTCCACACTCTATCATATTTACTGCAGGTCACTACCTGGTTGGTTGTATCATTTGGTATTTTTAGCAATTATTTATAAGACCTACCTACCCAAATGAGTAACGTCCGTATTCACAAACATTACTATGAGGTCTCACAGTGCACGTGGACGCACTCACAGGGTCACACACGAACCAATCACAGAGCTCTATTCAACGCTGTGCGTTCGATTTTCTGCTTCACTTTAGCAAGCATCGTTTGTGAATACGGGTGTAAGGTAAGTCTTTGCCTTATCCATGATAATAAATGTGGTTTAAGGTATTTTGTTCGATGAAATTAAACTAAAATGAACCAAGCCAAGAACGGCTTCAAGTTTTAATAGTAATAGTTGGCAAATTAAATTAAACTGCACTAACATTTTTAGTTTAATGTACCAAAAAGTCCTTTTACAACTTTGAATAGAATATACGTTTATAATTAATGAGTGCCAGCACGTAGCACTTCCAAGTTACAAACCGACGTACACCAGAAAGTTGTTATTTTTGTAAACAAACATCAAGCCAACTCAGAAGCCGAAAGTTAAAGCGACCGCAGGTACGGACAGCACATCAAGCTTTACACTGTGGAGTCTTATCTCTTTGTAATACAGGCTATTTTGCAACGAAAATGTGAAGTCTAATGTGCTGTTGATGGTACTCTTTTTGCCATAAAAATAAGTTTCGCGCTCTCATTAGGCGAACTCCGCCTTTCGTTGCTTAGAAGTTTGCTTCGGTTACGGATTTAGGGAACTTTTTTTTAAACGCTACTTAGCCAAATTTTACATCAAACATCACTCAATTTTACATTTTCCTTTAAGACCAAAGCGTCAAAAACGTTAGTGGAAAAAAAGTGGTAAAAATATTCGTTAAAGTGTTTAAAAAAATCTTATACTCGTCCTTAAATGGGCTTATTTTACACATAGCCAAAATAATAATAAACATTTATAAAAACATTTGGATTTTGATGAATTTCGATAAAGTCATATAAACGGATAAAAATCAGGCAGCATAAAACTTTCTTTGTCACACTAAAAACACTAAAAATGAGTTACCTACACTGCAAGTAAAAATCAGTTATCCATCCATCAATTCATAAAACTGTTGAACTGAACTATTTTGTTTATTACATAGCTAATGTAAAAGCATTTTGTTTAAATAAAATTAATATGAAAAGTTTTAAGCTCGATAATAAGTAGCTTTTTCAATTATAGTATCAAGCGACGTAGCGAGTTCTTTACGAGCATGTCAAATAAATTCCAGCATATCCGATCATAATCGAACAATAACTTGACCGTAGTATGAAATTATGCAACCGTTTTACGGCTGTTCCTTACGGTACGCTTTACACCAGGGGTTCCCAACCAGTGGGCCACGAACCACCGATGTCCGTATGAAATATTAAAAGATCCAGGAACGATTTTATATTTCGCGAGCGATAGGCTTTCGCGTGTCATGAGAGGGTTTAAGCACAAAATAGAAAAGTATTTGTTGTATAAGTTATAAATAAGTAATTATTTACCTACCAAACTTGTACAGAAGAATGCACGTTTAAAAATCAAATGAATACGAAAGTACTTAATTTATTTGTTATCGTATTTAATTTTCCAAATCAAGATGTCCTTTTAAATATTATTTATTTTAGATAGAGTTTTTAGTTTCAGTTTATTTACGACTTTTATAGTCTCTGTGAACTATTAAGAAATCAAAGTGGTCCCTGATCCAGAAAATATTGGGAACCACTGCTTTACACCAAGGTTATGACATACTTTATTATGGAATCAGCACCTTATAAAAATATAATTACATGCATAAGCGCTTTTTTGCGAGCGTTAAATAATAATTGGTCTTAATTTTTTTGTGGGATATGATATTTTAATGGGAGGGCGTAAAGTGAATTTGGCAATAAACTACCAGGTGCAAGTTGTACCTGAGTTCATTTGAATTTCATCAGGTTTATTGAATAGTTATTAAAGCTTCCTGGATTCAAAATTATTCAGTAGTTTTTCACATACCTACCTGTGTTTTGGGCCGTATTGTATTTTTTTTATCCACAACGAGGAAGCTCTTGGCCTGTATCTCACCTGATGGTAAGTGACGATCAGGTCGAAGGTGGAAGCGAGCTTCACCCGGAATCCTCAACCACGGAGGAACTGGCTATCTTACCTGTAACTGCCGGAACACAATAATGCTGTTAACATTGTTGTTATGGAGACAGACTTAGGTAAGATGGTGGTAGCAAGCCAGGTGGACTTAGAACAAGCCCTACCACCAACCAAACCGAACAGAAAAATGTGCCCCCACTGGGAATCGAACCCGGGACCTCTGCGTCTGAAGCAGGTGATCTCTATAATCTCTATAATCTGAACTTTATAATCACGGTTGCATTATTATTATTTTTAGTCGGTGTCTTCTCTATGGGACGCGCAATAAGCAAGGGCGTCCGTGGAAGACCAGCTTCGTGACTTGCCCTTTTGAGCATGTCACGATAAATGCTGAGCGGGTGCCTATTGGCACAGTTTTTTTTCTCTTACCCTTAACTCTTTGTTTTATAGCTTATGTATTATTTTGTGTTTTTGTGTTTTTTTTCTGTATTTTGTCTTTTAATGTGTCAATAAACCTATTCTATTCTATTCTTTTTATTTTCTTTTTTTTTATCACTATTTACCACTAGACCAAAGAGGCGCTTATGAAGTCTATATTACACGTAAGGATAAGCTCATTGTTTTTGGCCTTCGTTTGGTCTTCTACTATCAACCGCTTCAGTTATAATAATGTCATCTGCATGGCAACTATGGCTAGTACAGTTAGCGTCACCCAAAGTAGCCTTTTGACACTGATTATACCATCAATCTCACCTTAGGCATTCACTATCTCCACGCAATAAGTTCTAGGAGTACTTGGATGCATTATTAAAATCCCATCCTACTTAAATTATAAATGCGAAAGTTTGTGTGGATGTCTGGATGTTTGTTACTCTTTCTACTGAACGGATTTTACAGTATTATTGATTATACCCCAGAATAACATATAGGTTATAATTTATGACGATATGTGACAAACTTAATTTCACGCGGGTGAAGCCGTGGGCAAAAGCTAGTTTATAATAGGTATGGTTCGTAGGTTTTACTATCGGTTCTTCAGTGAATGTGACGAGCCCACAGCCTATCACACTATGTTATTCAAATTACAATAAAGAGTTTCTGTCTAACCTCGTTCTAAGCATAACTTAGATGGCAGTGGCAGTTGAATAAACGGCGCTATTTGTAATCGCACTTGTCGCTTGGCATCGCCTAGGCCTCTTGAGCCAAGCCGACACATGGCATGTTGGTCAAGCGGACACACTGTTAGGTAGAATCAAAAACATTGTTTTATTGAATGATCAAACGAACTTACCAAGTGAAGTTCGATCTAAATTATCCTGTTTTCGCCGAAGAGATTTAAGTGTAGCGTTGCAATTTTGGCTGTTTTCACAAATTGATATTTCTTCTCGATATTTGGATTTAGGATACCACTAGCGACATCTATTGGCGTGATTTGGAATTAATTTGCAATAGATGGCGCTTTTTGCTCAGTCGGTTCAAATATATTTTGTTGAAACATTTCCTAATGTTTTTATTGTGATTATTCTATTTTTTAATGGAATATTTTCGGTGTTCAGGAGATTGTTTTCGTCATGGGTTTTATTAGTACAGTATTTACTTTTTCAAACGGCGAAACGAAACGTATCGCGATGTCTATGACAGAGCGGCTGTCAGTGGAGCTGTCAAATGACTTAGGAATTTGTCGATCGTGCGCAACCGCAATTTGATTATTTTCGGGAATGTAATTCCTTTTATTTCAAATCGGGTGGTGCAAAGTGCATCCACGATGGTTTCTTGATGAATAAATAAAAATAACACACATGAGGTAAGTTCCCGTCGGAGAATTTATTTATTTTTCGTGATTGATATTTTTCGTATTCCAGTACGTGGTTATTTCATGTGATCGTTTCTTTCAGAGATTCCCTAAATCGTATTCGGATGAGGGTATTGGGATGCTGAAAACTGCGAGTAAAGTTCAAATTAGCGAGCAGTTTTCGTGAGTATTTCTTTCCCATTGCGGTTTTTTTCATAACCTAGTGCCGCGTTCCACATGTGATGCTGACACTGGTATTTTTCGTTTCAGATGCGGGATTTCATATTTTACATTTTGATATTTCATATATTTTAATTTCTCTTCATTTCGTATCAAATATTTGTCCTTTCTAATCTGCTGATCTCTTCGCATTTCCTCCTTGTCATCAAACCTCTGTCTCTGCAAGAGTAAAAAATGGCTACTGGTTAACATCGCGCGTTAACTTGGAGCTAAAAATGGGTCAAAGTTACGCGTCGTGTCACAACGCTTATAATAAAAATGTACGAGCACTTACACAAAATAGTTGTTACAACCAACCTTTTGTTGGGTCTAATTCTCGTCACTACACTGCACAACTTAAAATAATTACGTTTTTTGTCGGTAAAAACGTCCTGGTGACGTCACTTAAGCATTTTTCTTATACTGCGTGCGGTCGTTGCGCGTGCGCACAAAGGAATGAGACCGCTCGGACACCGAGCCCACAGCGTGGTAGGGGTGGGGTTGCCCGCTCTTTTGTTTTTTAATACTACTACGCTGAATATTGTGTGCGGATTGGGTTGTCGTACAGGGGTACTACATGGTAAAATAAATCTCGGAGGCGAAAGCAGGATAATTAAAATAATTGTTAAAAAAGTGAGCTTTAATTTTTTACTATTCATCAAACAAGAGAGCGTTTGGTTTTCCTTTCAATATTGACCACCACAAAACTACTTATTTAATTCATACCCGTTTAAATTAAGGTGAAAATCTGTAGTTTCCAGTTTCTTTGAGGACAACGTGTATTAACTTAGGTGACCGATAAAAACGAAATTTGGCGACATTAAGTGAAGCTGTTGATCCTGTCGAATATATCAACGTCGTTTTGTCTAACTCTTACTCTGAAGAAATCTTTCATCCTCATCATCATCATTTCAGCCATAGGACGTCCACCGTTGGACATAGGCCTCCCCCAATACTTTCCATGTTGATCAATTGGTAGCGGCCTGCGTCCAGCGCTTCCCTGCTACCTTTACGATGTCGTCGGTCCACCTTGTGGGTGGACGTCCCACGCAAGAAATCTTTACGTCTTTTTAACTATTAGGTTCATTGGGGGAGGCCTTTGTCCAGCAGTGGAAGTAATTTCGCTGAAACGAACGAACGAACGAACAATTAGGTTCACATTTACGGTTAATTATCTCCTCAACACGTTATTCCTCGTTCACAATTACCCAACTGCCATCACCGCAAGCTGACTGCCTAACAAATGTTTGCCCAAACATTGGCTGTCCGAATAAAGCCATGCCTCCAAACAGGCGGCAAATAAAGAAGGGGTGGGGGCAATTAGGACCGCAATTAGAGGACAGTGTGTTTCAGATTACGACCGCTGCCTCCGCAAAACGCATCCCGGCGGCAACAAAGCTTGCCAACTAACTATTAAGACGCCAAGAACTCGCCCAGAACGTTTTATGGCTTTACAAATTGCACTTGTATTTTTGTTTTAAAATTGCCCAACGTAATCTCGGATTTGTTGCGAGAAATTCGGCGAGATTTCAGTGGGTTAGGGCGTTTGCACATACGCAGGCGCTGTGATAGATGTTGTATCAAGTTTTTAATGTTATTGTGGTCCATTACAATGAACTCAACTGTGTCTATTGTACCTACAACATACAAAAATTCCACGATAGATTGAACGTCAAGTTAATCTTCTTCTTTACGCTTACGACGACGTTTGAAACACGTTTGGCAATGTGTAATCAAGACGGATGGTCTCCGTGAAAATCAAACACAAACGACGGCGTCACAAACATTACTAAGAGGTCTCGCAGCTGTGCTCGCAGTGCGCGTGGACGCACAGGGTGACACACAAGCCAATCACAGAGCTCTATTCAAAGCTGTGCGTTCGATTTGCTGCTTCACTTAAGCAAGCATCGTTTGTGCATAAGGGCGTAATGTCTATTTCAGGAGTGGCCAACTTGATTAGACATAAGAACTACTGTTTACTAACAAAACCCTGGGCGATCTATCACTTACATACTTCTTGAAATCTTAAATGAAACAGCATAGTTTGCCTTGCCACGATCGACTGGACTAATATTCGCCATCGACCAGTCGATCGCGATCGACCGGTTGGCTACCCCTGGTGTATTTTATCCATTTCATCATGTGTACGCGGCCTTATAGCGTTTTGTCCGGGCCCACGGCAGCGCGCGCGAGTGATTTTAATATGCAAAAGTAGGAGCCGCGCATCCACTGCCACGTAGCCTCCAATAACCGTTTCATAACCCTCTTCTAAATAGAAACATGATTTGAGCAAAGACTATTTATTTGTAGCCGCTTTAAAGTGCATAGAAAAAAGAATCCGCTTGGGAAGAAGATTGAAATAGTTTGCGTCTAACACCTGACGTAAAGTAAGGATTACCGATTGTTGGGAACCGATAGGTGGACCAACCTCTTTTTGATATTGTCTATGTTTTTATACTTTTTTTATACATTTTTTACTCTTTTTGATACCTTTTGTTTAGTTTTTGAAGTATAATATGTTTTTGATATTCGTTGTGGGCATATATTGCAGAAATACACCTTTATTTAAAACGAAGGAATTTTCTTATTTCCGCACGCCCGAGCGGCTGTCCGCTACATGTATGTACAATTTTGACGTTACGTCAGTGAAGGACTCATTGTATTAATGTTGCTGTCTGCGAATCTTAACGCATTTTTAAAGGCTCTCGGTTTCATCTTATAGTAATGATAGTTTAGCCGTATTAAATAAATGACTATTGGTTTCCAGTTTGGTAACGTTGAGATTTTATTTAACTTTATCAAATCAGTTTGTGTGAAAAGAAAGATGCTTTTGTGGATAAGCCATTGAACCTTTCTTAAAGTCCTTCACGCCTTGGCACTAGATTTGTAACTACAGTTGTAACTTACATCTAATAATGACACGTGTCAAGGACATGAATTAAAAAAAAATGAAATAAAATAAAGATGTCAGACTTTCGAACAAACGCAATACGGCTTTTTATTGCGCTCTCTTCGTAACAAAATGAAGAAAATCAATATGATAATGTTAATAAGTTCAATAGCAGAGCGCCGATCAGAAGTCCCTTTTGTCATTAAAATACTTATAACAATTCAGAATTTTTGCATAAAAGCAAAACAGCTTCTCACAGCACCGAATTCTGCATGTGCATACACGGCTTTAATAAAAATATTTCGGTGCATTACACTCTTACGTGTAATATGACACCACAGCTCGTCGCCACAAAGAGCTGTGTTTCGAATACCTCGATGTAAAACGTTTATTAAAATATGCCGAAAAAAATTTCACCCATGGACATGTGAAACCGCACAGCAAACACTTAGGGTGACTTACTACCACATAACTCACCGCTCGCTCTATATTTCGACGACAAATATTTTGGCTCAACACGGATAAAAACCGGACATTTTGTAACCAAACGAATGCTGGGGTAAATGATTTTGGTTATTATTAACATTTCATACACCTTTTTTGTCTCATTTCATCTACTAGCTTTCGCCTTAGGCTTCGCCCGCGTGGAATTATGTCTGTTTTTTTTTTATGTCACAGAAAAACTATATCGCGCGCGTCCCTGTTACAAAAACCAGGATAAAAACTATCCTATGTCCTTTCCTGGGACTCAAACTATCTCTATGCCAAATTTAATCAAAATCGATTCAGTGGTTTAGACGTGAAAGAGAGACAGACAGACAGACAGACTGACCGACAGACAGACAGACAGACAGACTGACCGACAGACAGACAGACAGAGTTACTTGCGCATTTATAATATTAGTATAGAAGTATAGATTTTATTATGTCTATAAGCCCACTAGATAAGTCTTCTGATTATTGCTAAATCTCAGTTACTCAGCACTCCTAATCTAAGGCCCAACGAGCGGTCCTTAGCTAAGTACCCTTCATGAATGTATCGACGATATCGTCACTTCAGTTAAGCAGTTTATTATACTTTTGGGTCGGCTTTTGAAGATCAGCAAATCATATTCATATTAATTTTAAAAAATCACAACAAAAAGGTGATTTTCATTTGTGTAATTGAAATTATCCATTCTTATTCAAGCTTAAAACTTGTAAACAAATAAAATAAATTGTAAAGAATGAATCCCATTAGTGCCACTTTAAATTTAAAATTTTGGAAGATTTAATGAGATGATAATAACACAATTAAAAAGTAAGCACGTTCATGTTGCTTCATAATGAAATTAATCATTGCTGCACAAAGACCCAAAATTAAAATGATATTCGAAATTCGCTGATTATTTCAGCTTTGCGCGCGTCCGCGTCCCATGCATAGTTTGCATGCATGCGGACGCATTCAGTGTGCATGCGTGCATCATGCATGCCTGCATGCAACACCTGCAATTTAATTAGCCAACGAAAATTCGCGCCTCCGCTACCATCTTTGTAATTTCCCGAATTTTTGTTTTGGAAGCGCACCGATTTTCTGACATGTTGGTTTTCGCATCTTCTGTTTTTACGGGTTTAATTGTGTTATTGCTTTAATTAAACTCTTTTAAATTATTTACTTTACCTTTGTTTGTAATTAAGATTTTCATTAACGACTGAGGCGAGGACCGTTGTTTAATTATACTCTGTTTTGGTTACATTTTTGCTGATAATATGCATTAATAAGCTCAGTAATTGCTTTTCTTTTTTATTTTCGTATTTTGGCAATCACGTAGTTAATAAAAGATGGTTGGATAATCTTAAATAAAGATTGAAAGTAAGCGGCTTGCATCCGCTTCCAACTGACCAGTTTGGAAATCACTGGAGGAGGCATATGTTCAGCATCCTGTGGCTAAAATGATAATGATGATGATGATGATGATGATGATGATGATGATAAATAATGTTCAAGAACATGAGGCCCTAAATGTTATAAATATAATGCTAAAGTCACATATCAATTACACGCTAAAAATAAACGTAAAATAAACCCAATCCATCATCAACTTAAGAAAAATTCAGCCCCATCAATTAAAAGCCGTCCCAAACATGTCGATAGCTTTTCACTCCCATTCATCGTTTAGGCCTCTGTCGGTCTGTTTGTTTGTTTGACAACTTGCCAATTGATATTGGAAACTAACGGCGTGTATTTACTTTGGCGATTTGTTAGCTCGACGCTTTTGTTAGAAAACAAGTCCGGTGATTAGGAAATACAGGCGGAGTGCAGTTTGCGAAACACGGGACATAAAAAACGTATGTCACGTTAAAATAAAGTGACGTTATTCTATAGCTTGTTGAAGTAATTGTGGTCGTGGATTCGATTCTCAGCATGGGCTTATAATGATGTATGAACTTGACAGTGCGTCTAGATACCGATAGAAATTAAGAAAATAAATGAATCCGGCGACTTCGTCCGTCGACCAAGTTAAAAGTGGGTTAGGTCGCCGATAACACAATATTTAGACACTGTAAGGTGAACAATATTTTTACAATTGAATCTAGATATATCAGTAAGTTTTTATTTTGAACTATAATAATTTAGATCTTCAAAGAATGACGCACATTTGTTGTCATTTTTACATTATAGAAAATATACTTCCCTACATGATCTCATCATCATCATCATCATCATCTCAGCCATAGGACGTCCACTGCTGAACATAGGCCTCCCCCAATGCTTTCCATGACCTCAAATCTTTCTATTTGCGTATGATACCAAAATCCGACTTTTAGTGCAATCGAAACCTCAGCCACAATATGCGAAGGCCTAACACTGTCCACCAGTATTTACCTAAATAACAAACGAAAAATCCCGACAAAACTTTCATTTTTCTTGAAAATCGTCGAAAAACCCCGTCCACAATAACAAAAATTTTGGTTTCGGCAATCGGCATCAACCGCCGAATATACGGGCGATAACCAAAGAAACTATCTGAGAAACAAAAGTCATAAATTTTTGCCGCCATCCGAGCGCGATAGTTTGTGTAGCGGGTGTCAATTGTTTCGTTCGAGTCGTTATGCCGGAGTCGATAGAGATGCTATCTATTTAGTTTGGTTGAGTCAGCCATTGAATATAATGCTCCATTTTATTATCTTTGTGCATTGTAAACCGAACGGTTGACGATTGGAAACGGGATTGCTGTTGCGAATGAATGGAATAGTTGGGAGTTTTTGTTTTTCAATGTTTGTATTCAGTTGTGGTGAATGATTTGATTATGAAGAAAAAGAAGAAGAAAAAGTAATACAATTTGAAATTCAGGAAAGTACTTATCATTTATGTACTTATTTAACACGAACAGTTGGCGAGAAAATTTATTTAATTATGCACTGGGTGTTGAAAATGTCTAATTGCCTATGCAGCAAATTATATTACAGCAATTGGATATACTAAGGCTGGGTTGCACCATCTTACTTTATCCATAACAAACGTCAAAAGTATTTTTGAACTCCATACAAAAACACGGCATAAGGTTATAGATTAGAGTTACGGTTAGAGTTGTATCACTCAGCCTTACATCACTTGAATACCACATCTAGGTACTTAAGTTAGTGTTCCTGATTCTGATAAACAAAATTTCGATTCTTATTATTTCTATTGATTTCGAAATCGCCCCCACCCGCTACTCCGATTATTGCGCCAAACGTGCAACTTGCCGTGTAGTTCCTGCGTTATGACACCTAATATTTTTAAACTTAGAACTGTTGTGTCTGGCCAGATATTGTAAAGGGATTGCGACCATTTTGAAGCAATTAAAAATAAAGATAAATGCTTTGTCTGTGCAGTTTTGATATCACTAACACTAGGCGCAGACCACCGATTTTTAGTTGGCCGATAGTAGTGCCCGCTTTTAAATTGTATGTAATGTGCGCATTGTGCGCACTTCCATACATGCCCATACTAATCAACTGCCCGACTAAACTATCGGCCGACGAATAATCGATGGTCTGCGCCTAGGTTTAGGCTCGATTCGACCAAACTTTTATCCGAGAATAACTCCTGGTATGTCTGGCACATTGACAGTTTCAGTGTGGGAAATAATGTCAAAATGTCGAATAACTGACGATTTATTCTGAGGTTAATATTTACTCTTGTTTGGTCGAATCCACCCTTAAAACACACAGTCGAGTCAAGAACTTCCTCTATTTTTGAAGTCGGTTAAATAGAGGTCCCATTACGTTACGCATTGAGGTTTCTTTCACATTGATGGATGGGACATTTGAATCACCTGTAAAGAAAATATCCATCACACTAAGGCTGAGCTGTGCCATCTTACTATAACCGTAACTATAACCATACCAGTGTTTTTGCATGCAGTTTGACAGACTTTTAACGTCTGTTATATTAAAGTAAGATAGTGCTACCCAGTCTAATTTATTTATGTATTAGGTACTTTTTAGATGATTAAGTCCTTTTAAATGTTGTACAAGCAATTTTCTTAACTCAAGTAGGTAATTACTAAAGCAAGTTTAGCAGCAACAATCAATAATGCTTGAAGCCAGTCCATATTGAACCTGGCAACACTAGGCGACCGGCTGAGAGGCCCTGAGCAGCTCTTAATCTCTTGAGTGCTCCAGGATTGCGGCTATAGTCTGCACTATAGTGATGTGATTAATTACAATGTCATCTACATACATTATTGTGTATTGGTACTGGATCCATCCAGTACACAGAGTGGTCTAAAAACACATTGAATTTTCATTTCTGGCTTATGTCGGGTTGTCAGATAGCAAGCTGCTTAGACACTTGTGTTTGCTTGAGTAAAACGCAGGTAATGGCTTCCACACCGGAAGCGATCAGTGTTGCCAACATATTAAATTTAATATTACATTGACACTAAACTCGTTTCTTTTTTGCAAGTAGGCTTTTAAATGTGCTTTTACACGTCCCAAATAATATCTGGCCTTACCACCACTTTGGGACAACATATGGGCTGGTGCTGAGAAGTGGCGGAAGAAACTCAGTCACCACTAATTGCCAGGAATTATCTAACGGTAAGAAGAATAACCCAATTCAAGTCTCCTTTGTCAGCCTCTTTTTCACCATGATGGCTCCCTAGCTTGGTATCAATTCATTATGACTGATAAATATTCCATAGGTACAATAACAACTTGTAAGACCAGACCCTGTAGACAATCAGAACATTCGGTTCTAATCGCTTCGCTACTCTTATTTACGTACATAATTATGACTGAAGATGTATGCAATAATGTTTATTTATAACGTTACTAGAGCTTGCGGCCTAAGAAAAGTACCTACGAGTATGTTGAAAATGTTTGAGGTTGATTGAACAGAAGCTATAGTTTCAGATTCAAATTCCGCGGGGATATGTCGAACGAAGAGCTCGAATATGTAAACTTTACATCTAGTCTCTAAGTATACTTAGTACAAACAATGTACTTAGTTCGTTATCTGGTACTGTAGTTGAAAGAATTAAATTTGTTTTTATTGTAAGGATATGTATAAAACATTTCTTCCCGCAAAATTTTACTCGGTCTGGTCCTTCCCGAAGTTGTTAGCCTAAAACTTTTTCACTCTAGCACCTTTAAATATTTAACCCTCCACAACACGCCTAAACAGCAATATGGCGAATGCAACTAGAAATCATCGGAGGCCGTCGCACTCCGAACGAGCGTACTTTACGACTGTACCGTAAAATGCAGTTTTTATACCCCCAGAAGTCGTTGGATGCCTTTTTATTCGTACTCGACAGTCATAGGTCTTTTTTTTTCTGCGGTAAGATTTTACTGTCGGCTCTCCTTTGATTAATGACCGAGGCTTTTAGCTCGCCGATGTGATGTTAACGTGGATTAATCATTCGTTCTCCTCTATTTGCTGTTATCGGGTAAACATTATCCGTGTATTATGGTGTGTTTATGATGCGATTTATGTATTTCCGATTTCACGGTCGTGTTTTCACGGACATTATGTTATGTATAAAACATTTATGCTTCAAGGGTAGTTAGTTCGGAGATCCTCAAACTTTCTCGTCTGGTGTCCTATTTGTAATATTTTTGAGTAGATTTTGGTGTGATTTTTTGTAATACATCTCACAAATTGTGTTTGTGTGCTGTAGGTACTTTTGTATATTTTTTTCTTGGGAAAAAAACAAGTCATTATCAGGGACTCCCATTTGTATTCCATGGATCAGTTTAATTATCATTAAACTCTGTTTATAATTTGGTGTTATTTATTAACCATCGCTCAACATTAGCTGTTCCCATAAAATATAAGTAGGTACATTGCTCGTTATTGTTTGCTTGAAAACTTTATGATGTTCTATAAATCAATTCATATAGGTAGGTACATAGCGTTTTATGTATCCAACATTAAGTCGAGTACCTAACACTAGGCCCAAAAAATCCTAGCAACATTCGTGAGAAGCAGTTACTCTAGCAAAGTGGCACTTCTTCAGACGTTCGCTACATAAAACTACATTGCAACACAAAATGGGTCTGAAGTTCTGTGCGTCCGTCATAGAGTTTACGACCGACCAGTGATAAGAATTGTTAATTTACAGGCGCACCCGCGGGATGTGACGAGTCTCGCCCCAAACATAAATGTGCGAATCGCTCTCTTTTATGAGAGCTCATGATTATGGAGTTTACGGGCTTTCTTTTTATGGTGCGCGAACTATCAGGTTTAAACCACTAGGCACTTTAACAGACACATCCATCTCCATCATCGCTGTTCTGGTTTATTGATTCATGGCTAAACAAATGCCTTATCGAAAGAACTTCCGAATTCCGAGACACAATCTTCTGTTATTGTTTTGCGCCGTAGCATGAATTTGGCTTTTACATCAATTAATAAGAAAGAAAAAAATAATTTTGGATTCAAGAAACGCGTGACCGACTTGAAAGTTCTGTGATTGTATATTTTTATTGCATTTATTTAATTTTCATGAGTTATTGAGTGAAGACAACCAAACGAGCAATGTGTACGAGTAGACTGTCCACCCACAAAGTGGACCGATACATCATAATGGTAGCAGGAAGGCGCTGGAAGCTGGACCAGGCCGCTACCAACCGGTCAACATGGAAAGCATTGGGGTTGGGGAAGGTCTATGTTCAGCAGTGGACGTCCTATGGCTGACATGATGATGATGATGATTAGACTGACATACTTACTTACCGATGATGTTAATAATAATGAGGAAGATGATGTAAGTACGAATACCGTAATTTCGGTAAATAGAACACTGAAACTCTACCTTTTGTTTCCATAATTTGGATAATTGTTGTCAAATCTTTGACGCATTTGAACTCTTGACCAACTAGCTTATAAGTTTGCTTTTATAAAATGTCTAGCATCGGTAAACTCCGGACTTTTAGTCTGCTTTTTATAACGTGTCGAGCACCGAATCGAATAAGAATCGGATGTAGCCGAAGCAGCCGGCGCGAACAAATCGGATAACGCGTCACGGCGGAACTTAGACTCGATTTCAGCCAACGCGATTACTGCGACGTGCTAGACTTGAATCTAGATTCAACGAATTGCAAGTCTAGTCTAGTCTTGGAAGTTTGCATAGATTCGCGGAAGACGTGTTTGGTTGTAAATCTTGCAAACCAGGTCGTTTTATCGTGAATTCGATTCGGGAATTAAAAAATCATTCATCCAATTTCCAGTCATCCCTGGTCTTTGCCAGCATCTTGACTAGAAGGGAACATCCTGACTTAGACATTCAATTAAAAATACAAACCGTAATTTATGTCTGTTTACAACATTATCCTTGCTAAGTAAATCTCACTTAGCATCAGGTGCCTGCGATTGCAGTGAAATATCCGTTTTGTGCTGCTTAAAAAAGTAGGCAGTAACTTAAATTTGACATAATAAGCACCTAATATTTTTAGCGATCTACATGAAGAAGTTTGTACATAGGCGGCCTTGTTGCAGAAATATTTAGAAACTGCATTCCGTCGTAAACAATTTCAGCAGTTCTGCCTCACTATTTAAGAGCATTTTGGTGCATCAAAAAAAGCCAAAAAACTGTGGTTACTTATTCGCACCTGGTTTGAGCGACACGTTACCGTGCACAGAGTCTCAAAAGCACCGTTTTGCATAAAAAGGGACACCCTCTAAAATGAGAATCACTTCACCCTAAAAAGGTACACGCACCAGTCCATTTTGGAGATTCGATAAATACAGGCCGAGGTAACGGAATTTGTGTTTGTTTTTCTTTAAACGACGGCATATAAACCTTAGCAGCTTTTTAGAGATGGTTTTTGAAGCTAAACTGTGAAAATATTAGGTTGTTTAATTATGCAACAGAAATGTTAAGTTTAGTCAATGCGTCGTCGACTAGTTATACTATAATTATTTGAATCTCAAAGTCAGGGGACGAATTTTTTCCCTTAAAAATCAAAGATAACTTTTCAACTAGGGTAATTCCAGGATACATGCCCCAGTGGGATAGGTGCCGCGATTTTAAGTACACTATGTTACAAGCAACTTAGCCTAAAGTTATAGTACGTTTAATAGAAAGGGACCTCCCCGTACCATTTGGAGCCTCGCAAACTATCAAAGAGTGCGTTCGTTTAACCAGTGAGAGCAAAAATCTTCCGCGGCCAGACCTTAGCGAGCGTCGAAATAATATTGGTAAGTATATTTTAATGGATAATTTTTTTGTCAGCTGTAAAATGAAGCAGATTTTTATATAATTTGATAGACTATTTTATAAATTATACGGGATAGCTATGTTTAATTATATTTTTAGTGTTATTATATTTTTTATTAAAAAAGGCACCTATCCTATGCTAAAAGTATAGTTGCCTAATTTTTTTTGGGTATTGATGCCCTTAGGGCCATGTCCCATGCACCTAGGGGCATCTATCCTAACCTGCTCTTTTTGTCACATGTTGCTACATGTAAGAAGAAAATAAGAATGTAGTACAGCTAACCTTAGGAAAGTAATAAATAGGGAGCCCATCTGATCGAATAACCTTTTTACCCGACTGCGCTAGAAGGAGTGTTATGTTTTTCGGGTGGATGTATGTATTATTTTTAATAAAAAATATTAAATTTCATTTTAAATTCATTTAATAACAAACAATCATAATTATGAATACTTGGCTTGTTTGATTTCAAAATGCATTTGATCCTTAGAATTCAAAAACTGTAATAACGAGTCATCTATCCCTGCATCAGGCATCGATCCTTTGAAACAATCATACAGTGAGTCTTCTATCCCCACATTAGGCGTCTATCCCACTTTTAAGAGGTCAATTAAAATGGCATTTACTCCGAATCGGTATAACTTAAACTAAAATAATTATAGTAATATCATAGACGAAAGACCAAAGTTTAAAGATACTAAGGTCAAATTGTTGATAAAAACTTACTGACTGAGTTACAGAGCTGTTTCAAAAAGTGGGGCATCTATCCTGGACT
Organism: Ostrinia furnacalis; assembly: GCF_004193835.3. Classification (NCBI taxonomy): domain Eukaryota; kingdom Metazoa; phylum Arthropoda; class Insecta; order Lepidoptera; family Crambidae; genus Ostrinia; species Ostrinia furnacalis. The sequence goes on from NW_021135290.1 coordinate 381,010, forward strand.
TACCCTAATAAAAAGAGCTAACGACTCAACTGCAAGACATGCCCCCATAGATACACTAAAGAACTCGCAATATTCCATTCAAAATATACAATACTGTAAACACAGACTAGTACCTAATAGTGTGGGCGCCTTAAGGAGATCCAAAACAAATGCACCAACTGCATTCAGGTGCTTAATGTTCTGATATAAGATTAATGTCCTCTACTGTATTGTAAAAGCGCTCGTTACACGCTGCTAATCTTCGCAGCTATTAGCAGAACAACGGTTTCAATTATGGACATTGTAATTACTTTGTGGGCTCTAAGAAGTACAGAAGTACAGATTAAATGGGTTTTGTAAAGTTTTTATTTTCGCATTGCTGTGAATGTGTTTTGAAGTAAAGTTAGCTTTGTTTAAACTAGATTTTTCTTAGGGCTATTTGATGGTTCATGTACACAATATATACTATCATTTCAGCCTATGGAAAGTCATTAATTAGCGTTAAAGATCACCACATAACACGATCTCTCACTTATTTCGTGAAATCACTGACATTTCTATTTTTGATGCCTCCTACATCGGTAGACCTTACCACTCGTCTTAGAAAACGTCGTGCGATCTTTCCTACAATATTATTTTCCATGATTCTATGTGAAATCCATGGTCGTCGTAACACAAAGATCCTAAAAGTTCATAAAAGACAAAGCATGTTAACGCAATTAAGTTTAGTAATTTATGTTTTCCTCAACAAAAGTTAAATAGTGTGACCGAAACTAAGACTTACTGAAACTTTGACATAATTTGTTTACATAATTTAAGTTAATACCAGCAAACTTACATAACTAAACATTAGATTAAGTCAAACGAAAGTAATACAGTAAATCTAAGACTTGAGACAGGCGGTGAACAGTAAAAAACTGTCAAGAATGAATTTAAATTGCAACAATGGTTCTGTTCATCAAAAAATGTGTATAAATTCTTCTAAATTTAACCAATTTCTTGAGGACTTAAGTTGGAACGCATGCTCGTACATGAAAAATGTGTATATTAACAACTAGCTTTCCGTTCGCGGCTTCGCCCGCGTGTAATTTTGTCTGTCACAGAAAAACTTATTCGCGCGCATCCCTATTTTAAAAACCGGGATAAAAACTATCCTATGTACTTTCCCGGGACTCAAACTATCTCTATGCCAAATTTCATCAAAACCGGTTCAGTGGTTTAGGCGTGAAAGCAAGACAGACAGACAGAGTTACTTTCGCATTTATAATATTAGTATAGATAAAAACATTACTTTGAAGTTACGCTTGTACGAGTAAGTAAGATATTTTAAGTTTCTGCAAACAATGTTGTTCTATTTCAACGATAAAAATCTTCTGTAGTCCTAAGATGCGCGCCGTGATAAGCGTTTATCACGCCATTTTATCGATTTTGCCCATACATTTTGACGTCGATAAAAGTTATCACGGCGCGCATCTTAGGCCTACTGGACTCTACGTGACACTATTAAGTACATTTAGATACCTTCTTCTATGAAATATCAAAAGTCTTAGTTCTTAATTTCACTTAACAGTAGAGAACCCTAAGAGTGAAATAGTCAAATGCCATGACATTGTAGGTTCTTGCCCTTTGCACTATATGGAAACAAAGAACCGAATGTCTTGAGCAAACGTTGAGTGCAGACGTAATATATTTCTCCTTTCTTCGTATTTTAAAGGACTTTTCATGTTGACTTTGATGCTTTGGGGACGAAATTGAAATAGAATTTACTGCAGTTCATAAAATGTTTAAGTTGTAAAATGTACGGTACTTTACATTTGTTACGCGAATATTATCTGTTGGACAGACATTAATGTATGAAAACGTAACCCCACAGTAAAATAGTGTAACATTTAAACAGTACAGTTTTATTATGCCTATGATGTAGTAATTATGAAGATACTTATTTTACATATGTATAGGTACTCGTAATGTAGCATCAGACGCAAAACTGAATAAAATGTGTGATATTATAACGTAATGAAATCCGTAAATTCTCCAGTCTTTGTGTTTGAAAAATTAAACCTACAAGTGACATCTAACGTTGGTCGTCGTTGTCGTAGTTTCAGCTAAATGACATCCACTGCTGGACAAAGGCCTCCCCTCACAACAACCGGCGCATCTAGGCATCTCCCGCGACCTTCAACCGATCGTCGGTCCACCTAGTGGGGAGCCTGTCCACTTCAAACACTATCTCCCGTATTCACAAGCGAAAGTAATGCCTGCTTAAGTGAATCAGCAAATCGAACGCACAGCGTTGAATAGAGCTCTGTGATTGGTTCGTGTGTCACCCTGAGCGTCCACGCGCACTATGCGACCCCATAGTAATGTTTGTGAATACGGGCGTACGTCTTCTGGCCCGCGGTCGCCACTCGAATAACACTTATGTTGGTAATTTCATCCAAACTCTATGAAGAAACACCGTTTTAAGGTCTGAAAATAATTTCAATTGACTGGTTCCTTTACTTAGGCTGGGTTGCACCATCTTACTTTAACTTCGACAAACGTCAAAAATCTGTCAAACTCCACACAAAAAAACACCGGTTATCGTTAAAGTTACGGTCAAAGTTAGGTGGTGCAACTCAGTCTAAGCAGCGGTCAAGGCTTTTATAACACTTCACTTCTCACTTTCACTTATTTGAAGGCTTAAAAATCCAATATTAAAATTTAAGAAGCAGAAATAACGTAGCATGTTTTATTCATGGCTCATCTTTGTCAAAGTTTGGTCCAATAAGTTCCGAACTAACGTAAGACCGCGATAGATCCTATTTGCATTTTAATTGGTTCCGTCCACGCGGTTAGGGGCCCGCGGGGTTGGTGGCGAACCGCTAATTGTTGGATTACAGCAAAAACGTATAGCTTAATTAATCGTAAGGTACCTCAATTTCTCTTGTGTGAAAGCTAATCCAGTGTTTTGATGGTCGTAGTAGGAATGCAAAGAACGCCTAATGACATTGATTTATAATTGTAAGTTGATTGAATTTATATTCTGTCCATGTGTCACAAATGTTACAGTCTTTTGAAACAATGTAATTTTCCCATTCACACAAACAAGATAAAATAATATCAAAAGAAAATTCAGCGAAGCTTTAAGACTTTTAAGTAACATTAAAAAAAAGTTATTCGTAAGTTTATAAATTGAATTTTCAAGCTCAGATTTTCAATACAAAACGATAATAATCTTATGTTAATAATGTCAGCCTCAACACAATAATTGTGTTGAGGCTGACATCTATACTTATAATAAATCTGTAGAGAGGTCAATTCTGTACATGAAATATATTTTCAAAATAACTATCAGGGGGTGATTAGTGATCGATACTGATGCCAAAAATGCAATCAGTAAAATTTTTGTCTGTCTGTCTGTCTGTCTGTCTGTCTGTATGTTCCTTATAGAAACAAAAACTACTCGACGGATTTTAACGAAACTTGGTACAATTATTCTTCATACTCCTGGGCAGGTTATAGGATACTTAGGAATTCCCACGGGAACGGGCATTAGCGGGAAAATCCTTTTGTATGAAAAATCTAAACCGCTTAAGTTAGACGCTTGAAATTTGGCAAGCAGGTACCTTAGTAAACTTAAAGCTTAGTTTCAACAGGATATTGCAAAATGCCCACGGGAACTGGAATTGGCGGGAAATTACTTTTGTATGACTGACTCATTGACATACCCACGCACAGCCTAAACGGCTAAACGTAGGCACTTGAAATTTATAAGGGACGTAGCTTAGGTACCGTAGAGGTGCACTAAGAAAGGAATTCCCGAAATTCCCACAGGAACAGGAGTTACCGGGAAAATCCTTTTGTATGAAAATTCTAAACCGCTTAAGTTAGACGCTTGAAATTTGGCATGCAGGTCCCTTAGTAAACTTTAAGCTTAGTTACAACAGGATATTGCGAAATTCCAACGGGAACGGGAGTTAGCGGGAAAAAACATTTGTATGAAAAATCTAAACCGCGTAAGATAGATGAAGGGGGTAAAACGGGATCCACGCGTACGAAGTTGCGGGCGGCCGCTAGTTATTAATAATTATTAAACCCCTACCTGCGGAACCCTACAAGTCGCAAGCACTCGCGCTTCGCCAGGTTCTAATGAATTTGCATTCATTGGAATATGGATTCCATCATTCTTTACATTTCCCAGTATATTTAATGGCTTATTATAACGCTGTCTGGAGTATTCTCTTACAGGATTTGCGTGAAACCTTAATGTGCTAGAAATGCTCTTTGCGCTAACGTTATTATTTCAATGGAATATAAATTAACTGGTGGGGAAATAAAATTTATTGGCATACCCAACTCACAATTAATAAAATGAGGTGTAGTGACGTCATGCATTGTGATTACCGTGTTATGTTATGAGACATGAATATTGAATAATTTTAATTAGTAATACGTATTCCTTCTTCGATATAGCCCGTAGAATTGCCAAACTTAAGTGGCAGTGGGTGGGGAACATAAAATGATAGCTCTTAGAGCTGCTGGTCAATGGGGCAAAAAAGTTTTCGAGTAGCGACCACTGGTCGATGTAGTGTTTTTTTATGTGACAGGAGACAAAATATGTAGTGTGGACAGACCTCCCACTAGGTGGATCGACGGTCTGGTGAAGGTTGCGGGATGTACTTGAATGCGGGCAGCTCAGGACCGGTCGTAGTGCTAATCCTTGGGAGAGGCCTTTATCCAGCAGTTGACGTCATTTGGCTGAAACGAACGATTTATTTTTAAAATAACAAATCCATGAGACAAGTTGTCTTTAATATTACCTGAAGGATATAGATCATATTTTATTTCAGCTCCTTGTGTTTTTGTTATTAATAAAGAGTTGACTGCATTGCAATATTTAGGCTGGGTTGCACCATCTTACTTTAACTTTGACAAACGTCAAAAATATGTCAAACTCCATACAAAGAACGCCGGTTATCGTTATAGTTACGGTCAAAGTTAGGTGGTGCAACTCAGCCTAAGACCAGTAAGTTGGTTCGAATGAGGAAACGGTTATGAATGGGTCGACTAAATATAGCAAAGATATTATTATGACGCCCAGACTTACTTAAACTAGATGAAAACTTGTACCCTCTTATAAATTATGCACATACTGGGATAAAATATCTCATAGCATAAAGTGGAGGTGAAAAGATTAAGTGGCATGTCATGTGCAGCGATACGGCTCGTTAGGACGCGTCACGGCCAATCAACGTAGTTTTGACGGGACTGCAGGTTGCTTTTAAATATTTTACAGCAAGTCTTTAAACTTAGTTATAATAGGTAAATGCATAGACTAAACGTAAACTTAAACAAAGTGTGACACCACTAAATTATATAAAGTAGGCACTTGATAGAAATTTACAACAATAGAAAAAATACCTGAACATGGTTTCAGAATATCTTTGATTATGATGAAGCAAAATTCTTTAAGCCATGAAAAATGTAATGAGTAAGAAAATCAGTAAAAACAGTAACTATGTGTGTGTAGAGATGACAGTAGGTTAAGTAGTAGGTAGGACCTTGACGAGTGGTGGTGTAGTCCACCGTCAATTGTCAAGTACAATTCCTTAATTAACCCATTATTTAACGGAACTATTCCTACTTCTCTTTTCTACTATAAAACCAGGATCTAGAATTCCTGTATAGCCAGGTTTTCAGCTTGACCACAAACGAAAACACCTGACAACACCTGGTATCAAAAACTGAGAAGCACCTGCAATCATGAAAAATGACGATAACCACTTATGGCATGCTCTCAACTGTCCTAAACCCAGTTTTACATCTTGTTTCAAACTCGTCTTGTGTGTGAACGTAGCCTTATTCTGTAGGTATCAGCGCATCACCGACACGGCTAGTTAAGGCTGGCGCTAATCAACTTTAGAGCGAGTTAAATTTGACGTCATATTCCGCGGTTATGATGAGAGATTTTAACAGGCGTGTTTTCTTTTCATTTTCGCGCCGGTAATGAACACGTATTTTGTCTGACAACGCCGACTAATTTGAGTTTATGGGAGTTCTTGAAGCTAATAATAACATGGCCGGTGTGTTTAAGCTTATTGTTTTTGAGAAAAGAAGTTTTAGAATTTCATAAATTTCGTAAATTTTTGAATTGCTTTCACGTAGGTATTTTTGTTTGTTAACTACACTAACCTAAGATTAACAAAATCTTAGGGTTTTTATGATCTTCTTTATTGCAGCCTACTTTGACCAATAGAGCGCACTGGCTGCTGAGAATTCATTTTCCCTTTGATTAAATACATCGTCTTTTGTTTTCTTTTGTCAACTTTGTGTCTATGTCACGATTTTCCTCGGCTCATTAGTTAAAAATAATTTTAAATGCATACTGTAATACGTTATAATATACCAACTGACCTAGCACACGTTGTTTTAGAAAAGAGGTATGAAAAATAGCTTACGTTCTGTTCTCAGACCTACTGAAATGTCATAAGAATCGGTCAAATCATTTCGGGGGTTTTGTTACAAACTCTTTGACACGAGAATTTTGCTATTAAAATATTTAGAGCCATGTAAATTCCGTAAACTGATACAACCGCCGGTACACGAGCCGGAAGACGTTGCGTGGGCAGGCCTCCCACTAGGTGGACCGACGATCTGGTGAAGGTCGTGGGAGGCGCCTGGATGCGAGCGGCGCAGGATCGGCCTTTGTGGAAATCCTTGGGGGAGGCCTTTGTCCAGCAGTGGACGTCTTTCGGCTGAAACGAACGAACGAACGAACGACACAACCGCCACAGGCATAGCTCTGTGTAAATGAACTAACTGGATTAATTTTCCATTGCAGGTTGCACAACGAGATGTCCATACAAATGGAGGCGCTGAGCTCCTACGGGATCGGGCCAGCCCTTCTCATGCTGGGAGAGGGCTACTCCCGTAAGTATTCCATACATTTTTTCACTTATAAATGGGTACATTTTTAAAATGTTGGGCTGATAGCCCTTTTAAACCATACATGACTTAAAAATACGATATTAATTAATGATAAATATCAAACAAATAGGTAGTTATTGGACATACAAAAATGATGATCTGGAAATGAGAGTTGAAAAATCTGTATTTGTTGTGACTTATAAATCGCAATAGACTACAAAAAAATATTTTAAAGGTAATTTTAGGGAAGAGCAGAACTTCCAAGCTAGCTAAAAATACTTAAAATAAGGTAGCCAAGTGCTGTATTATTCTAAATAAAAATAACCAAATAAAGAATTTTCTATTAAATTTAGATTTCAACTAGGATGAAAATCATGTGACCGCACTGTTATTCCATCCGTACCTATAAAAGTAAGCGATTTCACACACAATTTCACATTCCCCAATCTAATTTACGAAGAGCCATATTTCTCTTAGTTCCATCCAGACCAGCTGATGTCATTTGAAGCGCGAACACAATTACAATAAAACAAAGTTTCATCACGGCGTCCGTCGGCCATTTTAACAAAATCGCGGTCGTTCGCGAGAGACCGCCTTTTACTGCGCACTCGCGTCCGTTAAGGCGTGTAAGTATAAGGCCAGTTCACTATAACAGTCTGAGTACCTAAACGCAACATAAGTACATTATATTATTTAGCTTAAACGCACAGCCATGGATTCCACAGTACATAAGTTACCTACTTTTAACATAGATAGGCGATCGGCGATTTAGCCACTTTATAGAATCCGAATGCAGCGACCATACATCTCACAACGCCAAAAGCGGCAATTGAGTCGCTTTTTGGAAGCACGAAAAATCGACAACAGTCGCTAAAACGCGCGATTTCAATACAGCGTCCGTACGCATAAGTGGTGAAATCGCGATGCTGCATCAATACAGTGGCAAAATTGCCGATCGCCAATGCTTCAAGTAGCATATCAAATGTGTCGCGCATCTTTAAGGCTGGGTTGCACCATCTTACTTTAAATGACTAACGTCAAAAGTCTGTCAAACTCCATACAAAAAACACCGGTTACTTATCGTCATAGTTACGGTCAAAGTTAGGTGGTGCAACTCAGCCTTAGTATTCAACTTCAAGGCATTCTTATAAGGTGATTGAGATACAGGCCAAGAGCTTCCTCGTTGTGGATAAAAAAAATACTTCAGTGGAGTATATTTTTTTTTACTTTTTGTGACAATAGGACTGAAGATTTTTGTTTCATACTATTTTGAGACTTAAAAAAACCTTAACAACGAGTTCAAATCGTTATTTTTATTATTGGTTTTTTTCAGCATTGTTCCACTTTGAGAAAACTAACTATCTTACCATCATCATCATTTCAGCCACAGGACGTCCACTGCTGAACATAGGCCTCCCCCAATGACTTCCACATCGCACGGTTGGTAGCGGCCTGCATCCAGCGCCTTCCCGTTACCTTTATCAGGTCATCGGTCCACCTTGTGGGTGGACGTCCCACGCTGCGTTTTCCGATACGTGGCCTCCATTCCAGAACCTTGCTGCCCCATCGGCCGTCAGTTCTGCGTACTATGTGCCCAGCCCACTGCCACTTCAGCTTGCTGATTCGTCGGGCTATGTCAGCGACTTTAGTTCGTTTACGGATCTCCTCATTTCTGATTCGATCTCGTAAAGAAACACCGAGCATAGCCCTCTCCATAGCACGCTGTGCAACTTTGAGCTTCTGTATAAGGCCTATAGTGAGGGGCCACGTTTCCGAGCCATAAGTCATCACAGGTAACACACATTGGTTGTAGACTTTCGTCTTCAGGCACTGGGGTATTTTGGACGAAAAGATGTTGCGTAGTTTCCCGAACGCTGCCCAGCCGAGTTGGATTCGACGATTGACCTCCTTCTCGAAATTGGACCTACCTAGCTGGATCGTTTGTCCGAGGTAGACATACTTGTCAACAATCTCAAGAATCGAGCTCCCAACCGACACCGGGTAGGGCGCAACATGGACGTTCGACATAAGCTTCGTTATTAAAGTTGCGAATATCATGTCGCAAGGACTTCCTTATCTGTCTATTGAGCTGCCTATATGCCGTAGCGTCAACGGAGGACTGCAGCGTCATTGCACGTCGTTCTGCCATGAGGTTGAGGGTGTGGTCGGTGAGCTTTTGCGGCTTGTCTTTACGACGAGGTCTAAAGAATTTAAGCCCAGCCGCCTGGACAGTTTCTACGAACCCGTTATTGATCTCATCCACTGACTCGCAGTTTTCCAGGCATGCAAAGCGATTTGTCAACTCGAGCTGAAAGCTCTCGGGGCAGTGGATATGGGAATTGTAGGGTCGGAGCGTAGACTTCATCAGACGGGACCTTTCTAGCTTGACGTTAATATTTAGTATGCCTCTGACCATTCGGTGATCACTACCGGTTTTCACCCTGTTGATCACGGAGACATCACTAAATATTCGTCGCTTTGTGGTCATGATGAAGTCAATCTCATTTTTCGTAGAACCATCGGGACTCATCCATGTCCACTTCCTATGAGGCGGCTTCTGGAAGAAGGAGTTCATCGCAAAGAGGTCTTCCTTCTCCAGAAATTCGGCCAGCCTCTGCCCCCTGGGGTTCCGTTGCCCACATCCAAATTGCCCCACTCTCAGCTCATCATCACTTCGCATGCCCAGCTTCGCGTTGAAGTCCCCCATAACAACATTGAAGTAGGTTTTAGTAGTATGTATGGCCCTACTTATGTCCTCATACATAGCCTCTACTTCCTCATCTGGGTGTGTAGAGGTCGGTGCGTATACCTGAATTACCTTCAGCAAGTATCTTTTGGATACTCTGAGTATCAGGTAAGCAACCCTGCTCGACACACTTCCGATGGTGATGATGTTGTTAATGAGGGACTTGTGGACGAGAAACCCGACACCACCTTGGGACAGTTGTTCGCCCTCCCGGTAGTAGAGTAGGTTGCCGGATTTTAGGATGATCGTGTCCTCGCCCTCTCGTCGGACTTCCGATAGTCCCATTATACTCCATTTTGAGGGTACGGTCGGATAGTTTTTGCGGTTTATTTTTACGTCGTGGTCTAAAAAATTTCGACCCGACCGCTTGGACAGTTTCTACGAACCTGTTATTTATCTCGTCCACTGACTCGCAATTTTCCAGGCATGCAAAGCGATTCGACAACTCGAGCTGAAAGCTCTCGGGGCAGTGAATATGAGCATTAGAGGGGCGGAGCGTAGACTTCATCAAACGGGACCTCTCCAGCTTGACGTTAATGTTTAGTATGCCTCTGACTATCCGGTGATCACTACCGGTTTTCACCCTGTTGATCACGGAGACATCGCTAAACATTCGTCGCTTTGTGGTCATAATGAAGTCGATCTCATTTCTCGTGGAACCATCGGGACTCATCCAGGTCCACTTCCTGTGAGGCGGCTTCTGAAAGAAGGAGTTCATCGCATAGAGATTCTCCTTTTCCAGGAACTCGGCCAGCCTCTGTCCCCTGGGGTTCCGTCGCCCATATCCATATTGCCCCACTCTCAGCTCATCATCACCTCGCATGCCCAGTTTAGCGTTGAAGTCCCCCATAACGACATTGAAGTGGGTTTTAGTTGCATGTATGGCCCTACTTATGTCCTCATACATAGCTTCCACTTCTTCATCTGGGTGTGTAGAGGTCGGTGCGTATACCTGGATTACCTTCAACGAGTACCTTTTGGATACTCTGAGTATCAGGTATGCAACCCTGCTCGACACACTTCCGATGGTAATGATGTTGTTAATGAGGGACTTGTGGACGAGAAACCCGACACCACCTTGGGACAGTTGTTCGCCCTCCCGGTAGTAAAGCAGGTTGCCGGATTTCAGGGTTATCGTGTCCTCGCCCTCTCGTCGGACTTCCGATAGCCCTATAATACTCCATCGCAACCTACTTAATTCATCTTCCAGCTCTATAATCTTTTCGTCGGACCTCAGGGTGCGGATGTTGTGTGTTACGAGGGCCAGTTGTCGTTTGTGGTGGTAGCTATTCCTCCTCCGGGGATTCTTAGCACCCCCCGCCCCGTCGTCACCCCAACCGCTACCGTAGTCAGGAACAACGGGGCTGCCGGAGACTGGGGGCCTGGTTTTAGCTCTGCCGTTCATCAGGGGGGGGAGTTGCCAGTACTCGCCACGCTTGGCAGGCGGGTTGGCGAGCGCAGTTTTTTTATAAGGTTTCGCACCTAGACGCTGCTGCCCATCTCGTGCTACAGGATTTAGTCGCCTCTTACGATACGCCTCCTGTTGGCGGTGGGGAATGATATTCTTTACGGCCGTCCCCACACGGCACTATCTATCTAACTATCTAACTATCTTACCATACAATGTATTAAATAAAAATTCCAATCTTGCGGTACTATCTTATATTCACTACATTTTTATGGCAACTAAAGAGTACAAAAGTTTTATCTTTGTAACTTCGCCCTTACATATAGTGCTTGTTACTTTACCCGAGTAAAAAAGTAATTCGGCTATGATGCCTTATTACAGTCCTTTCTGACGAATAGAGTTATAGCTCATCTCGTTTCGTTTAGATGGGTCTTTGTCTTGAGATATACTTTTTATCTGGGAACTAATTCCATAATGGAGATGGAACAGTAGGTCCCATAACCATAACCCAGTCAAATGTTATGGTCGATCAGGGTTTTGACCAAATCAAAAAACTTTGTCTTCTGGAGTCAGACCTTTGCAATCAAGTGTTTTTTTTAATTGTCGTAAAACCATTATTATTTAAAATCTTCATCAGCCTGATAGTTAACTTGTGTACAGTGGCTCGTATATTATACGCATCATTTAAGCTCTTCTCAGGCTTGTTACATCCAACTTTTTAAATCGTCTTTCCACACGACTAGATGATATTATTATCGTCCTACTCGTACACTTTGTGTTTATGGGTATTCTTATTTACTTCCTAATTTTTTGGTAGAGAGCCTACTGCCACGGTGTGTATTATGTAATTCTCTACAATAAAGGGAGGCCTGAAATCCAGCGGAAAAAATGAGCAAATGTCCCCTAAATCAACCTGGTGATACAAGGAAGGAATAAGTTATTGCCGGTTATGTAGGCCGAAGCATTATTCCGACCTGAATATAAATCTTATTGTCTAGAAAATTATAGGTAGCCGGATTTTTAGCAGTAGATGAGTATTTTCGCATAAAATGTCGGATGAAAAAAATTTTATCACAGAATTTTCCTTACTTTCAAAAAATATGGCAAACGGACTCGATTTCGTATAATTTAGTTTTTAATGTTTCTAAAAACATGCTGCTCTACAAATACGAGTAAAACTATGAAAAATGGCATTGCACCATTGTGGTAACGCCATGTAAAATACATATTGTTATTCGATGAATATCTTTATTTTTGATTAAAGTGATAGCATAGAAAAACAACCCATCTAAAACGCTAAAATCTATTAAAAATCATATCTAAATTGAATTCAATCACGTTTTTGTTTCACGCAAAAAGCACACACCCTTACATAATATCATCCCAACGAGTTACACGTACACATCAAAAACATACACGCGTCGACAGAAAGTAATAATTTCCGTCAAAGCCAATCCAGAAATTAAATCTGGCTTACAATTACGTCCCCAATACCGGGTGTTGTTAAAAAATTTCACCTACTGCAAAACGTAATTGAATGCGTGAGGTTTACGAGACATTCGTTTTGGGACAATCTGACGGGCTGGGGTGACCACAAAGTTGAGAAAAACACGGTACATTGCCACCTCTCGTTTCCGCCGCTGCAACATCTGTGTAACTAGGATCTACCAGCATGATCGCCAATAACCCAACTAGTGAAGGTCAAGTTTGTCCCGGAGGAAACTGTTAGTGGATCCGCAACGAAATTAATCAGAAGACCAAAGTTAGGAAATTAAAAAATGCGCACTGTTAAGAGCTTGCTAGAAGTAATTAAGTTCCAAAAAATCGATTATATCACAACTCTCCTCTATCTCCTCTATTACAACTCACCTCGGTCTCCCCTATACTTCATCACTAGGTAAAGAATCCACAAAATGTCAGAAATATTAGAATTTTGAATATTCTCATGCCACCATATTAATCAGTATAGTTAATTAAAGTAAGCTTCACGAGGAATGTCCCAATTTCCCGTATAATTTGGTCACCCCACGCAAACGGGCGGCCGTTTATCTGGTCCGTGCAAAAATCTGAAATGGGGCAGCTACCCTCGCAAATTGTGACTGGGGGCTGTTGACCGCCGCGCGCGCCGCGCTAAAAGGATTTGCCAAATATGGGCAAATTGCTTTACTAGTTTCGGCCTATTGACAATCAGCCCGTCATTTTTTTATCTACTAGTGAAGGAATTCGTACCGGAAAGCGCAGCGTAGGACGTCCACCCACAAGGTGGACCGACGACCTCATAAAGGTAGCGGGAAGGCGCTGGATGCAAGCCGCCACCAACCGGCCATTGTGGAAATTATTAGGGGAGGCCTATGTTCAGCAGTGGACGTCCTATGGCTGAAATGATAATGATGATGATGAAGGAGTTCAAGGTTAATGCAGACGCGAAGTATGCCAGATGTTTGTGAGTTAAAACTGAATAATATAACGGACTAAATAGTAGCGTGTTGTACTGTTTCTCATACAATCGCTCCGATTTGGTTTTGTACGTCAATAAACCTTTGGTCCATAAAACTGTTCCTTATTTTGTCTATAGAGGGACAGGTGTGAGTATAAAATACCTTCGATTAAAACACACATCAATCTTTATTATATCAGAACGAATATTGTTGTGATTTTTATTATGTTTAGTTTATATATTTTTTTGCTTAGTTTATTAATTTATTGCATACTTGCCCTCATTAATAAACATGTAAGTGTGGTTATAAATTAGAAAACCCCAAGAACAGAAAGAACACAAAGGGTGAATGTGCGTGAGCAGTTATACTATTTTAAACCTTTCCTTCAGCGCTCGCACACGGGTGCGTGACAGTTTATATAAGTTTACATGATATAAATTCATTTCAATAACGTTCATATTGTATAATAAACGTATGTTATAATAACACTTGATATAATTTTTTAACATATAATGTTTACTTCATATAATAAATCATTTCTAATAATATCATTTCAGATACCAATCACAACGCATAAAGACATTTGATATAAACCTTACTTAATCTAAGACTCATTTGATGTAATTTTGTTTAATATAAATATTATTTCACATAACCATTACTTGTAATAAATATTATTTGTTATACTCTTTAATTGATATAATTTCTGATAGATGTAACTTTAAGTATGTTCTTCTTTAGCTTGACTTATAAATGACTTTAGTGACAAAAACGAATCGCCGTAAAACCGACTCCACGTAGTCTTGTCTGCCCTACCCCTAGAGTGTAATTTAGAAGCGCGTAGGCACGGAGGGGCGAGGCGGCCCGCGGGCTGAGGAGCAGGTGGCTGGAAGCGAGGCGCCGCGGCTGAGGCTGGCCGGCGAAGCCGGCCAGCAAGCCGAAGACGCGGTGTCGAGCGAAAGCCATCTGCGACGATTAGCACGCGAGGGACCGCCAGAGCCCCGCAGTGCCGGAGCCGTGACAGAAGTCTCAAGTTTTTAGTCAAATTTGCATGCTGCATGCNTTATTATAGTAAATAATTATTATAACAAACGATTTTATGTAATTTGATGTTATATCCTCTAAGTATTATATGATATGTAGTTATATCATACATTACACACCCCTCGCACACAATTAATCATAGTTATTTTTAAAACTTGAATCCTGTAACAAATTATTTCTACGATACCGCGATGATAAAATACATTTTCAGTACCACTAGAAATCAGTTCAAAAAGTTACAGCCAGCAAATTACTTTGCATAATACTACTACTCCAACTTGCAGGAGGGTAGTTTGCCAAGACGCAATCTCCGTGCTAGGACTTGTCAACCCCAGAGGCGATCAATTCCACATCAGATACTCGTACGACCCTGTCATTTCAGTTTGCCAAATCTTTGGGTTATATTGATAACTTTTCATATATACTATCTATACTTCCCAACTTCCCAACTATATATATATTTATATATTTATATATAATATTATAAATGCGAAAGTAACTCTGTCTGTCTGTCTGTCTGTCTGTCTGTCTGTCTGTCTGTCTGTTACGCTTTCCCGCTTAAACCTCGCAACCGATTTTGATGAAATTTGGCATAGAGATAGTTTGAGTCCCGGGAAAGAACATAGGATAGTTTTTATCCCGGTTTTTGAAACAGGGACGCGCGCGATAAAGTTTTTCTGTGACAGACAAAATTCCACGCGGGCGAAGCCGCGGGCGGAAAGCTAGTAATATTATAAAGCTGAAGAGTTTGTTTGTTTGTTTACTTGAACGCGCTAATCTCCGAAACTACTGGTCCGATTTGGAAAAATTATTTCAGCGTTAGATAGCCCATTTATCGAGGAAGGCTGTAGGCTATACAATATCACGCTACGATCAATAGGAGCAGAGCAATAATGAAAAATGTTGCGAAAACGGGTTTTCACGCGTACGAAGTCGCGGGTACAGCTAGTTTAGTTATATTTCTACCTCTCGCTCCCATCGTTGCAATTCGTGTAGCCAGGAACTTCCAGGGCAGATATTATGTACCATCCTAGACTGCATCTCACTTAACACCAGGCCTTGTCCTGCATAAAAAAAACTACTGCTTGACCGCAAAAAAAAACGCTACGTTTAACCTACTATTATTTATTCTGTGGTTTAACGTAGGAAAAACTTGTTGGCCTTCTATAAGATTGTTAATTGACACGTCATTAAAAGATACAATACAGAAAAAAAAACAGCAAAAACACAAAATAATACATAGGCTATAAAACAAAGAGTTAAAGGTAAGAGAAAAAAACTGTGCCAATAGGCTCAGCTCAGCATTTATCGTGACATGCTCAAAAGGGCAAGTCACGAAGCTGGTCTTCCGCGGACGCCCTTGAAGAAGAGACCGACTAAAAAAAATAATAATGTAACCATAATAATATTAACAGTGTTTCTTAAATTCTCATTATTAGTATTTTCAGGTGAATGTGGAAAACTTTTCCATCAAGAAATAACATAATTTTACAATCGCCATGTACTATAAAGCTTATCGCAATAACTATGCTGCCTACAGGTGAGTTCATAGTCCGCGGTTTACACCGGCCGGCGGGGTCGCGGTACTAATTACCATTTTTATATGGTCCATTTGCATATTGCCGTGATAACTCAGTAAATTAAAATTTATCAAAGCTCGCCTTCGTTGCTTTCGGAAAATGCAATATGGAGCTTTTATTTTCCACTTTTATCATTCAGGTTTTATTTGGTAGAAAATCGTGGGAGCTGAAAACATTTGCAAAACGATAGAACCGTAAATCTGCATGATACCTACGTTTACCCCAAAAGACCTTAGTTAGACTTTACTAAACAAGGGCTGCCACAATAGATCAAACCTGGTCGAGCTGGCGCAAATGAAGGCCCAAAACCAATAATAATAATAATAGACTTTAATAATGTTTATTATTAAGTCGTTGTATATTTATTTAAAATCCAAAAAAATATAACCAAATATGAACTTGTGTATTTTGGTTCATACATTTTGACATTTTCAAATTTTTCATAAGCTTTTAAAATTCAATATACAACTAGGTATTATAGGGTTCCGCTGTTTAGTTATTATAATACTATTACTATTGAGAAATAATAATAAAACTTCTCAAAAATATAGATTTTGGTAATAGGTACGTATGTGAATGTGTAAATCCGTACGTAAGAATTAGAACTTCAACGCTCCAAAAATACGCACCCAGGTCATTTGCTATAATAAGCTCGCTGTCATTACCCGTCAGTTGTAAGTTAACCATCAGCTAATAGTCCGTAATAGCAACTCACGGGAATAGCGTTACAAATCACACGTACATCATCAATAAATTACACACAACAATGGTCAAATTGCTCATCTCTGCTCGCACGCCCTCGGCCATGCGTGGAACTATGGTGCTGTAATTAGCCTGCGAATGATGACGGATGACTGGGGTTAGGTGCGAGCTAGATCAAGCGTGTTGTTTTTTGATTGAGATCGATTTTTAACCCGTTTTCAGCTCGATTGAGAAAGTTTAGAAGTCATCATAACTTTCCGGTACACATAACGATGTTCAAATTGCTCATCTCGGCTCGCACCGCACGCCCTTGGCTGTGTGTGGAGATATTCCGCTGTAATTAGCTACGAATGATGATCGATGACTGGGACTGGGTGCGAGCTAGATCAAGCGGGTTGTTTTTTGATTGAGATCGATTTTTAACCCGTTTTCAGATCGATGGGGAAAAGTTTCGAAGTCATTATAACCTTCCGGCTTCCCGCGACATACATCTAAACTGCATGTCTAGGCTTAAACAATCGGTTGAACAAGCATTAGAAAATCTTTTAGGCTTGTTCAATTTGGCACATTAATAACTACGTATAATTACGAAGAAAGATACATTTATTGCAATAGGTATGAATATAATTACAGTGGGTCATATACTCGTATAACTTTGGTATATCCAAAACAAGATTTGGTATACTTTGGAGAGATACCGCAGAAATATCTGCCTTGGTCGAACATATTTTTTACTAGTCGCTCGTCAAAACGTAGCGAAAGGTTTTTAATCACCGATTACTCAGGAGATTCCAATCATGAAGTTGTTGGAAATACGCATTTCAAACGAATGCGATCCATTTCCCATACCTATTGTTTCTAATCCCAACTGGATTTGCATCCGATGAATATTTGCTCAAAACATTTTGGCGCGCAGCACACCACTGTGTATATACAGCGACCAACGTATCTTGATCCTGGCCACAAGCCAATTTAAACATTGTAGTGGTAGCTTTAAGGTCGAAGACGGGTGTCAATTGGTGACAACGATTAGAAATATTCGATTTTATCGTTAGCGTACATGTGTATTTCAACTCCGTTTTTCAATAGCCATATCCGACAGTAACATTGGGAAATGCGAAATTTCAGGGGATAACAACACTTCTAGCTTTTTGTATTGTAGAGTGCAGAGGGACCCTTGATGTAACATAAAATCACTTCCTTTGTGTACGAAGACCATTCAGTTAAAAATACATTTTTCCCGGTCTTTTTTTCATATTATGAAATTAAATTAATGTAATTATCTCTGAAATATTTTTAAGTGTAGTGAATTTCGCAAGTATCTAGTTTTTTTGGTAAAGGTATTAATCGCTACAGATGATCCTCCTGCCCCCTTGACAAAATGCAATCGAATCCGTCAAAACTCCATACAAAAAAGGCCATTCGACCACTTTTCGACTGGTTTGCGATTATAATGTGTACTTTGTCTAGACCCACTGTTGTAACTTTAAAATGCCTAAAAAAAATTCAAGATTTTCTATGAAAATCCAAACATTACAGGAAAATTCCTGTAGATTATTTATATTTATGAAGTCTGAATGAGAGGAGCCATCAAAACTAGGAAAATCGGGCGGTTTATTTCGGCTTACGAGCCGGTGAGCGGGGCAAAAACTTAAGCTGCCTCGCTCTGAAGTTCTTCGAGACCGCTGTTTTTGCAAGGCTGCCATTTTTTTCTTGCAAATATTTAAAAATAGGTTTTTTTTTTATGCATAACAAGGCAGGTATTGGACCACAATCGCACCTGATGTTAAGTGGGATGCGGTTAGGTTAAGGTTAGCTTTTTTGTAATGAAGGTGGCACTCGGATAATATGGGTAACAAGTATTGAATTCGCTTATTTGAAAAGAAAAAGTAAGGGTTCCATTTGAGAACTTATGTGCTCTATAAAGTATGGAATTATTATTACTTTCCAAATAATAGTCTGTTTATCTGGTGAAGTAAGTAAGTTTCAGGATTTGATTGTTAAATTTCATTATAGGAACGCCGAGAAGTCCGACAACATAATCACAAACCCGCCTGTATTCACAAACTCAAAAAACAAACACAAAATGAGGTCTCACAGTGCGCGTGGACGCACAGGGTGACACATGAACCAATCATAGAGCTCTATTCAACGCTGTGCGTTCGATTTGCTGCTTCACTTAAGCAAGCATCGTTTGTGAATACGTCGTTAGACTACCAATACAGTATTTATCATAAAAACGCACCTATCACAAATTGATAAATAAGAAGCCTCTGTGTTTAGAGAGCCGTCTGTACATCAAATTCGTTTCAAAGTGACCTTTACACACGGTGACCAGACGCCATTTGTATGTAAATGGAGTGCGCCAGTGCAGGCGACAGTGAGGGCATGTAATGATGCACGCTGATTGATCTGTGTCCACGCTGGTGTGAGTGAAACTCAGAGTAAAAATAATGCGAATTTACATGTGGAAAAATAAAACCAGCCTGACTCTTCTGTAGAGAAGCTGGTTCAGAAAGGCTTCTATTGCTCTTTATTACATCATTTAATTCACACTCTCTAAGGTCTGCAGTCTGAGGCATAATTCGAGTCAATCACAGCACTTTGATCATATGAAATATTTTATTGTAGGGTGATTGCTATAGTAATTGGCCTATACATGGTTATTGGCATATTGGATTGTTAATAAGTAAGAGACAAAAATATTTACTACACTGGACTGCGTATTGCTCAGAAAAAATATTTGTCTCTTTTCCTCTCTTAATAACTTCCATTAGGCTTGTATCATTTCATTTTAGGCAAGTTGGCCAATAACCAAGTTGGCTAGTTACTATAGCGATCACCCTAATATTAACCGCTAAAGGCCGATTATGATGATGATAAAATATCTTAATTAATAAAGATTTGAAGACCTAGATGAAGCTACAGATGTGACAGTTGTGATTCTGAAATCGATTCGCCCCGGCGTTTTTGTGTAGTTACAGCGAAGTACCTAACTAACGTGAGGTGATTTCGAAATTTTACTGTCACTTATGTCACTTATCTAGGCCCCTGAGACTTGATTTGAAATCAGTTCTTTCAGCAAAAATGTTTGCAAACATTTCACAACATTAAGAGGATCAAATTACCGCAGACATTAATATCGTCACGTCATCTGTACGTGTCTAAGGCTTAGCGCACACTCGCAGATGGGACCGCGACAATCTGCCGCCAGCACGCGTCATTTTTGTAGTATGTTGCTGGTGCCATGTCGAATATGACGTTTTGAGGACTGTCTAGGTACTTATTTACTTATATTAGACTACGTAGGCAGGAATTTGACAGCAATTGCACTTGATGTTAGGTATTGATAAAGTCTTGAGTAAATTCACTGGAATTATTAAAAATATGGAAAAAAGCCACCTTATCTAGCTTTAACAACAGGCTTCTTGCTTTAACTTTGACAAACGTCAAAAATCTGTCAAACTCCATACTAAAAACACTGGTGCAACTCAGCCTTAATTTGAATGCCTCTTTAGATTTCTCGACGTAATTTGGCACTTGAAATAATAGAGTTAAAGTAGGGCGCCCCCAGGAAGAGTTAATAATGATGATGATGATGATGATGTAGTGACCCGATTTTATTTCCATCATTTAATAAAGTTTGAAGTTTTTACGTGACACTAGTTAAATCCATTTAAAGAATATTGTTTTTGTACTTTTCTTACATGGATATCACAGGTCAAACTATCCCGTCGATGTATCCTATTAACTTATCATTCCCCACACTATAATTCCTTTTAGCAGTCACAATATTTTGTTAGCACACCATGCACCTTATTTTGGCCATATTCACGAAACGCCAATTTCAAACGCGACTGCAACATAGGTGCCATATTTGGTATACAATATATTGTATACAATATAATGTATATGTTACGGTTAATGTGATAAATTGAAAATTATGAATAATCGCCGGTTATTATGAATAATTACCGACAGGCGAGGTAAAAGTGATAAATTAATCACATTTATCAGTGATTATTTCTTAATGTAACCTTAATACTAACAAATATTATAAAAGAGAACACCGGCTCGTGTACAGCGCTCATGTACAGCCTCACATTTTGAACGTTTTGATATCATATATTAATATAATTTGACGAAATGAGTTTGGACTGTTTCTTGCGTAACATTACTTTGCCATAATGCCTATAACAAATTGTTTTGATTTAAAGTGAAAAATAGGTTTAGGTGCGGCGGGGGTGGCCCTTGGGCCACCCCTAAGCCGCCTATTTAGTTTTATACACACATAAATGATCTCATATTAATCACATTCACCAAATCATGCGGTAATTATTCATAATAACCGGCGATTATTCATAATTTTCACATTTATCACTTTGACCGTAACATATACATTATGAACACAATCCTCGCACAGCGGACAATCGCCAGAGATATTTAGCGCAGCTATGCGATGCAACGGGAATACCTAGCTAGCCGATAGTTTAAGCGTTGCCATAGCGGGTAGAGCAAGCTTTTGATATGCATTTTTGAAATTTTGAAT
Organism: Ostrinia furnacalis; assembly: GCF_004193835.3. Lineage (NCBI taxonomy): Eukaryota > Metazoa > Arthropoda > Insecta > Lepidoptera > Crambidae > Ostrinia > Ostrinia furnacalis. The sequence continues at coordinate 402,365 of NW_021135290.1, forward strand.
TATAATTAAAAAGTATGTCTTTTTTTCTCTTTATTACCTTTATGGTAACAAAGTTTAATCATTTATGCCATAGCGTTGGCCATAGTTTAATGGACCGGATATTCATTATTTCTATAATTTTTTTAGCGTTTCCTAAAATCTTCAAGAAATTGTAGAATTATTCCCCATATAAATGTTTTCTGTGCTGTCTTCTGTTATGTGTAATTTTTGTATTCTTCTACCATTGAATGCAATTGAATTGAATTGCTCTGTAAAGACGCCCGTGTTTCGTCGATTTCAGTCAATTAATGGATATTAATTTCCAGCTATGTTTCTAATTTTATAAAAGTCTGTACTGTGTGCCTTTAGTCGTTTTCTCATTCTAAGAAGATATAGATGTATTCGTTTTATCAATTATCAGTACGTTACCTCCAATTACGCATCCTGTTATGTTGTCCTCAGAATATTATTTAGTCGCGAGTAGCTACTGTTATAATTATTGTTATCAGATTTAACTATCTTTTGCCGTCTTTATACCAGTCTAACTTCACGAGAAACCCGTATAGCTGGCCTTGTGTATTAGATGAAGTCGTTTTCTCAATTCTTAGCACGTTGTCACTTGTATCCAATTACGCGTCCTGTTATGTTGTCCTCGGAATATAATTCAGTCGCGAGTGGCTGGGAGAGCCCTCCGCAGTCACTGTTATAATTATTTTTATCAGTTTTAACTATCTTTTGACGTCTTATGCAAGTCGAACTTCACGACAAACCCGTATATCCGGCCATGTGTATTAGAAGAAGTCGTTTTCTCAATTCTTAGCACGTTGTCACTTGTCTCCAATTACGCGTCCTGTAATGTTGTCCTCGGAATATAATTCAGTCGCGAGTGGCTGGGAGAGCCCGCGACAGTCACTGTTATAATTATTTTTATCAATTTTAACTATCTTTTGCCATCTTTATACAAGTCTAACTTCACGACAAACCCGTATATCCGGCCATGTGTATTAGAAGAAGTCGTTTTCTCAATTCTTAGCACGTTGTCACTTGTATCCAATTACGCGTCCTGTTATGTTGTTCTCGGAATATAATTCAGTCGCGAGTGGCTGGGAGAGCCCTCGACAGTCACTGTTATAATTATTTTTATCAGTTTTAACTATCTTTTGACGTCTTATGCAAGTCGAACTTCACGACAAACCCGTATAGCCGGCCATGTGTATTAGAAGAAGTCGTTTTCTCAATTCTTAGCACGTTGTTTCCAATTACGCGTCCTGTTATGTTGTCCTCGGAATATAATTCAGTCGCGAGTGGCTGGGAGGGCCCTCCGCAGCTGCTCGCGTCCTCGCCGTTTTCTCTTTTCAACGGTAAAAAGCACATAAGCCGATTGTTAAGACGGTACACAAGGTATGAGAGAGCGAGTGTAGATTTCATGCTTTTCTTTAACCTTTGTCTTAGTATATTGACCTTTAAATCAATCAAACAACTAGGTAAATTAGGTCGTTTGTTAGTTATTTTATTTTATATTCACTATTTGGATCTTGATGGTCGCTTTGACTCGCAAATACTGAATTAAGCCAGTTAGAAACGAGCAGCCTTGTAAGTAGTGCAGAGCAAAGTAGAGGGCATCAGGTCAGAGCTGATCAATTCCCTGCACTAGTGCACCGAGTTAACAACAGGGAAAAATGGCGAGACATCGTAAGGCGAACAACATCCGCCTACAATAATTCACACACCTGACGACCATGACCACTCGGTGTAACGACTGAGAAGAGAAAAATAACAAGCAGACCAAAATCAATGTTTTCAACGCTTGAACTTTATCTGACGGTGCCTAGCTACTACTGTGGCTCCTCAAAATTTGAACGATTTGAACTCCTCCTATGTTCTTCTGATTAATTTCGTTGCGGGTCATTGGTTGGGTTTTTGTGGCGGTCAAGCTGTAGATCCTGGCTACACAGGAGTTGCAGTGGTGGGAACGAGAGGTGGGAATAGTCCCGTACTGTGGCTCCTGCCTATTCCCACCTCTCGTTCCCACCAGGATCTACAACTTGACCGCCTAGAAAAGCCTATAAGTATATAAGTTAAACTGTCATTGGACCTGCAACGAAATTAATCTGAACATGAGAGTAAACATAGGAGGAGTCCAAAATTAAGGATCGACTTCAGTGCAAAGTTCTTGCCTTAAGCCACCGTCTCAAGAGCACAACAGCAAGCACTCTCCAGACGCCGGTGTATCGCGGATAGCTCGCTAGATTTACGAGAAGGGTAGCCGGTTTGAAGCCCGGCCGATGCTTGATTTAAATTAATGGCGGTAACTATGAGAACCGCCACATTGTTCGCTGCTTTGGAGAAGAATTTTGTTAGAGGTTTCACGTTTGTTTTGGGGTTTCAAGTTTTTAAACGAAGCTAGCCAGAGTTGGTACTACTGGTGAAATATTTGTCTGTGTGTCAATCCTACGAGTAATATTTATTCTTCAGTTGTGTTGGTTATTCAATACATAAATAGCATCAAGTGATACTGTGCGTTAAAATATAAACATAATTAAGAATATTAAGCAAAATGTGCGTTACGTATATAAGTTGGGTACATAGGTACTAGGTACTCGTATACAGGATAATTTGTTGTCAGCGATATCTAAAAGAGTTACACAACGTCGGCAGAGAGCATTGTGAGTTTAGCAAAGCTTGGTTATGTTTTCGTGTTATAACTGACTAAATAAATGAAGAATTTAATAAAGTTTATATTCCGGGATGTTACCTACACTGCTACCAAATTATGTGCAATAAACTCACTTGAACTACGTCACAGAAAAATATTAAAAAACCATAGTTGAAGGCCTTTCGAATTTCCATTACATTCGCCTTGCAAATACGGCGGGTAAATATCGAGCCACCAAGCCTATGTCATCGCGTATACTTGAATTTCAAATTGAAAGCCTGTATCGGCCGCATTATCTGGGTAATTTCACGAAATTTACATGGTAGATGGTATCAATGTTTGATTATAAGTCGATTGAGGCGGCGGAAGGCTCATCATCGGCGCCGGTACGAACACACGAGGTTGTGTTGAAGCGAGCAGACCACGGAATTATTAATAGTGCTAAGGTTTATAATATGAGCTGGGGTAGGTAATAATAACCTATCACATTGGTTCCAATTCACAAAGAAATAGGTAACTACTTTCAGTAACGACTTTATATCTCACAATACATTATGATAAATGAACCTACACCTCCTTAGTACAAAAAGTTGAACTCTAGTTTATGGAACTGCCATTTTAAACCAGCATTCATCCCGGGCTCAACTTTTTTGTAATAAGGCCCATACTGTCTTGTTAACATCAAGTACTTTATTTAACCAGTTTGTGCCTTCGCATACATTCTTACAGAATTTAAGTAAATAGACGTCATTTTGTCTATGAAGATAATAATATGAAAAACTGTCCATCAATTGTGACTTTAATGCAGGACCCCGAAGATTTGGACTCTAAACTAAGCATTTGCGTATCCGTCAGCATGTTACAACATCTAATGAAAATATGAATCTTTATTCGTAATTTACATCTTTCTTATTACTGGAGCAATGTACTCGTTACTTCTCTTCAGCTCATTTCAAAAGCGCGATTATAACCTAATTAATTCCCAGCAATTTTCCCCAAGCAACAAATAGAACTAAACTCTGCCGTGTGTGTTCTCCGCCCGTATGTCTCGAATGCCTATTACAAGTTGCATGCAACGCTCACCCGCATGCAAACTGGCTATCTAAGATCAAGGAGCCCACTGTGCGGCTACATGCCATACCGGCTTGAATTAAACTGATATTGAAGGTAACTGAAGGTAAACGTATCAAAATTAGAACGAGTGTGTTACTTGCTTAAAATACGTTGGTAAGTTTCTGAATCAAAGAAGGGAAATTTTTCATCATCAGGTATTTTGTACGAAGGAATCAGGAAGACGCTGGATGCAGGCCGCTACCAACCGTGCGATGTGGAAGTCATTGGGGGACGTCCTATGGCTGAAATGATGTTGATGATGAGGTCTTTTGTCTCCAGTGCAGTCATCGTATGCACTCTATAATTTTACCAGAGGCAAATGGGGGATGTTTATTGCTACATGACCTATCGGGGCGCTGGATTAAACTGATATTGAAGGTAGCCACGTATCTAAATTAGAACGACTGGTAGTTCAAAAGTTGGCAAATAATTTGCACTATTGCTAACAGAAAATCTTAAGTTTCATCATCAAGTCTCTTGTCTCCAGTGCGGGGCATGTTCTCTTTTACTACAGGAAAAATGCTAATGATCTTATGTAAGTGATTAAGTGAGTAACAGAAGTTCCTAGACCTATGGCATCTTTTTGCAACAAAATAAATAAATAAAGTTAATGCAATGGTTTGAAATTGGCCAGCTTCAATTCACGGCTTACCATGGAATAAAATTAATGCCCTTCACAATAAATTAACAGAACCAATAAATGTAATTACAGCTAACAGCAAATTCGACTACATTTTTGTTGCAAAAAAACACCTATTGCAACTTGTAGATAAAGTGCACCTGCTAAAGAGTCTCAAGTAACTTCATTATTGTTTGGCTAGCTATCGGATTATCGGTTCGCTATACAAGACACCGTCATATCATATTCTGCATGGACGCCATATTGAGTATGGAGATAATAATATGAGCCGCAGCAATTTGCACACACACTTGCACAGCTAAACGGAGAACTTTGTCTGCACGCGTTTTACGACGTCCGTAAATTTATGGACGTTTATTTTGTTTTTACTGGACATGTAGGGATAACTCGGTATTTGGATTCTGATGTGTTTGGAATTTTGTTCATTTTTACGTAAAATAATAAAATTTTGGATTTTAATTTTTCCCAGTGAGATAGGTGGTGCAATGCTAGACCGAAAAAATGGAAGAGCTTTTTTAACCATGTTTTATCTTCATAAAATAAGATATTATAGTGCTGCGGTATTTTTAGGCTGGGTTGCACCATCTTACTTTAACTTTGACAAACGTCAAAAATCTGTCAAACTCCATACAGAAAAACACCGGTTATCGTTAAAGTTACGGTCAAAGTTAGGTGGTGCAACTCAGCCTTAGTGTTCGCTGCACATTATATGACCGCAATATAAACTATAGAGTTTTAAGCTTAAGTTTTCCCAAAAACTACACAATAATAATCTTGTCAACAACTTCTTCTTCTTCTTCTTTTCAGCCAAATGACGTCCACTGCTGGACAAAGGCCTCCCCCAAGGTTTTCCACAATGAACGGTCCTGCGCTGCCCGCATCCAGGCTCTTCCCGCGACCTCTGTCAACAACTAAAGTTTTTCAATTAAAAAATCCAACGCAACAACCTAAATCCGTACACTAAATGAATCTTTTCAAATGGGAACATCATTCTGAACGGGCAGTGCGGGAAAAATAGGGGATTTCCCGCGTCGAGATATAGGCGCGGCGCTAATCTCTTAACTCAGCGATACACGACACGCGGAAAATTCACCTGGATGGAAAAAAGTTTTTTTTTAATGCAGCGAGCAGGGGAGGCTTGCTAATAAACTCCTTGGTTTGATCCTGTTTATATTAGGGAAATAAGTATTTACGCGCCTTTTGTATAGTCAGTTACCGCAGACCGCATTAATTAAAAAGCGAAATCGTTCTGTAAATAAAGTGACAAAATAATGCTTATAATATCTTGATTCAATATACGTCATTCATTTTGTTTAGTGATAAGCTTATTAATTTGAACCAATTAAAAGCCAAATTTTAAGCTTAGTTGTGTAATACGCATAATATCAATGCTTGATGCTGGCTTAGCTTTGAAAAGTGGTAGATTGGCTGGGTTGCACTATCTTACTTTAACTTTGACAAATGTCAAAAATATGTCAAACTCCATACAAAAAACAACGATTATCGCTATAGTTACGGTCAAAGTTAGGTGGTGTAACTCAGCCTAATAATGATAAATTTTTACTTAATATGTTTAACGATTCAACTGTTTTATTTAACTACCACCAGCAGTTTAAGCCAACACATTCACACCCAGAATGGCGCGTTTAATTTTGCGCAGACCGATACCGAAATAAAAAGTTCGATTGGTTCCCCCAGGACTTGTAACTCCATAAAAACTGTGGGACAATTCCCTTAAGGCTTCTTCACATGCGAAGTATGTTTTCACATCGCACCAATAACCCTGAATAATTGCGGCTCCGTCCTCTTCTATCGCGTAGAGTGAGACAGGGACGTGTAGAGATGTAGTTTCGTCTGTTTGCTGTACTCGCGAACTGCTGGATTAATGGAAAGCAAATATGGGGGTTATGATGCTTGTGATGTGCATGGGATTTTGATGTTGAATAAGACTATTAATGCACGTTTTTATAGGTAGTATTTGTATGCTAAAAATTCGTAAAAGAAAGGAGTGGCTATTCATTTATTAGATCGGCAAATTGAATGAAAAACCTTTGCTTTACATTTTTTATTAGTTTTTACACGCAAGAAATGGCCTTTAAGGTTTTAAGACTTTTCGATGTAATAGTTTTTAAGGTTTTATTTAGGTATACTGTACTGTACGTATAGTATGTATAAACCCTGGTGCAAAGGCTCACTAATTGTTTAAATTGGTTTTTTTTTTACCTGTGGGAACCTATAAGTAGTTTACTTGTAGCCTATCTTATGTCATCATTACACACTGTAAAACCCTGGTTTTCCTAAATAAATAAATAATTAAGCTTTGCTATTAATAAAGTTACCTACTAAAAAACGAAAAACAAATAGTTTAACAGCAAACCAAGTTTGCAGCAACCGAGCTGTGAAACTCTAAAATTCGACTTTAAAAATCTCAAGCGTTCAAATAAAATAAATCCCACTTTCTTGATATCGCCCTGATAAACCGTCAGGCGCCTTAAATCTAACAGCTGTTATTAGAATTGCATTCAGTTTATCAGCAACATGTGTTTGCGACTTTTTTATGAGATTCGTTTGTCGGGCACATGTGGCTCGTCGAATTTATTCGTAGGTTTTAATTCCATTGTTCTTTTCGTTTCGTTTTTGTTTCGAATAGACGCTGTTTTTTCAGCCAGGATTATAATGTTATGGTTTTATATCAATTGAGTTATTGCAGGTGGGTTTCCATTGAGTTATTTCGCCGTTTTGTTTTTGAAATGGAGTTAAGTAATTTTGGGATTTGATATACAAACGTTATTTATAATACTGTAACGAACTGACATGATTTTTGGGGGTAAAAATGTAGATGGTTTTTAACTTTGGCCTCGTGACTGTGCTAATGTTTTACATTTCTCAAATAATATTATGATGTAGATAATCATGATATAATGATATTATTTATTTATGCCATACATATAAAAAATTGCAGTGGAATCCCACGGGGTTTAGAAAGTCTATCTCGTGGAGGATTTTTGTTATTTGTTAGTGCGGTTCAGTTTTTCTTAAAGCTCCTGACTCCATCTTGACACTAAAGTATTTTCGTTGCAATTCCAAGAAAACTAATATTCTGAATTCCGTCCCCTCTAATTGTAACCGCTGTAATATGACATCTACTTATTAGGCACCAAGCAAATCGCAGGTAGAATATTCCCCGTTAAAATTTCTGGGAAACTCGAAGGAGTCAAATTGCGATGAATATTTATAGGGTACGGCATAAAGTTCCGCGTTTTAACTTAAACGAATTTCAGTTGACAAAATGTCACCAATGACTTTCCTTCTCCCTTCAGCGGTTAATGTATTATTTCGTTATTACTTTTCATTCTTTTGAAACTTTGAAGTTGAAAGATCATGAGGAGACATAATTAAGGAAAAAAAGTGTGGCTTTAAAGAGCAGTGGGATATTTTAAGTTTTTCAAACATTTGAAAGGAGTTCTTGTCAAGTCACTCGTTATTCTTTCTTGTGGGAGAACTTTTGAAATTATATTTTCAGATTTCAAAAAAACTTTCTCATATTTCCTGAGCCTCATTGATAAGGTTCAAACCAGTGGAATATGAGTTGCACTAGAAAAATTCTCAATGGGAAATGTAAAATGGAAAACACATAAGCGCTCGGGTTATTTTAATTGCTGACCTGTATTACCCATTATTATTATTTTCTATTTATTTCGGAAGTTTCAAATTCCATGTCAATGTTTCCGTATGTAGGTATTTTTACACAAACCATACACCATCTTGCAGTTTTCCCATCACCTCACCTAAAGCAGCTATCTGTATGACCGATACGGTTCCAAAAACGGCGATAATGCAACGCATCGCCCTCACACGGGCCATAACCATAAAAGTTCATGGCCACCTCCACCAAAAGTAGGGACAGGTAGATGCAGATGGCCATTGAGATGCAGGGGTCGCAATAGCCCGTTTATTGGCTCAGTTTATTTTAAGGGCGGTTTTATAACATAATTCTATGGTAATATGGTCCCCTGCGCAGGAAATAATTAAATTATAACATCGTAAAATTTTCGTGGATTATGTAGACCCTAGATTAATTTTGTGATATTTTTTATTACATTCTTTTATGTATAATACCCAGAAATAAAATTTATCTTGTGTAGGTTCGTTTCAGCCAAATGACGTCCACTGCTGGAAAAAGACCTCCCTTAAGGATTAGCACAACGACCTGTCGAGCTAAATTTGCTACCTGCACCGGCGGTACTGCTATAGAAATTCGCAGATCGCGAGACGCAGGGCCGCACAAAGGGATGTAGTAAATAATTTGTCGAAGCGACCAGAATTCTGTCTCTGGAAAATTTTCAAACACAGCCGAAAACAAAACTTAAAAAATAATTCTGGAAAAACTGCCACCTGCACTGAAGGTATTGCTATAGCAATTTGCAGATCCCGAGACGCAGGGCCGCACAAAGGGGTGTAGTAAATAATTTGTCGAAGCGACCAGAATTCTGGCTGCTTTAAATCCAGCCTAAAACCACAGAAAATTAATAAGTTCTACGTACAGAAGATTTTTTTCGCGAAGGTATTTAAAAAAATGTATGCTCAATGTCGTTAACAATATGGTGTAATTTAGCTTGTCTCAAGAGTCGAGCACCATTTTGTTGACAAACGTCAGTGATCGGTACTGCGCCGAAGCCATGGGGCTGACTTCGGTAAAATTATGTGTGACGTGAGGTGCCAAACTGCGGAAAATGGCGGAGGAAATACATGAATAAGCATGAATTATATTTTGTTTTTCTATTATTATTCACGCAGTTAAAAAACACTGCACAGTATTAATTACACCACCGTTTTTACATAGAGATTATTGTCTTTAAAATGCAAATGGGTGAAGAATACACATCCGTGTGTCAATACTCGTTCGTGATTGTCCTGTCGATTAGGTACCGCAGGAGGGGTAGTCACGCGTGTTTTATTTTCGATGCAAACTCGCGGAGATGAACAAGCTTGGTGAAACTGCTAAAATACTTTTAAAAATTTTGCCACCTGCACCAAAAGGTATTGCTATAGCAGTTCGCTGATCGCGAGACGCAGGGCCGCACAAAGGGGTGTAGTAAATAATTTGTTGGCGCGACATCTGGGGCGGCCCCTTTGCTGTCCTGCGCGCTCCCGAACAGAATCAACGGTCACACCCACTGTGCTATTGAGTTTTGGAAAGACATATTGCTCGGGAGTTTGGGTAACAAAAGAAAAATAAGATAAGACTAAAATTATATTAACATTTTATTCCAATTTCATCATTATTTAAGAAAAAATATGTTGTAGCGAAAAAAATAACAAATTCAGCGAAAACATATCTGATGATGTTTTTTTGTGTTTTTATTCGGTTCGATTCGATTTGAATATACATTGTACGATAGTATGGAGCCCCTGGAGAGAAAGTCGACAAACATTTGGCCGTTGTTTTCAATAGATAAGATTATTTTTGTGTGCGATTTGCACTTATGTGGTTTCTCAGTACAAACTTTAGATTTTTAAATAGCTCTATTTATTTGGTGATCACAGATGCGCGCGCGCTTGTACTTACTTAAAATATTCGCAGTTTCGCATTCCATTTTAGTAAACCGTGTGTCCCACAATATCTTGCCCCACCGGTAAGACGAATATTATGGATGAAAAAATTCGCTCAGAGCGATTCATTCTATACAACTCATATTTAAATGGATTTTTAAAGCCATCTCCGAAGATGGCTTTGATGACAAACAAAGGCTGAATAATAATTTGGAGTCGACACGACGATTTGCATCGTTATCGTTATTGGAAAAGGATATTTTTATTCTTTTTGAAAGAGTAAGTGAAAGGTTTTCTGTTTCAAACGAAGTTTATATAACTTTTTTGGATCACAGGTTATCATTAGACGAACATGCATTAATCCCAACTAATATTATAAATGCGAAAGTAACTCTGTCTGTCTGTCTGTCTGTCTGTCTGTCTGTCTGTCTGTCTGTCTGTCTGTCTGTTACGCTTTCCCGCTTAAACCTCGCAACCGATTTTGATGAAATTTGGCATAGAGATAGTTTGAGTCCCGGGAAAGAACATAGGATAGTTTTTATCCCGGTTTTTGAAACAGGGACGCGCGCGATAAAGTTTTTCTGTGACAGACAAAATTCCACGCGGGCGAAGCCGCGGGCGGAAAGCTAGTATCATAATAAAACTAATTTTATTTTTGCAAGTAGGCTTTAAAAAAATAACTTAACGGGCCTTTTCAAGGCGAGATTGAATATACCATCCTAGACTAAATCCCACTTAACATCAGGTGCGATTGTGGTCAAATACCTGCCTTGTTATGCATAAAAATAAAAATAAACTTTTACAAAATGCATTATAAACTTGAGTAAACTACAGATGCGAGATGCGTGTTGTAATAAACTTCGGAAATGCTGTAAGTAGGTACCTATTTAATTTTGCTATCTAAATAATATAATTAATAATTTTATTTTCAGCGCAAGTTGGCTAAAACCGGTTCAATTAAATCTTAATAGAACTGCACAAAAACTAAACTAAGTAATTGGAATGCTAATTTATGAACAAATCTATACGCAAAAGTCTTGAGCCTCCGAACATTCTCACGATTTATTTACCCGCAGAACAAGCATCATCTAATTTCAGCACACATTATTCAAGATGCCAGGATATACCTTGGGCCGAAAAAATACCTCCATAAATCTTTCCCGTCAGGTCAGGAGTACACTCCTTTACAGAATAAATCAAGGGTATAGATTGCATCAAGAGAGTGGAGTCAGCAAAAAATACGAAACTTTCATATCTTGTTCATACAGGGTGACAGGGTTGGCAAGGAATTAAAAGCAAATTAAAGGCGTGCTTATTGATGAAAAGTAGAGATTTTTTTTTTAAGTTAGTTCCCGCATCTTCACATCATTTAAGTAGTGATAGTGTTTATAATATAGATTTGAAATACCTAACGTTTAAAAATGACCAAAAGCTATGTAGAGACTATAGCATATTAAGCTTAATTATTGTGTCATCTTAAATGGGTACTTTTTGAGCAACAATAACACGTCTGATACAAGGCTAGAACCGAAAAAGTTTACAAAAAATGTTTCGTCAAGAGAAAAGTTTATATCGTGTTCAACATTTGACATCTCTGATTGAGTTTTGCCAACCTGTCTCTTACACCCTATATTTGCAAGGCGTGTGACGGAAATTGGGACTTTTTAGTCCTTTAGAATGTGCGATATTAAAATCTAAAGGGTGTCCTTACGAGGAATCGATGAGGGAAGAATTTTAATAGCGAAGCTTAATACGGCCGTAATGGTCGTTAGATGAAAGTCTGGAATGTTCTTATTGTGGTCTTGAAGGCCTTTATAGGTTATTATTAGTCGTAAGACACTACATGAGATTTTTATTTTATCGTGTAGATTCTGGCATTTGAGGTCACAATCTTAATGTCTGACATTATGAGCTACTATAATATGTGTCGTTCTATCATATTAACTTGTAGCGACAAAACTTTTTAAAGATTTCTGTATATGAAGTTATCTAAAGCACCGTATTTTTTTTATAGGCAGTCGATCGATTCAATTCCGTCTGCATTGTTTCAACTCCCAAGTAAAATGAAAACAAATAAAGTAGCTAATTGGTTTTACACTAAAGTTCTAACTGTAAGTCAATCCCAACAGCTATAGGATATAGAGAGGTTACAATTTATCTAAAACCTACGGTAAAATAGAACGCGAGAAAGCACACAAAAACTTGACCTTCATCAGGTTGCATGAATCACAATGGCTTAAGGCCAAATCTATCTTTATTACCTACGGACTCGATCGCAGTGATTCCCCAAAACAGCGCCGTGACTCGGCGATGTGGTCGAGTGAAGATTGACGTGATAAGCTAAACTCGACCGGCTAGGAAAGCGAAAAAAGAAATCGTTTACGTTGTTCACACACATCTGTCAGCGGTCAGCCTTTTTGGAGGGGCCGAGGTTTTGCATACAACAACAGAAGGGCAGAAAACAGAGTGCATTGGAAATGTCCGTGGATTTTTTGGGATGCTTTTAGCTTTTCGATTTGTGAAGTGTTTAGAATTTAAGCTAGCGATCTTAGTTTAGCGTTTCAGTTCTGCCATCTGCTTACTTCAACATCTGTATAAACAGAGTCGTGCTACGGATACAGGGTAGACAAGGCAATTGAGCGAGCGGAGCGGGCAAACTGCATACGCGTCTTTGGTATATACAGTGTGCCTACCATGAGTTTACGTTAGGTGAGCTCGCTAGCGAATACGTCAAAAAATTCTATGAAGATTTTATTTCTTGAAAGTAGCCGCTAGGGGCGCTGCACAATATGTCATACATTTAAATGTCATTTTTTTACGTAGTCGCTAGCGAGCACACATAACGTAAACTCATGGTAGGCACACTGCATGTGCTTGCACAAACATAACGACCACAGAATAGTTATAGTTCTTAAACAATAAATCATTTCTGCTTTCCTCATCTGTACTACTCTCAGATCATGTAATACTACTTTCCTTCCATTTTTGTATGTACCTTACATGCCTATTAATTACCTGTTCTGTACATATAGCATATGGGTCTGTGTAGAGTTCAGTCACAGTCAAGCTGTTGGCGACAGACCTTTTTTATATGCGTTTTTTGTATTTTTTCTTTTGGAATGTTTTTTATATTTTGACGCTTTGTTTTTTTACTTTTTTACTTCAGTTGTTCATTAAACACCATTAGTCAAAGACGTGTTTCAATATAGTAAAAAGTGAACATCTCCAAATCAATTAAATATATTATATAGGTATAGTAACGGGCACACCCGGTGCCCAACACAAGCAACTGAAGGTAGATTTTTTTACTAATCTAATTTACTGCATATGCATGTGCAAAAAGAAGCCAAGCAGAGCACATATAGAATCTGCACCCGCACGAAAGTCAGATGGGCTTCTCAAAATCTGATAAGACTCAAGGAATCAGTACTTGAAAACAAACTTCTGTGCATGCCCAGTGACGACATGCATACGGAATGTAACTTCACCAAACTATATTCCGTAAACATACCTCCTAGAGACAAATGGCTAGAAGGCCAAATGTCATTTAAGGAAGGTAGTCACGTCTGGTACACGGACGGATCCAAAAAGGAAAATAATGTAGGTTGCGGGATCTACGGAGAGAGGCCTAAGCTCAAAGTTAGCCTAAACATGGGGACTGAAGCCTCAATCTTCCAAGCCGAGGTCTTTGCCATAAACAAATGTGCAGAGATAAACTTGGAAAGGAAGCTCCAGGATCAACACATCTACATCAACTCAGACAGCCAAGCAGCACTGCTGGCCTTAACATCCTTCGAATACACGTCAAAATTGGTGCAAACATGCACCGAGACACTGAATGCACTGGGAAATACCAACAAAGTAACGCTTACATGGGTACCAGGACATTCGAATATAGAAGGAAACGAAGTAGCAGATGAACTCGCCAGAGATGGAGCCGATAACCCTCAAATCGGCGTAGAACCGTTCTGTGGCATTACCAAACAACGAGCCACCACGCTACTAACCGCCCTCTGCAAACAAGAGGCTATTGAGTGGTGGAAGTCTACATCGGGACAAAAACACTCAAAAGCACTCATTCAGGGATATAGCAATAAAGTAACTAAGGAACTGCTAAAGTTCAAAAGATACAAAGCCTGTGCAGTGACTAGAATACTGACCGGCCACTGCAAACTAAACAAACATAAATCGAACATGAACATGACCGAGGAAACTCTGTGCAGATTCTGCCATACAGAAGAAGAAACGGCCATGCATGTTCTTTGCTCATGCTTCCCGCTTATGAGCAAAAGAAGTATCCATCTCGGGCGACACATCATGCACCCGGATGAGATAGCAGATATCACGCTCCAAAGAATCTGGAAATTTATAGACTCAACGGGACTAAGCAGTGAACTTTAAAGACAAGGGCTGCCACAATAGATCAAACCTGGTCGAGTTGGCGCAAATAAAGGCCCAAAAACCAATAATAAATAATAATAATCTAATTTAGCTTTGCAGCTATGATATCACATCTGGCTGAATTGTATATCTATTCGGAACATTATTCGCAAATCAGAGATAATATTCTATTAGTTATCTGCTTATTCTATCCCATCTAATTTTCAATAACGTCCCTTATTCAACAATAGACGTTACCCATACAAAACAAACGTTGCACATCAATATTTGGAGTCGGTATTCTGTATTCTCCGAGGCATCGACTTGGAAAAGGGTGGATGGGACAAATATCTTTATTCTGTGATGGGTCGCCGCGATAAGTTCCGTATAATGAGGGTCAGGGAATATATTGTCATTTTATTTTATTTGTTCTAGAAAATGATAAGAGTATGGTTACTTTGAAATGGTAAACAATGCTTACAGAACGGAATATTTTTAACGAGACATTATAATATAACTTTGTATCATTTGAAAAAATGGAATTGACTCAAGTGGAGAATCTAGTTTGGGATCAACTCTTGCTATGTTTTTACAATGAGCAATAGAAGATAAAAATAAATACTTCTTAATAAATATTTGAAATTTTTCACTGCGCCATCTAGTCCCAAACTCAGCATAGCTTGTTTTTTCTTGAACGCATTATTTAGACGACAATTTGGTGATTTTTTTTTTGTAATTGTACATGATTAACATATAATGCATACAAATATTGTGACTCTATCCATAATTGGATGAATAGTTACAATAATAACCACAGTTCACGCCATGAACTAGTCAAAGAACACACAAGGCTCAACGAAACCGCCGAAAACCGGTTTGTGGTTAACTAATTAATACAATGTGGCGATTTAGATACCTGCGATATTTAAGTCGACGCTAATGCTCGACAAAGCGAACCACTTTAACGAAGGGATCGACATTAAATTCATAAGTTTTAAGGTTTACGCACAAATTATTTCTCTACTTTTTGCAATTTCTTCAATAATTTAATGACCAAGAAATTATTTATCAAATGTATCCCAGCATGGTGTGTTTGCATAGGGTTCAATATATTACCACTGGATGGCGTTGATGTAAGATTATCGGGTTGTCTAAATCGCGGTGCGATTTTTTTGGCGTGTATCCTTCCAAAATTTTAGTATAGGAATTGACAAATCAGAACCGGTTTACACTGAAGGTATCATTCCTAAACTTTGGACTTTCGACAGAGGTTAGTCAGATAATTCCATCAAAATAGCTCCCAAAACTTTCAAAATGAAACGTTACGAATTCCGAAAGTCGAGCTGTTTATCTCGGATCTATTCACGGTTTTCGTTTGCCCAGATAGTCGGGTACATCGCATACCCCGCCGCGGTTTGATGAGCGCGATCGTGATAACCGGAACCCTTCAAAAGCAATTCTATCTGGTTTTTATTGCTGGCATGGAAATTGCTGTACTATCAGAGTTCGGGACGTACCCTAAATAATTTGACGGTAAACTTTGGAATTATGCGACCCCGATCCTACGTGGCGTGGGTATACCTACGGCTGATGATGGGAGGTGGAGCTATAAAATAATCCGGGCCTCTTCAAGGCGAGAGTGAATAGGCACTTACAGGGCAGATATGTACCATCCTAGACTGCATCCCACTTAACATCAGGTGCGATTGTGGTCAAATACCTGCCTTCTTATGCATAAAAAAAAGAATTGTAAACACCGCGCTAACGCATTTGGTTTGAAATGGGTAGACATTTTTTAAGTGTTTTATTAACCTTTGTTTTTTTGTCGATCGAATTATAAATAAATAACCTACTGAAATAGTAGATTACATTTTAAGGAAGATTATTTAAATGGACGTCATTTAAATGAGCATCGGTTTTGAATTTAACTATAAGATCGTTCATCCACCAATTTTTGGTTGAAGGAATCACGGGGTGGACGGGGGATTGATCCGAGCAATTCGAGCGTCATTATTGTAGTGTGCGTGTGCATCGCACTTAATTATTGAACATTCGCGGAAGAATGGTGGGGCGCGTCTTCGTGGACAAAACAATCTTTAAGCATGTCTAGACTAGAATCAGAAATTATTTCATAGGTAGCGTCTTCTGTTAGAATATTCATAACTTCTGTAATACTCTTTTCTTTATCGAAAACAATTACTATGGGTAATATCGGTGAAATATCACTTACCGAGCCACAATAGCCGAAATAATTTCAATAACAAAGCTACCCTCACAAATATAGAGGTGACGAAGTAGAATCGGCGCCATAACGAAGTGAAACTGAATGAGATCCCTATCGAAGAGGAAATAGGCACCTCAATAAGCGTCATAACGAGGACCAGGGGAATAAATGATGCCTCCAGGGTAAGGTTTGTTTCGATATTAACAACGCGATTGAACTGATAGTTGCCGGAGAATTAGTTTCAGCTTCCTATGTTGACGTCCGGGTGAAAATCAGGTAGGGATAATTTGATTTTTGATAATTTTCTGGCATTTTTAACCGACTTCAAAAAAGGAGGAGGTTATATGTATGTTCGACTGTATGTATGTTTTTTTTTTTTTCTATGTATGTTCACCGATTACTCCGTCAATTGTGGACCGATTTTCAAAATCCTTTTTTTGTTCGATAGGGTACACTTCTGAGGTGGTCCCATTGTCACCAAGTCAGGATCTGATGATGGGATCCTAGGGAAATCGAGGGCAACCCTCAAATTTTATAGGCACGTATATCGTTTTTCAAACTTTTTCTTAAGTTATTCAAGTATTTGCTCCTGGAAATCATCATCTCATATTGATGAGCTGATGATAGAAGGTAAAACTCCTTAATGCTTAGGAGTTGGATGATAATTCTTTTAATTTTATAGATAAGGAGAGTTTCTAAAGTTATTCAAGTGTTTACATCAGATATTCATCATCTCATCACGATGAACTGGTCATGGTAGGTACAACTCCTTAATGCTTAGGAGTTGGAGGATAATTCTTTAAATATTATAAGTACAAATAGACCAACAGTTGTATTCTTTCATGTTTTTAAGGTGGACTGACGGTTTAAGGTCTTTTTAGGTTTCCTATATGGTAACCTGTATTTTGTAGGGAATATTATTTTACACTAGACATGAAGAATATGGTCTTAGTGTACTGCCTACCTTCAGTGGTAACATCAAGGTAATAATTAAGTAGTTAACTAAAAAGCAAGAAATAAGTAAAATTTTATTAAAAAAAAATAAAACCGACTCCAAAAAACCTACACTAAAAAGTAGAAAAATAATTACTAATTACCTACTTATTCATTAGGACGAAAAGTATCAATCATGGTATACCTACATAAATATTAATTCGTCCTAATGAATAAGTAGGTAATTAGTAATTATTTTTCTACTTTTTAGTGTAGGTTTTTTGGAGTCGGTTTTATTTTTTTTTTCTGCAGATAAAATAAACTCTCCTTTGTCAAGAAATGGCAGAAAAATTATGAAAGAAGACGCCGCATTTCTTATGATGTTTCGTCATCTACTCACTAGTTTTCACATTTTTTGTGATTATGGGCGACGGTCTTCTTCTTTTCGGTAATCAATCACTTACCATCAGGTGATCCGTCTGCTCGTTTGCCTCCTATCTCATAAAAAAAAACATTTTAAATATTTTTGCCAACCTTATTTCATAAAAGAGCAGAATGAGGAATAAGAATTTTCCTACATACTAGGGCACTATTTAAGTTGTGAGCCTCGACAACATAACGTGTTGTTAGACGACATCTGATACTTTTAATGAAAAGTTTGACAATTTGGACTACAACCTTATTCAAAACTTTTTATCATTTGAGCACGTTTTGTATTATTAACATTGAATTGAAAATTATCTTGACTACAAAAACATGGAATTGACTTGCGGATTTTTTCGCGCGAAGATTTATTATGACTTTCGACGTGGTTAATCAATACAAAACTGAAGCGGTCAGCTAAATTTCACTTTTGGTGATAAAGATCTATCCTTTACCATTGTAAAACGCTAGTTTAAGAAGTATAATATTTTATGTCATTGGCTCACCAGTGAACTTTGCGAAAGTCGTCCAAAATGACTAATTGTGGCGGAAAACATTGATGTTGTCAGAAAAATGGAAGAGAAACCTCGTCATGTGATATATCGTAGGATTGAGATAACCCTAGGCATTAATTCCACTAGCAGTAATAAAATATTGTATGACCATATTATGGTTAATACGTTTTTTTCTCGCTGGATGTCACAAAATTTTTCAAACGCTCAATAGGACACTTGTGTCGTTTAGTCCTTGGAATAGTTTGATAAATACGTTTAAAAAGCTTTAAAAGCCGTTTTTAAAATTGTGACAGTTGACGAATTAAGGATCTATGCATAATAATCCTGAAAATAAACAGCTATCGACTATGGAGGTGTTTTAAGATGAACCAATTCCAACAAAAGTCCCATGCGGTCGGAACACTTTGAAACTTACGGTCGCCTATTTTTCCGAAATATCCGATTATGTGACTAAAACGTCACTAGAGAAATTTAGAATGGTTAATTCTTAATAGTAAACAGCCACTTTTTTTCCAAAAGTCTTCAGTTTAATAAGGGAAACTGACCAGCATAGTCGAATCGCCATTCGTGACGAAAATGTGAGCTTTTACACGTCTCGTCAAACAACTGACTATTTGAACACTCAAAATATGAAATAAACAGGTCCAACGCTACAAAATTCTTGCTTGGAATCTAAACACTTCTTTTGGTACCCATATATTAAAATTAAATGCGTGAACAGCGATTTATGTAGCCAGAAGCAACTGTCGGTGCGGTCAAAAACCATGCTTTGGAGGTGCCTCAAGCTGAGTGGAAAAAATGCTATGAAAAGTGTTTCGGACACATTAAAAAGTACATAAATCATGAAAGACAATACCAATAAACGCAATCAATACAATCTTAATAATAAACTACTTTGTTTTCATAGTTAGGCTCACAACTTAAATAGTGTCCCACGTACAGTCTACGTAACAAAAAACCGATAACACGTAAAGTATCAACGCAACTTTTATTTTTCGCTTTCGCAGCGAAATCACGTGACGACCTAAGACGAACGCCCGTGACGTCATTTAGGTATAATGAAAATCAATAAACTTCCCGCGAGTCCGAACCCTTACAGTTTCGGGTACCGTGGGGACAGCGAAATGAGTGGAGACGAAATTCGGTTATATTTTAGGGTTCGCATCCTGAAATGACACTAAAATATCAATCTACGTTCAAGAATAGATGTCAAGGCTGAGATTGGTCTGAATATTGGAGGCTATTTGATATGAATTTATGATTGAGTTTTGTTCGAGTTTTGAGCGTCACGGCCTTGTTTGAGAATACAGGTCTTGTGTTCGATAAAGGAGTTTTTTTTTAACATAAAACAACTGAATTGAGCACCTCCTCCTTTTGTTGAAGTCGTTTAAAAAGGAAATTGTTTGGTGTTAGCGTATCGTGTTAAAACCTGTTTAAATTAATAAAAGTATTTCTATTTCATCTTATTAAGTACAATACGTGGGGGCTCTGTATATTTCTGCTCGGTTTGTTTGGTGGCAGGGCTTGTTCAAAGTCCAAAATCTACCAAAATCTGTCGCCAATCGAAATAACAGCAATCATTTTTTCATGAATCAAAAAGTGATAGCGACTCCAATCTTCTTCTATCCAGCTCCTCTCACATATCCGTCTCGTCTCCACGCTTTTAAATACAACGAGGGCGATCCGATAACTTTCACATACCTACCCCTCGTGACATCAATACGCACACAAGAACGGGAGATCTTGTGTTTGTCCGAAAAGTATCCGACTTGCGTTTAGAAAATGAATCGAATGTATGTCGATTAAATAGTTAAAATACTTTTTCACTAAGTTACTTAGAAGTAGAAGGATATAAAATGCATAAAAATGATGCTAAATGATTCTGTGTTTTAAGAAAAAGGACATTTTGATTTAGGTAGGTACAGCTGGTAAGTATTGTTAATGAAATTCATTTTAAGATAACTTTGCGTTCAGAAATATTAAGTAGGTAGATAATATTACTTTCCAGGTAACGGGCTTAAAACCCGCTGAGGCAAAATTTATGTGATTTTAGACAAATTAGAGGCGTGAGGAATCGCTACAGTGGCACCAATGCTATTTTTATACAATTTCTAGAAGCACAGTTGCAGCGCCACTACTGTGATAGACGCAACAGTGGTGCCACTGTAGCACTTCACTACTAATTTGAAGGCGCCCTAAGATATAAGTGGACGTGAACTGAAATTTAGATTCTCAATCAGTCGAACTTATTATGTTTCCAAATAAATAAATAAGACATTCCAGGCTCTTCCCGTGACCTTTACCAGATCGTCGGTCCACCTAGTAGTATCTAGTATCGCCCTTTCATTGTGGAAAACCTTGGGGGAGGCCTTTGTCCAGCAGTGGACATCATTTGGCTGAAACGAACGAACGAAACAAGGCATTTTGACATGGCTTTGATTGTTATCCAAGCACTGGTCGGATTTTTTCTCCCAACACGACATTGGCACACAGTCGCGCTTAATCTCGTTGATTGATTGGAAGTATCGGATTCTTTTGATCTTGCTTTAGGAGGACACGTGTAATGTCTTCGGGAGGATGTAGAGAAAAGAGAATGGTGTGTTATTGAGTGCCAAGTAAGTGGATACCTGTTTACTTTTAGAATGTACTACAACATAGTAAGCTATGAGTGGTTGCAAAATACCGCCTAATTCGACTAAATAAGATGCCGCCTAAAAGCTTGATGTGCCGTGAATAATTACGTAAAAAAATATTTAGATAAAAAAAACTTATATCTTAGATAAATGAATAAATAAGGGAAAATAAAAATATTTTTTATTTTACAACGACGTTGGCGGAACAATTTTTTTTGTCGTCTTCCAAATAAAATAAAAAGTTTCAAAACAATGTCGTATAATGCCATGGTTTAATAAAAAAAAACAGCTTTTAATTTTTAACCAAATTTATTTTGAAATCATTTGAAGTTATTCACATTTTGCACCAACTTGTGGTCACACAACCGATAAGAAAATCTAAAAAAAATATCGACCTGCCCCTGCACCCCATTTGTTTTGTACCCCACGGTGGCAGGTCGTCGACCCCATTCGTCAGGGTGGCACGCGCGAGATGCGCCTTGAACCAGCCCAAACCGGTTTTGGACCTGGGGCGCGGTGGGACCCCGTAATGCAGTTTTCGCGTTCGTTTAGGCAGGATGGTACGAATGACGATTTGATTTATTACGCAAGTGTTTGGGTTGAGATTGAAACCAGAATTTGGGGAGATATGGGTAAATTGACACTAAGGCGGTTAACACACTGCGCCGCGTTCCGCCGCAGAGCGCGTGATTTCATATAAAAAAACCCGCGCGCGGACGCGTTGTCAGTGTGAAATGCCGCGCGTGTTTTCTATACAAACTGAGGTACTTGCATACAATGATAAAATCTGTCGCCCCGCGCTCCGCGGCGTAGCGCGGCGCAGTGTGATAACCGCCTAAAAATATTTAATTACAAAAAAACCGGCTGGGGCAAAACTAAATAACTAAGCCCAAAACAGTAAAAATCTATATTAAAACGTTTCTTTCATAATATTATGCAATAGTGCTTCCCTTATTGCGTTCCTCAAACTAAGTTATTAAATATTTTATGGTCTTTTAACATCAGTTTGACGTTAGGATTTAACAGTAGCATAAATATCATAGATAACAATCGGCACACAAACACATCGGTACTAGCATTACGAGCAATAGACGTGACTTACCAGAAAATAATTTAGTAGGGTCACTCTAAATAGAGAAGTGTTAATAGAATCATCAAGAGGATCGATTTCGGAATAATAAATTAATTTAAACATAAGAGCTCTCAATCTTTAAAAAATACAACACGGTAAACAGAGAGAAAACGTATAGAGAGACAGGGAAAAAAGAGCAAGGTAGTCATCATCAAATGGTTGTTGTGTTCCGGCAGTTAGAGGTAAGATAGCCAGTTCCCCCGTGGTTGAGGATTCCGGGTGAAGCTCGCTTCCACCTGCGGCCTGATCGTCACTTACCATCAGGTGAGATACAGGTCAAGAGCTTCCTCGTTGTGGAAAAACAAATATATTGTTAGATGTTTTTCGATGATGAAGAACCTTAAAAGATATAAAGATTGAGAATAAATGATTGAATAATGTATACTTGTAAGCCCACTGTTACTGAGCTTGATTGTGTGGTTGTAACCAGTTTTATTGCGTTTAAACATTGTCCCCCTTTTGCAAGAAACCCATTCAAATTAACCCCTTATCGCCATGCATTCAAGAAACTGCTTTATAAGTTCATGTTTGTAACCTATTTGTATACCAGTTTGTTCACTATACATCTTGTTGTTCAATTTCTTTCATGATGTCACAATTTGATGGAATATTTTGTAAGTAATTTTAAAAACGTAGTATGCCAACAGCAGCTTTAGCAGTCTTTTATCATTGCATTTTAAAAAACATTTTGCCTATAAACGAATCAATCTGAATTCTTAATTTGTAAGATTCAAATAATCAAAACTTTAAAGTAATTTATCTTAATACTACGCTAAAGGTAAAATACTGTAGTAACATAATCCCATTGGCAGGATTCTAATAAAATTTCACGAGATAAGCCTAAATAAATAGTGGGCACTTTACCCGTTGTAGTTCCAAAAAGCATTAGTCCACATGAGTTTGGGTCGTCCCTTGGTGGTGACTATGGTGTTTATATTGCCAAAGCATTGTCACAATCCATAAAAGTAAGCCAGCTCATTTTGTTTGTAAGTGTCTGAGAATTGTCTTTTGGTGGGGACTTTAGCTTTGTTGCTAAGTAAAGAACATCACCATCAGTTAGCTCATTTTACTAAGCTCTTAGTTCAAAATGATTGTACTAACAATTTTTAAATCTACGTAGGTATACCTATAAGTAGTGATATACATTTTTGGTAACATACATTGTTGGAGGCCTGTGTGAACTAGTCTGGGCCACGAACAGTTTCTATCAGTTCAAGTGCTGATACTGCAGAGTCAGTCCTTGCTGCTATGACTGGATGAAGGCAGAGAACCAGTTCTAGTAAGGCGTGCTCCATTTCAAAAAATAATAAACTGAACTGTGGCTCTTCTATTCTCGCTGTGTCTCAGCGTTGTCCCACAAAATCCCAGCCTGTCCCCAAGGATCCCTGCAACGTTTGAAGTTCCCACTTGCACGGATCTGGGGATACGTGGCTGTAATTTTAATGAGACTTGTAAAAAATCGTGACGAATATGAGCAACTCAGTTCATATGACTCTCAGGTATATTTTAGAGAAGTTTTTAAAAATATTTTAGTTAAAAATTTAGACGAGATGATTGCGATCTTAGTGCAAGCCTTACGCTTGTATTCACAACGATGCTTGCTTCAGTGAAGCAGCAAATTGAACGCACAGCGTTAAATAGAGCTCTGTGATTGGTTCGTGTGTCACCCTGCGCGTCCACGCGTACTGTGAAACCTCATAGTAATGTTTGGCGTTATTGTATGAAAATCCGATTTTGAGACAAGTTATAATAACAAAAAAGTTATAGATGTTTTTCAAAATATTATTTTAAGTTTTGAAAGCATGCTTGGTAATGATTTTGTGTTTTCCATCAATTAACCACGAACTATTTCACAAGAAACAAGGTGCACTTACAACGACGTGTAGCCTGTGTTGTACCTTAATAGATTTTTTCGCCCTTGTCACAGTCTTCCGTGACAAACCGCCACAAGCCAGGTGACCCCCCTCTCCCCTGTAATTGGTCCCGTTGATTACAACAGAAATTATAGCCGAGGATCGTGATAAAAAATTATTAAAACAATTCACAGTTGAATGAGTCACTCCGCTTTGACGTTTATGAATGCTTAACGTAATTCATTTAGGAGTACATTGTTGTTATTTGAATTTTAGTAATACAAATTGGGTCTGACGTATAATGTTAGGGTTGGTCTACACGTGCCATGTATTGTAGGCGAGATTAGGCGTTTCCGGACGTAACTTTATTGGTTTTTTAACGGAGGGAAAGGTTATGTCCTGGGGCTTACATCTTCATGCCGACGTGGAATGAAGCATTTAATTTAAACCCTATTTTTAATATTCGTGATAAAACATGTGATAAAATTACGCATAATTTATTCAAATTTTATTTCTAATCAAAAGTATTAAAAAGTTTTAAGACCTTCCAGTTCAAAACTTAATAAGCAATTTGAAAATATCGAAGAAACCATTATAATTGAAACTCGAGTGTAACAAAAACATCGATTAAGTAACTCAACAAAAGTTAGACCTACAAATCAACAACCTCCTAAAAATATTCCTTTTTAATATTTTTTGAAATGATCTACCTAATCGTTCTATTGGGTTCCACCAACTGAGGTTACAACTCGAACCATGTCTGAACATGGATCAACAACCGGTCGAATAATACCCCTTACAGGGCTTTCGTCAAAACACAAAGGTTCTGCTCATTTTGGCTTGTTTTGTATGCCAGATTGTTAACAGTCACATTCAATAGCATCTAACCGGCATGAGAAGGGTTGTGAGGGCAAACATCTTGTCGGTAAATGATATAAGACGTTAAGGTTAACTAAAGCGGTTAGCCAATGCAGTGTAATCAAAATTAAATGATTAAGCTAAGTACTAAGTGACTTTGCTAAAGGTACCTTACGCTTTACCTTTAGTAAAGAACGATAGGTCAACAAGACTTCAATAAATTATTTTTTCAATGATTCTATAAACAATTATTTGGATTAATATTGGTAGGGGAGACTGAGTTGAGTTGTATAGTATAGAGGAGAATTGTGACATTGATGATATTAATCTACTAACGAGCTCGTAACAGTGAGTGTTTTTAAGTTCAAGTCTCAAGCTAACAAATGCGCTCGCTGATAGTTGATAGGTTTCCAAAAATTTACTATGTCACAACTCTCCTCTGTTACAACTCACCTCGGTCTCCCCTACCTAAGAAATCGACGCGTGAACCGATTAAGATTTTAGATATCGATAAAAGATTGAAGAAGCATTGCTCATAATCCTTTATTAAATTAAAATAAACATAATAATGTAAAAAACTTACTACGTCTGGATTTAGATACTTTGCACCGATTTAGATTTAATACAGTAGATTAATCTCTACTCTGCCAAATAAAATGCCAATCGGAGTTACTTTAACAAACCGTGAAATTTCTATAATACCTACTCTCAGGTTTTAAAAGCAAATAGGTATAACAAATAGAAAAAGTTGGCGAAATCCTTAAAACGCACTCGCAAGTACGGCTCAAGTTCGGAAACAAATAAAAATATGCTGAAAAAGTTCGCTTCACCCCCAGGCGATGTATTTGTACATTCAAGCGGGAAAACTACCAAAATATTGCTCTTTTCAATGTTTCCTTTTGAACGTAGATTGGAAATGATACGATGTCTTATGATCTAGCTAGATTGAAAGCGATATCGAAGGTATAATAGAGATGTTGGTTGAGATTGTAATGTAAGTTATGATGAATTCGATTTACTTTCTTTTACTTTGGGTATAAGTTTCTACTGTTTGCTTCAATGGGGATCTATGACAGGTAATGGCATATCATTAGAGCTTTGATTTTTGCTCAAAATATGTTTCCAACTATCTTTCAAAATGCTTCATTACAAAAGGCTTCCACGATTATTAGTTTTATGATTTTAAAGTGACCCAACGACTTTGATGTTGTAGTAAGTGATAGTTTTATCTGTTACATTTTATCTGACGCACTTAAAGTTTACTACCTGATGTCCCCAGATCCATTAGGCATTGAGAAATGTCCGAACTAAAACCGTCATGACGTCACTTCTAGGAAGGACGGGAAGAGGCAACTAACAATTTATACGACTATAAGTTTCGCACGCGGGTTTGTTTGGGTAGTTTGAGATAGGGGAGCTGTTTGGGACGATGGGATGGGTCGTTTTGTTAAGATATATCTGTTTGTATGGCAACATTGAGAGTTGGTGCCCTACTTTGTTGAAAGTTTGCTTTGATAAAAATACACTTATCATAAAGTTTTGCGACAAAAAATGTAAACGAAAAAGGACTGCGTGCTATCATCGGAGTATATCGTGAATAATAAATAGCTAAATCTGACATTACTTCATATTTTATTATTTTATGTGAAATTTCATAAAAATGGGATTCGATTATTTTACGTTCTAAATATTTCATTATATTTAGTTTAAGATAAATATTTTATATTGCTAGTTTATACATTTATGAAGCTTTTTTAGTCTTTTAATTAATAAGTTTCACGCTGTATCCCATCACAGTTGATAAAAAGAAGAAATCCCTAAAGATGATTTTTCTGTCTGGTTTTTAACAAAGTCTGAATTTATAAAGCTACGGTAAAAATAAACAAAACTTTGTATTTTTAGGTACATACACGCGTGTTCCTAACTTTAAGCTCTCGAGACGGTTCAAGGGAGTCGTGATGCTGAGTTATCTCAAGTCCCAACCTTTTAGGGCTTAAGACTATTATTTAAGACTGGCGGTGGGGTCGGTAAACATAAAGGGAGTTGGGGAACACTTGAAAACTTAAATGTTTCAAACTAGGAGTGAAAAGTAATATTATAAACATGTTTGAATTCTAATTTGCGGGCAGCTTATTTATGAGTGTTCCGGTTCTAAACATACAATTAGATAAAAAAGAACATCTTCCTTTTGTTGAAGTCTGTTTAGAAACTGTTTACAAAAGTTGATTTTCATCTGAGAAAATAAGGATTACAGCAAACTAAATCTAGCAATATGAATCTGCTATCTTCTTCTTGTCGTGTCGACAACAAACCTACACAGCGTCGGCCCAATACTCCGCCACAAGAATGAAAATTCTACTATGGACTAGATTGAATAAATTTTTAATACCTACTTCTTATCTAACCGATATGAAAAAAACTAAAGTCAGACAAACCTTGTCAGGGTCACTTCGAATATTCCAAAATTTTAAAGAACCAATTTCTGGCAGCGTTACCTGTGCTAGCCTGATTGTACATTGTCAGGGTCGTACACGCACATATTCGCCGAAAAAAATCATCATTTTTTCCCAGATCTCCACAATGTTTTCCTCCTTTGCAGCGATATAGTGTACTTAAGATAACAAGATACTCAAAATTTTGTTCGCCGAACTCGTTGCCAGAGTTGCGCAGATCATTTACATTACGGCAAGTGGCGCGACCTTGCGCATTCAAAATTCAACACACAAATTTGCAGTAAGTGGGCCAGCTCCCCTTTGTCAGCCGAGTTTGGTCTGGAAGCCTAAATATATTTCAAAGCGGTCGATGGGCAAAATAATTCAATGCTATTGAAGGCGCCGGTAGGTAGGTACGTGTTATGTAAGACTTAGATATTTACTCGGCGTTTATTTAGAGTAAACATCTCTTGGAGGTTTGTGAGAGGATTCCTTATTGACATAGACAAACTAATAGAACAATAGAACTTTTTTTATTGTAGTACTACCGGCCGCCCGCGACTTCGTACGCGTGGAGCCATGGATCCCGTTTTACCCCCTTAGGGATGGAGTTTCGTAAAATCCTTTCTTAGCGGATGCCTACGTCATAACATCTACCTGCATGCCAAATTTCAGCCCGATCTGTCCAGTGGTTTGGGCTGTACGTTGATAGATATGTCAGTCAGTCAGTCAACCTTTGAGTTATATTATATTTGATAGTAAACATAAGAGCTAAAGACTACAGACTTTTATTCGGCTGATAGTTGGGTCCGATTCCAATTTGTATGAAGATTCGGCTGATACCAATGTGCGCACTTTCATACATGTCCATACTGAATTACTGATTAACAGCCGGACTCAACTATCGGCTGACAAAAAATCTAGTCTAAACTTTGTGAAGGTTAAAATATTACTTATCTCTCTAATTTAAATGAACAATAAATTGTTAGAACAATTTTTATTAGGCGCTACAAAATTTACCAAAATATAAAGTACTTAATGGCCTTTTTACGACTGAACGTAATATTCTCTCTGTTTATGACGAAGTGGATAATTATTTAGGATTTAATTAATGAAAATCATGATAAAGAAATATTACCGAAATACCTTCGTGGGCCGGGATTTGGGTTTTACGATAAGTAAATTATTAGGAGCTAAAAGAGTGAGCTTAAAAATGTTATAATCGATGGCAAATTCACTGACATTCAATGTCTATAAAAAAATACAGAAATTAAGTTGCAGTCTCTGTTTGAATGTACAACATAATATAATAACCATTATTTTTCTCTACAAAATAATAACCCTTTGTACGTATTACATCAAACGCCCCAGTATTTTGAGACAATGCTTCAGGTAGGTAATAGCCTGAGGGCTACATTTCTATTTAAAAAGCAGTGAACATTTTCTGACGTAACACACTAATTAATGTGATGGTAGGGTAAATATCATAATTAATTATAATATCGTTGCACTGTTATTTGGTAATTTTAATAAGGTAATTTAATACTGAGGGTACTTGTGTTTTGTTCTTTTAACTAAAAATCATAGGAGTGTTCCATTTTATACTCGTCTAATAAGAAGGTAGGATTTTATGACTGATTTACTTACTTCTGCAGCAAATTAATATAGACTGTCACAGAAGTTTTCTTCACCATTTTCTGAGTCTTTTACAATCTTGACAGAGTGGTCGTGGTCGTCAGACAGTGACTGAGTGTCATCAACATATCAGCCACAGGACGCAAGTAGGCAACAATTTTACAATAATACAGGCTTTTTTTACTTCATCATCATCATCATCTCAGCCATAAGACGTACACTGCTGAACATAGGCCTCCCTCAATGCTTACCATGTTGCCCTGTTGGTAGCGGCCTGCATCCAATGCCTTCCTGCAGTTCCTGCTACCTTTACGATCATCGGTCCACCTTGTGGGTGGACGTCCCACGAAAAATAAAAAATATATTATTTGCTAACGAGTTGAAACTCTATTTAAAGCCTCCTTCCCAAGCGTCATCCTTCACAATACCACGTTCAAGGTAAAACGAGCGTTTGCAGTTAGTGAAAATTTACGCCGAAATTAGTATGCGGGGGCGGGCGCGCGTCGCAGGGCGGGCAGTTAGTATGCTGACCGCAGCCTGCGATCTTAATTTGACAATATTTCCAGAGTTACAGCGGCAAATATAGAAGAAATTGTGGCCCAAACGTATCATGGTTGTTAGCGAATTGCGTTGTTTACGAAAGACTGGATAGAACGGATTTGATAAGCGTAGGGCACAAGGTATTATTTGTGCAGCAAAGGAAAATAGTGCCTGAAGCTTCAATTACAGCAAGAATAGCGAAAAATTTTCACTACTAAATACCTCTACATATAATATTGACAGTTGCTTATGTAGCTTAAACATTAGAGTCTAATGTTATGAGTGGTATTTTGCAACGAAAGTAAATTGTTACTGTAATATGCAATACTGAAAATAGATAGACCTTATAAATTGTATTTGCTTGTCCTTTATTTTATGTTTTTCCAGACAATTTTTTAAACATAAATATTGACTGCATTTTTGTTTCGAATAAATAATAAGAGGAGGGTATTTAAACATTCTCATTAGCGAATTGCGATTTGAATTCCGGAATTCCATTCCAGATGTTTTTCCGGCTTGGCTTTTTCTGTCTAAAAACAGCCATTAGGTGCGCGAAATCATTCTCCGAAAATAGAATTTGTTCCTACGCGGAGTGAAGGTGAATTTAACCGTCGTAATGTTGTTCCGTAGCAACATTCGTAGGCGACTGATACAAGTATTCGTAGCACGACAGGCGAATCGTAGCAAAGACTAATCTACTAAATGCATTACATCCCAGTCAAAATTTTTGGCAAAAAGACCAAAATGTTTTGACTGTAGGTACATTTTTTTTTTCTAAAAATAAAATCATTAATATTTTATACATCAAAATTTTATTTTAGCAACATCTTATCATTTTCTAAGGTTTCATTTTGTCACACGCAAACTTGATCGCCATCTCTTTCTCTCACTTGCGAAACCCCATAAAAACCTCACGTTTTTAGGGGACGTTATCCCCTCTTTTCGGGTCCTGACATAAGACCAACCAACCTCCGAAGACCTCTACCGAATTCGGCGAAGCTTTACGAGCCCTCCTAAGCGAGTCGGCTAAATTATTCAACCAAAAAGTTTTTTTTCGTCTCGAACCTAGCTTTAATAATTCCAAGTAATGAAATGGTCGTAACCGCCTCGAAAATTGATATTTGGTATTGCAATCTCGTTTCTTGGAGGCAAATATTGTTACAACCTACATAAAATATTGAAGCTCAAAATTTTCCCTCGTTCATTCGCTGTTTACGAACAATATGAAGCTCTCAATATTTGTAAGTTAAAACCAAACAAATAATGTAAACAGTTTGTTTCAACAACAAATATTAGTTAAAAAAGGTTATTCTTATTTTTTCCTCTAAATTCTAGTAATTAAGACTAGGTTGTAAAAATATTTAAAGCAACAAAACCGAAATCTACTCTTATTTTACAAATAAAGCGTAGATTTGAGTTAATTCGAGGCACGAGTATAATTAAGATAACAAAATGTTAAACACCGCCCTTATAATAACATTGATCAACAGATAAACGTAAAAACAACACGAGAAATAATAAACCTGCTATACGCATTTACCGTTCGCACTCACAAGCGCCGCGCGAACTCAAGAATACACTCGAAACGTTCCAAATGACATGTTTCCAAATCCAACATTCGTCGTCTAACACAAAACGTCATCGCAACACGACAAGAAATACCGAATAATCAACCTATTCTCACAAAAGCGAATTTACTCGCGTATCTAAATATCTAAATGTGAGGGAGAGGGAAAGGGAGGTACGTATCTCGGAACCCATAGCTTTCGCTATGAGGGGCTCGGCGGGAATTTTGGGTTAGTGGACATGTAGGCATAAAGACGGATACACGGCAATTTCGTTGCCTAATTTATTTCGTGTCGTCTTGTGCTTTTCGTTGTGCGTCAAGTCATAGTTCTTCGTTGTCGTTGTAAATAGCAGTAAGTGTAATTTTAAGTGAGTGAACATTTTTCGGGATTAAAATTTTTTGCGCGCGGTTTTGGACGGCCGCGAAAACATTGGATTTGTGTGCGCTGTACAGTGGTGGAAATTAAAGTTGGAAAATACAAAAATAACGTGCTGGTTTGTTGGTTGTTTGTAAACAGTGCGGCGTGCGTTGCGACAACAACCGACCTGCGCTTTTCGTGTGGACGAACGCTCAGCAACTTTATTCGAAATTAGTGTTATCGTTTAGTGGTCCCGCTCAAATATATCGAAACTTTTGTGCCAAAATGTGTATGTAGCTAAGTGTATTTAAGGTGTAAAACTGTATATACGCGGGAAAAGTGTGCAATATAAGAAAAAGGTAGCGGGTGAACGGATAGTTGTTTATAGGGCAGCACGTGTGGTACATTGAGTGTGCGACTGAGAAAAATACGAGGGAGAATCGCTTACTACAGATAGCTACTATAGCGATCGATAATATTACGCATTACGGGACTGAGAGCAACGCACACAGACGCGGCTCACGCACACTCGACCCGCGCCACCCCACCCTTCGCCCTCGAAAACGAAAGTAAACATTCGCAGAGCTTTAAAGTACAAACCGAATTTATAGCATAAGCAAACTAGAGTACAAATAACTGTGATCGCTTATTTTGTGTTCAATTTTATCTGTGATAGATAGACATGTTGGTCGGCACGAATTTGTGTAGTGTTAACCCGAGCGTGCTGTTCGGGTATAACATGCAGAACCCATTGGTGATGCAGAATGTGCAAGCGCCGATGCAAGTAGGATCCAGTAGCGGCAGCGTGGTCGGGAGTACGGCGCCGCCTACTCCCGTGCACTCCGTCAACCATGACGGAAAAACGTCACCTTTGACGCCGTCAGAACGCACGGGAGCGCCTCCCGGTGCCGGGAAAGACGCTGTGAAGCTCTTCATAGGTCAGATCCCGAGGCATTTGGAAGAGGAGGACCTCCGGCCGATGTTCGAGGAGTTCGGGAAAATTTATGAGCTGACCGTACTTAAGGATAAGCACACGGGCATGCATAAAGGTCAGTGATGATTTACAGCCGACTATTGCTTAGGGATTACGAGGGTATGACTCTTTGATGACTTTATTTCAGGACGAGTTAATTAATCGAGGCATCGAATTTTATGTCTTTACCATGTGTTTTTTTCAGGTCTCTGTACTAACGAAACCATCTCTTATTATGTTTGAAAATAATAGTTACAGCGTATCTGATAATATTTTATACAGACATTTAAACCAAATGCTGCACCTGGAGGTAATTTTCCGTTTTCCTTGAAAATGTAAGACACGTGTTTTGCATGCAAACACAGTTTAATAGAAACAGTTGGGCTACAATATGAGAAGACTACGATAAAATAGCTTTTACTCGTATAAGCTCATAACAACAGAGTCTATTAGATGCAATCAGCGTTTTACAGTCCCAACGTAGAGCAATGTAAAGATGTGTTCTTGCGTGGAATATTTGAGAATGCAAGGACTACAAACCATATTTTATAGATTTTTTTTTTCTGTGGTACTTTTTTTATAGATTATAGTAGTGTAGTACGTAATATGTAGTAACCCTGGTGCAAAGGCTCACTAAATTTTTTAAATTGTTTTTACCTGTGGGAACCTATAAGTGGTTTACTCGTTGCCTATCTTATGTCATTATTACACACTGTAAAACCCTGGTTTTCCTAAATAAATAAATAAATAAATTTATAAACTTCTTCACGTATGAATTGAAATACATTTTAACGGTTATAATAATGTCATTATGAATAATAAATGCAAGTTTGATCGTATTTTTAAACAGACATGAAATAACATTGATGCTTTTTATATACAGAACAAGGCAGGTATTTGACCGCAATCGATGATAAGTGAGATGCAGTCTAGGATGGTACATATCTGCCCTGTAAGTGCCTATTCACTCTCGCCTTGAAAAGGCCCGGATTATAGTGTTCGGGAAAGACAGCAGCATTAAATAATATTATAATGAAGAATAGTCCGGGACCACTTAACAAAAGCTACTTTTATCAATTTTAGCTCACCTGCCGATCTGGCTGGAGTTTCTAAAAACAAATCCAATTGTTACGCTCAAAGGCTTAGGGCTGTTACTTGTGATTGAAAATGACGCCGTCACGTGTAAAAGTGATTGCGTGAGGCTTGTGTTGTGTCGCAGTACTATTGTTTGTATCGATGCGTATCGCAAACGACGCTCTGTGTGGTTTCTCGTGACGTATTGAGCGAGTAACGAGACCTCTCAAAGATCACAATTATTGTTTGGGATGGTATATAATTGCCCTGTAGGTGCCTATTCACTCTCATCTTATGGACATTATTAATATTGTTACTCGTACGTACTATAACATTTTAAGAAGCTTATAATCAAATTCGCCAATTCTAAAACTGTATCGTATAGTGAATACAGGACTAAAAGTGTCTTTTGAACTTTATTTGTTTTAATATTATCATATTCTGCAACCACAAACTCAACGCTAACGAGTATACTCAAACACATGCTACACATGTCTTTCAATGAGGACGCAGCATAAGAATAAACAAGAAAAACAAAGCAAAGCCCAATATAAACTACAAACTATTCGGAAATACACTCAAGTATGTAAGTACAAGCCATTTCATGGACTCTACAAGCGGCCTAACTTTGCTTTCAGCATTTACTTAACTTGGCAAACATGTTCGCGGCAATTTGTAAGTTGTAAAAACTTACCGAAAATAATTACGACATTCATGCCCATTTGAGTACATTTTCACGAATTAAACAGCACAGTACAGCTGTTATCGCATTCGTGGGCACAATAAATATGGCCGGTCACGTCACTCGAAGATTATGGCAGTGCGATGCCGACGCGGGCGATAAAAAATGTAATTCATTATGTGGCGTGTGGGGAACATGTGAGCGGCCCGTGATATTTGCAAACTGGATGGCTTTCTTGGCTTGCTTGACGCTAAACGCGAGTGCCGTGAGTATCGCGCGGTGTTCGACTTTTGTCGGCGCGATGTTTTGGTTACGAGATGCTAACATTGTGTTTTTTTGTGGTACCTATCAATTGTTTTAGGATAAATTACGAAAACTAATTATAATTTAAAATAACGTTAAGGCTAACCAATCTACATATTGCTAAAGCTAAATATAGCTTTAGATTTAACCATTGATTGATTCAAATTAAAAATTGTCAGTATTTTGTTTTTCGTTTCAGCCGAAAGACGTCCACTGCTGGACAATGACCTCCCCCAAGGATTTCCACAAAGACCGGTCCTGCGCCGCCCGCATCAAAGTTACAAGTGTGGGCAGGCCTCCCACTAGGTGGACTGACGATCTAGTGATGGTCGCAGTATTTTGTTGAAATCTATATTTTCTGGCTTAAATTCGAAATCAAATCGTGGTTAATAAATGGTTTACGATTTCTGGAAGTAATCTAATTTGCTTGCTTGTGTCTAAGAAGTTTGCTGTGTTATTCAAAATTTTTTACTCCAAATTCAGTGTCTAGCGCTCCAAAAGTTACACAACCACCGCAAAATGTGGTCAGTGTTGAAAATAAGTAACTTGTCTAGGTCACATTGGGCACAATAATCGTAAATAGTGACTGTGTATGTGGTATCAATTTCGATTACCTACTTTATAGGAAACTTCCAGCACTTGCTATAAAAATAACTCCAATTTCAGCCAAAGATTTAAAAAAATAATTTAAAAAAACCTTATAGGAAAATAATTCCTATTGCTACAGTTTTGACTCACGTGGTTCTACATTTATTCTTGGTATTAATTCAACCAATAAGTAACAAGTAGATTAATTATCAAAAGGCTTCTTGGCTTTGTTGTCTGTTCTATTATTAAACTGTCAAAACAATGCCACTAAACAATAGTGTTGGTAATGAAGAAGGAAGCAAATTAATTAATACAATACTTTAAAGGTTGTTATTCAAACATGCCAAAACAGCCGGTGCTGCAAATTTTGACAAAGTGTATTAATCTTGTTCATCGGGGATATTTATAGTGTTGATTGATCAGCACTTTGCTAAAACTTTGTACAGACAAAACTGTTATCATCATTTTGCGTAGTCATTGGTAGATTATAGATAACTATAAATAGAGTTATGCTCAAAATGTTAAGCTTAATAAAACTAACGGCCGCCCGCGACTTCGTACGTGTGGATCCCGCTTAACCCCCTTTGGAGATGCAAAATCCCGTCTTAGTAAGCAGCTACGTTCTAAAAGGACCCCCATGAAAAATTTAAGACTCCTAACACTTGTAGTTTCTGAGATTTTGTGATGAGTGAGTCAGTCAATCTGTGACCTTTCGTTTTTATAGATATACTTGTGTAGGTTCATATTCAACTATTACTGGTAGGGCCCAAAAGATAAGGAGACATGTAAAGTGCCCCATCAGGGCTACCTTTTCTTTTTTTATTATTTTCTATTGACGTTCATAAGTGCCACTTGTGGTCTAAACTGAATAAATATTTTTTGATTTGATTTGATTTGATTTGATTTGATTCATTATTTTAAGAACTAATATTTTCCACATAATCTCGATCGAGCCAATTATTCGAATCACATAATTAGGACATTTCCTGCTAAAGCAAGTAGGTACGTACTACGTAATTTAGGTATATTGTCGTTAAAATGATTAAAGATTACAGTCCATTATGAACCATGTTGTGTTCTGGTTCTACGCCGTAGTGCTACGGAGCTACGACAAGGGACTTGTAGCATCGTAGCAGACATGTGTTCCGAGTGATTTATCGTCTATTGAATGGCCAGGTGAGAAGGTATACCTAGTTGTTGATTTTAACTACTGTTATACATACAAATATTTATATACGCACGTCACACGTAGTGTTTTTTTACTTAGAAAGAAAAAGAAACTCTATTTGAAACGGAAACATACAAAAAGCTGTGTTTATCTATAACACTTTATGGTTAGCTTTTTTTTAATACATCACAGGTTGGATACAGAACTTAAAATTACAATTTAGAACACACTTTCGAATTTATTTAATTACTCTAAAACTCGTAAAAAATAATAGTTAATAACAGAGAAGCACTGTCTAGCGTTGATACATTGTTTATTTATCGAGCCACTGTACACTTCAAAGAGTAATAATTGTACCTTAATTTCCAACACTAGCTACTCCAGCTACCCCAATATTTCACGATCCATTAATGTTTGTTTACTTCATCCAACGTCGCGAATTTTGCCCAAAATGTTGTTATTAATATTTGAACAGCGCAATTACTACAAGCACCACAAGAGGGCGCTGCAATTCAATAACAACACAGCCCAGTAGGGAAAAGGCAAAGTAAATTTTCTTCAGGATATAATTTTGTCCATAAATTTTCACCCTTTTAAGGGCACAGTAATAGACTTTCTCGGGATTGTCATTTGAATTTTGGTGAATTCATTAGCTGGTAATAACTGTGATTGTTATTTCCGTAAATAATGGTAGCAATTTTAATATTGTATTGGGCTTTTGTCAGTCAAAGGTTTACGATAATGTTGCACTTTGAATCACGTCTATGAAATGATTAACATTAAGCTTT
Source organism: Ostrinia furnacalis (assembly GCF_004193835.3). Lineage (NCBI taxonomy): Eukaryota > Metazoa > Arthropoda > Insecta > Lepidoptera > Crambidae > Ostrinia > Ostrinia furnacalis. The sequence goes on from NW_021135290.1 coordinate 439,365, forward strand.
TAAAATGTTGTTAGGAAAAGATATGGTAAGCAATACTAATGGATACAGAATATAAACAGTATAATATACGCCATGTAAAGTTCTTACTGGAATGACAAAGTAAGACAAAACAGTTTTTTTTTTAATATTTTTTTACACAAACGAAGTCTATATTCAGTATTTTTTTGTGTATTTTCTTAGAATTTTCGTTAAATAATACTCATTGTATATTTTTTCTCTTCAAACCTCAACTGCCGACTCTATGCAAATCTGAAACCACGAAACAAAACAACACAGAGACATACATGCATAATTGTATTGACATAACACACACTTTTGCGTCTCTCCATCATTTTCCCTTCCCATTTGCAACCTTGTTTATAACAAATAAAAGTTATTACACAACATAAGGTACTAAAAAGCTAACTTTGTAATATTGACGTAAACTCGTACGTTAACGAATGGATAGGTCGGTTCAAAGAATACCCCAGTTAAAGCAAAATAAACCTTAAAAAAATCTCACCATGTTTTCTGCTTAGCTGAACGAAAATGATTGCTCGTGTGGACGTGTTATATACGTCGAAAAAGAACAATTTTAGACCTTAACCCCTTGAGTTATGATCAAAAATGGTGTTGTTTCAAACGTCTGTGTTATGTAGGTTATCTAAAAGATTATGACGGCTTTATGGGTACTAAATGCCAAATGTTTTAAAAAGTAAATTTGTTTTTAGTGTTTGGTTTAATTTTTAGCTTTTGGCACCAAATAAGTCTACGTAATAAACATTTTTTATAGATGTTTTAGCAAATAAAAAATGTCTCAATCATTAAATGCCCCAAGATTTTTAACCTACAAACCGCGTAGCACACTTTCGTAGTTATCTCGTAGTCCGTAGCAGCGACTACGGCCCGTAGTCACCGTAGTACATTTCTGTTTCCGCTACGAACTTTGGGCGTTCAACGGTTGTGTTTCTGGAAATATTTTTGGAAATTGGCCAGATTTGTGTACGAAATTGTTGGACGAGTCCACTTTTGTGTTCGAAACAGGTAATCATCTGACTGGAAATGGTACAAGAGTATAAGCACATAACCAAAAAACAATTACATCGATCCTTCACTTCACATGAACAGAATCTTGAGTAATTCTTTGAAGCAAAAAAAATCATTTACCTATCTAAGTCAAAAATACGATATGGGAGTAGACAACGGATTTCAAATCTCTGTAAAAGAGCCAGGAAGTCAAGACGCAATCTACGAGAAATTAATAATTCTAAAAACAGGATTATTATTTCGTGATAGGTATTTTAGTTGCTTCAATTCAGTTAAAGTCTGAAATGATACCTGATTTTATCTTAGGTTTTATTCGATCTAATCTTCCCATTTTCTTGTTTTTATAACTGCTCCTCATAAGATAGCTAGAATAATAAAAACGTTGAGCCCGGCTGAAATGGGCTGAAATCAAAATGCTGAAATATGTAGAAAAAAAAGAGAAATACCAAAGCATATTTTAAGAACATTGGCATCTTAAGTTTTGTTACAAAAAAATATTTACCTTTCAATACTGGTTGTGAAAACCAGTTTTCTAAACAAGTTTAATATGAAGCAAATAAAAATCGAGAAGATCTTGGCTGAAAGCGGGATCAAATAAAACTGGTAAAAGTTGAAAGTAAAAAAATACAAGAAGGGCAAATTAAAAAGACTTTCCAAAATTATGGCGATTTTAAAAAACCTTCTAAAATAAAAAATGCTTTAAAAGACCTTCCAAAAGACCCGTTGTCTTAGTTACACCTATGTAACCACGTACGTGCCTCAATTATTACAGCCGCGGTCTGCGGCGTGCATGTGGCTACGATTTATTATTGACGCGCAAGAGGCCGTGGTGGGCTATTGGCTGAATAAATGATTTGATTTGTGCACACTGTTAAGCCGATGGGCTGAATTATACCCCGTGATGGTCTTTGGGGCCATTTGGTGGTTAAGACAAATGTATTTGGAGGCTACATGTAGGTGTTTTTGGTTAGAATATAATAGGCGTGGTATTAAATTCTGCACAGTTTTATAATTTTTCTTCTTATCGTGTCGAAAACAAACCCTACACAGTGTCAGCCCAAAACTCCACTACAAGAGTGGCGTTGTCAGCAGCATTCATTAAATCCTTCGGCACTCAGTCATTTATTGACTGGGGAAGTTTTGTAAATAATAGTTTTATATATTATTGTTTATAAGATAAGGTGAGTATTATGTTATTCTAGAGAATCATAATATTTTTAAGAATATGTCATCAATTCACAGTACCAAACTGATAATACTTACGGTATACGGTTAACACTTTTAATACGGTTATTTTAATTACACTTTTCATTTGCATTATCTCTAACTCAGTGTAACACAAGATCTGTAATGGTAAGCATTGTCTTTGGTTTCTTCTTTTTTTACCAACACAGCTTCTTTATAACTACTCGTTCGTTCGTTTCAGCCGAAAGATGTCCACTGCTGGACAAAGGCCTCCCCCAAGGATTTCCACAAAGACCGGTCCTGCGCCGCTCGCATCCAGGCACCTCCCGCGACCTTCACCAGATCTACTCAATCAGATAACTTTCTGAAAATTTGAAAGACACAATTTTCTGAAAAAATACTAAAGAGAATGAACTGCAAATTGCAACATCCTGTAACTTTTAACCTCCAATTTAAATTCTATAGTAGTACAAACAATCCCATTAGGTCAACGTTACAGTTAATAGACACATAAAGCAGAGAAAGGGTAAAGATCATCGGTAGGGGAGTAGGGCAATCAAGCGCCGTCAGTCGCCGCCCTTAATTACACTCCATCGCATGTGGAATTGTTAGGGCTTCGTCCAGTATCAATTTAGTTACGCTCTAGCCCCGCCCATGTAAAGCAAGCAGCCGGCAAAATGAGCGGAATTATTGTATTGATGAACTTTGAAATGGAAGGTTGAAACTTGAAGCCTGTTACTTCGATAGTGAGTGTAGTGGAAGTTATTAAATGAAAAGAGTGGACTGTATAAAATTAATTGTCTATTCGGTATAAATTTACAATGATATTGAGACCGTTTAGTGCAAAGTCGTTGAAGAGAGTGCGTCAGGATCGTCTTTTTCTATGTTCGCTCGCGAGCCGAACATTGCTCGTTCGTTCGCCGAACGCTCGCCGCTCCCTCCGGTCACGCCGCCCGCGGGCAATGTCAGTGAGTAGACAAAGCCATAAGAGCGCCTTCACATTAGGACGTTAGTAGCGCGACTGCAGCGCGGCAGTGGCGTTTTTCTAATGTGAAGGCATGCATCCGCTGTCACATAGTATGAAATTTTCGGCAGCGCATCTGTCGCGCGTTTGTCGCGCTGCTGAATCGCCTAAATGTGAAAGCGCTCTAATACTCGTACTGCAAGGGATGAATGTCATGGAAATGACAAAATAGAATAGTCCCATTTCTTAGGCTGAGTTGCACCATTTTATTTTAACCGTGACTATAACCATAACCGGTGTTTTGTATGGAGTTTGACAGACTGCTGACGTTTGTTAAAGTTAAAGTAAGATGATGCCCATTTATACCCAGTTATTTTTAGCAAATAGGTTTTAAAAAGCAGCCTTACAAGTAGGTACCAGTATTACTTAACTGCTTCGGGACAATAAATGGACTAGAATTAAAGATGTCATTATCTGTCTGTGATACAATGGTAATTATTCGTATCGCTAATCTTCGAGTAAACCATGTAAGAAACTTTCGGTTCATAAAGTATCCTACACAATATAAGCAATCTCATAGCAAAACCCTGCATGAACTACCTAAGGAATGTCAGTTTAAAATAAGCAAAAGAAAGAGGACTTAAGGTATCTCCTATTATAGTATTGGCGTTTGGGTCCTAAAAAGAGGCGCTGCCGGGAAGTACCTATCACTCGTTCTGTATAAAAATTAGGTAACTAATTTTAATTATAAGCCATCTTGCACTGGAGCACAAGATTTCCTGCAGCCGGCGTTGCACTATAGCCCATATTATTGATGTGGTGCTGCACACGTAACTATACTTGCGTGGGCGATAGCGCCGCGCTGGATTACCGTTTTAATAAGCGGTAAATGCACCCAGTCTTATAGTGAAAGAAATTAACACGCATATGATTAATATACAGTCTGGATTTTTTGTAATCAAAATAATGTTAAAGGTCGTGCACTCTTATTATACTGTAATAAGTTTACATCATTTCAGTCATCAATTACCTAGCCATTTATTTCTAGAATGGGTAAAGGATGAAAATACTTCAAAATACTTCTCTAAATCAATACATTTTAAGGTCAACTAATGACTGGGTAAATGAACTTATTTGCTTAAAATACTACGTACACACGGCTACAGTGTTAATTGTCCATTTCCGTTTTTGCTCTCGCTCTCATCAAATTGTGATTCTTTGCGATATAACGAGACTACATGACTGGCAATGCGCAGTTAACACTGTTTCCAATAGTACATAGGCAGTTTTGTTCTTGACTTTAAACGACTGCTATCTTTGGAGAAAATTCACTGTGAATACTTTGGCTCCATACTAATCGGAAAAAATATTTTAATGTCTGCAAAGTTTTAAGTCAGTTAGCAAAAGTATCTTAATCTTGTACTTTGGTTTGAACATAGATGGGTCTAGGCACAGGGTGTAAGTCTACTTTATTGTGGGAACAAAGAAACTCCCATTCGATGCTAAATACTCGTAACAAGCGGCGTACAAACCGAAGTAAAATCTATCGCGCTCCGCTCGCGGGGCCCACTGTATCTGTTTCAATGACCATTTCATTTATCTCCTCGGCTGGCCTATTACTGGCTACCATTATACTAACGTGTAAGGGATGAGCGACTTCAGTCTGTTTTATTAAGCCTTTAGAGCCGAGTTTGGCTTGAGGACTGATAAGGAATTGGCACGATAATGCAGTTGGTGTGTTGATTATCGCAACAAATATATATTTGTATAGTGTTCGGGATACCTTTTCGACAATGGATAGCGATATACAGATTGTAAGGCACAGGTTAGGAAACTTTTGATCTTTGATACTTGTCTGGTCTGGAACGAAATATTTGTTCATCTTTTTGGTTCTGGAATACGTGGCGGGTCCAAAGACAGTTAAACTTTCCCCCGGGGAAAACTTGACCTTCACTGGTTGGGTTTTTTATTGACGGTCAAACTTTAGATCCTGGCTACACAGGAGATGCAGTAGTGGGAATGAGAAGTGGATTAGTCCTGTTTTTTGTTTCTAGAGGTAAAACGGTATTAGGCACTTTCTTTGAATATAAAACAAGATAATTATTTTAGTATTCAGTAGACTGTTTCAATTTAACAGCCTCTTACTAAATCTTAACGACGGATAACGATCACTAAATTAATTCTAACCATATACTTGTACTATGTATTACTTGAGAAACATTCATAACAATGCTATGAAAGTATTTCTCATACACTTTTCGTCACTCACTACGAGTCATCATCATCATCATCATTTCAGCCACATGACGTTCACTGCTGAACATAGGCCTCCCCCAATGACTTCCACATCGCACGGTTGGTAGCGGCCTACATCCAGCGCCTTCCCGCTACCTTTATCAGGTCGTCGGTCCACCTTGTGAGTGGACCGACGACGCTCACTACGAGTAGAACCTCCTAACCTTTGATTTTTTATTTAACTGATAGTAAAAACAAACCATAATAACATCAACACATCGCCATACAAACTTCTCAGACATTATAATTTGATTTATATCAAAAACACCTGCGCAAACAAGAGTCGTATATCGTAAACAATTGAGCATCGCGAGTGCAGCTGAGCGCACTCTATTAGCTCCGAGACAGTTCGCCATCTTTTTATTGGCATCTTTGTAACAAACCAACGCTTTAGTTTGTAGCAGAGTAATAAGAAGAATGCTGTTAGTAATGACGACAGTTGTTGTAGGTACGTTTTATAATCGAGAAAAACAAAAACAAACATAATACCTACTGTCAATGAAGGAAGACAACACAGTGGCAGTAGCCACATCCAATAACAAGATCATTTTATAAATTATAATAAATAAATAAATAATAAATAGATCTTTGGACAATTTCACACAGCGCCAGCTAGCCCCAAAGTAAGCAACTTAATGCTTGTGTTATGGGTGCTAGCTTAACGGATATACTACTTATATACTTTTTTTTTTAAATACATACATATTATACATAGTAACACCCAGACCCGTCACAGAAATTAAAATTCATCATTTCAATTTCTGCCCGGCCGGGAATCGAACCCGGGACCTCTCGGCATAGTAGTCCGCTCTGAACCACTACACCAAACGGCCGACATTATTATCATCGTCACCAAATTATCATCGTCATCATCTTCATCATTTTAGCCACAGGAACTGGCGTACATAGGCATCACCTTAAGATTTCCATAATGACTGGTTGGTAGCGGCCTACTCGTATATCCAGCGCCTTCCTGCTAAGTACCTTTATGAGAAATATTTAGCATCGTTTAAAAAATCATGGTAGGTCCTAGTATCTACTAGGATACCTATCTACCTTTTATGTTAATTTTGCATACAAAAGTAGCTAACCTTTTTGATCTAGAAAAAACAAAAGACAAACATAATTACCTACTGTCAATTAAGGAAGATATTACATATCAGTAGCTACATCCAATAAGGAGATCATTATATGTAGTATAAATCATCATCGTCATCATCTTCATAATTTCAGCCGTAGGACGTCCATTGCTGAACATAGGTCTCCCCCAATGATTTTCATAATGACTGGTTGGTAGCGACCTACATCCAGCGTCTTCCTGCTACCTTTATGAGAAATAATTTAGGATTGTTTAAAAAAACATGGTACCAGGGAAGCCTGGACGCTTTACAAAATGGTAGTTAAGGGTGTGAAACGTAGATAATAAAATTGTATTTATGTACCTACTTTATATAACCTACAATGAGGGTGGCATGTTAATTAAATTACAAAACCCTCTATAAATAAATAAAGAGAAAAAAACATGGTAGGTCCTAGCCGGTACCTTTATATGGAAAACCAGGTTTATTTTAATACAGTATACATAAACAGTCATCATCAGTAGCACAGATTTTCCAGTTTTATTTCTTTTATTTACTTTCTTTCATAGACATGTAATAAACTGCAGCTTGAATATAAGTTAGATCTTAAGATCACAATATAATTTGATTGACAAAATTTCAAAGAAAGTAATTTTCAACTCGTTACATTCTAAGCTACAAGAATACTCGTAGTTCGTCAAGGTAATTTAAGTACTAAACTTAGTTGTTTAACAGCCACGAGCAAGTAAATTGTGTCGCACAGCTCGCACTAAGAGTAGGCGCACACCGTTAATTTTTCGTCGGCCGATAGTTTAGTCGGGCAGTTGATCAGTATGGGCTTGTATGGGAGTGCGCACACTACGCCGATTTGATTTGGCCGATTCTTCATACAATTTAAAATCGGGCACAACTATCGGCCAACTAAAAATCAACGGTGTGCGCCTACTCTTACTGGTGTATTTAAAAGCTACATTCGATTGTACGGATTAAACATTTTTAAATTGGATATCACTCGAGCTATTAACATTTAATTTTGTTTGTCTTTTTATCTGACCTGTATTCAATATTTTATTTGATATCAAAAATATTATTTTTTGCAAAAGGGGGAAATTATGTACGTTATTGAAAGAAAATATGTATGTCGAATTGTTTTTGGTTTTAACTAAAAACTCGTGGAATCCTAAGTGGTCGCATGATCGCTCAGTAACAATTAATTAAATTAAATTTTCTTGTAACTGGTAATTACTTGAAGGGCTAATGAAAAGACGCCTTGACCTTTAGAGGGTCAAAATTAATTTCTATTATAACGTAAAAACGACGATAAGTAATATTTTTATTAATGTCAAGCGAAGCATGTTTGATATCAATTAGCTCAAAAAGTCAAGTTACAACACTAAGGCTGGGTTGCACCATCTTACTTTAACTTTGACAAACGTCAAAAATCTATCAAACTCCATACAAAAAGCACCAGTTATCGTTATAGTTACCGTTAAAGTTAGGTGGTGCAACTCAGCCTTAATGTGTTTTTCTTTAAGTTTATTTATTGGGCTTTCGAGTGATACCGGGGTTGATGGTGAACCATGTTTGTGTTAGAAGAAAAACATAAAGGTGATTGGCGCGGGGGGTGCGTTTTTGTTTGACCTCGGGTGTGGTTCTTTATGAAACTCAATAATTGGCTAAGTATCTCTGATGTAATGTTTTCAACCATGTAAATTGTAAAATTGCTGTTGAGTTTTTCAATAAATAAATAAACACTAAACCTGCTAAAAAGATCTCAAATATCCCAACACTAAGCCTGTAATGCAACTTACATTCCCCGTGGCATTTATATTGCAGCTCACCTAAATGTTGTATCAAACGAAATAAAATACTCTGTAATAATACCGCTATCGGCGGAAGCACACGCTCGTATACGGATGCAGGCATGGTTTTGGTTCAAACGTCGATTCGGATACAGCGATATGGTCTGATATCTGCCTAGGTCCGTGTAATGGAAATGCTTACAGTAGTTTTAGGCCGCATACAGAAAGAAAGCTGGAAACTTATAAGCGCTTACCATGTCCGTTCGTTCACAAAGGAAGCAGGTTGAATGGCATTTTATATGGCAGCATCCAGCGCTGACCAGCGCGTGTTAAAACTTGTCTTTTTTTTTTTTTTTTGAAGGGACGCGCGCTGGTAGCTTGAGGAGCTTTTCCAGCTTCACCGGGCAGAGTGGCGAGTACAGAAGGTACTCTAGCCGTTCAGCGCTTATCGGCGCGCGTTCACATATTTTCCTGCGCTTGTCAGCGCTGGTAAGCGCTTATAAGTTTCCAGCTTTATTTCTGTATGCGGCCTTAGTTTGTTTAATAATTATGGTCAGCTCACAATAGTCTACTGCCTGGACATAGGCATCTCCAATACGCGTCATTTTTCCTCGTCTAAGGAGCGGTTTACACCAAATCAAAGAAGAGAAGACTGAAAGAAAGTTGGTGGAAACCGCGCCTAAGGCTTGTCGCATTCATCTTCTGTCATCCATCTTTACCACGTTTCGCAAGTGGTCGCTCTACCTGCTGGGGAGCTTTGATATGATATTATAAGTAAAAATGTATTATTAAAAATTAGCATAAATAAGTTCGGACAAGGTGGACCGACGACATCATAAAGGTAGCAGGAAAACGCTGGACGCAGGCCGCTACCAACCGGGTAACATGGAAAGCACTGGGGGAGGCAGTGCACGTCCTATGGCTGAGATGATGATGATGATGATAAAGAAGTTCATTGGCTGTCAATTTCAAGCGGTGGGAAAAGTATCATGCAAAAAGCATCAAGACTACTGCATTTCCTTTAATTACACAACATTTGCATGCGTTCCGACGCGTATCCAGGACATTCGGTGTGACAGTGACTGCAAGCGGACTGTGCCCATTTACTGGCCTCGTGGCTGATCATTATGATTTACATGCAAATGTAAACGCCGGGTTCGGTGCTCTTGCACGTCAATCAATCGTTAACAAACGTAAAAACAAGTGGTACAATATTTTACCTATGTTTTTGCCCACACAAAAAGTCTTTAAATTTTTGTTGGCGGGAAATTGAGTTTTTTTTACTTACTATGTGATTTTAAGACGATATTATAAGATTTTAACTAGCTAAAACCAACGTTTCAAACATGAAAGTTTCTTTGATAATTTTCACGACCGAATTACTGAGCTTGGTATTATGAATTGGCTATAATATAGGCCTACACTGTAGTTAAGACAGGTATAAAAATCGTATTTTGTAAATCAATATAATAAGAAGTAAGATGTGCCTACGGCAAAATTCGTTTTCCAAACTTCTATTTCATTTTTCAATATTTTCATCATTTTCATATTTCAAACTTTTATTTTCTTATAATTAAAAAAAGTTATTTGAAACTTAAAAATAGACTTCATTAGTAGGTGTGTTGGGTATCTATCTTGATTAATTAGCTACAATTCACTCAACCATTTTGATGCTCTGTATTATACGTGTTATTTAACTCATTATCTCACGCAATGAACCTTACCATCCAATCTCTCTCAAAGTTACCGTCAGTATCAACTGAACTAAGTTGTCTACGAAACTGTGCTTAGAAAAGACATTCGTTATTTAACTTTCCAAACGCCATTAGAGAACACAATTTCGGAGTTAGATTCCGATCGCGATAGTTCTAATACCTTTATCAGAGAACTCGAGCACTCCTTGTGGAGGTTGGATATGAGCAAATTCGAGAATAACAGTCGTAAATGCCATCGCTTCTCACAAGTTTCTTTGTAAATACGATCAGTAGTTGGTCTTGGTACTAAGTGCAGACAGGGTAATGGTTTGAGCTCTAACAAACATCGGCTTGAAAACAGATTAATTTTGTAACTGCAAGTAACTGTAAGTGATATTTGTAGCTTTATTTTTACCGAAAATACATCAATCGTTACTCCTACTCTTATAAGATATCAAAAACTTTCGCTAATACTACCTATGTACGAGTATATACGTATATACTTACCGTTACGATATACTTACCGTTACGTTAGTTAGAACCAACTTTTAACTTGCCATCCAAGTACGAATTATACCACATTTGAAATAATTTATTTCCAGCCTATCCATGATAAAAACTGGTAAGAACCATAATATAAATAAATTATGTACAATTTTCAATTTCACCCATGGATCTTAAGTTTCGGGAATACAAACCATTTAACCCACGTATTTTCCTGTTACTTTTAATTGGAACTCCCACAAAAATTCCCGCGCTCATTCCTATCTCCTCGCTACAAACATCAACTTTCGCCACGACGTGCGAAAACAACAATTCGGTTCAAGTTAACTAATAAACCAACTTTTAACTTGGGTATACGCGAGTTGATAAGAGCAACGCATGCGCTCGGCGCGTCTCTGTGATCGTGACGTCACGGAGGCGGTAAGGCCAGTCGTACCCGACGGCCTCTCACGCCAACCCGCCGCTGCCGTCAGCGACTAACATCGCTAACAATCCAAACAACATGCAACTATGACCAAAAACAACCCCAAACCGGCGCGACACTTAATTTAACAAGTTTGGTGTATTTAGTTACGATTTTGATGTATTCAGTTTAAACCCACGTGTTTTCTGTGTTGACATTCAAGCGGCAGTATTTCTGTGTTACAAAATCGATTGTAAATCGTGTCTTTTTAGTGCCATTTTATTATAAAGTGATATAATTAGTAGTAGCGCTAAAAGTATCTTATCGCCAGTACAAAGTTTAATATTTCATTGCCTTCTCGCGAATATAGAATTTAAAATAAGTAGCCAAGCTTCGAGTGTAAAGATTAGGAGCGCTAGATAGTTAGTAAATTAATTAGATAATAAATTATTGTTATTTATTACGGAAACCGTTATTAAAAAATACCTCAATGTCTCTGATTTGTGGAGGTGAGTTTAAATAAATTAAAAATAAATAAACAATATTATTAATAAACCGAGTTTGCTACACGTTAATATTAAGCAACAATAAGCCACATTCAATTATAGTAAGGTTTGTTTTGTTAGTCAAAGCAACGTTGTCTCGAAGATGACTCACGTTATGTCGTCATAAAAGTCTTGTAAAGCGTCGTAAAATGGATATTATGGAGAAAAACCTGCGATAAACTTCACGAATGACAAAAAGTAATGACACACATAAACAGTACAATACGGTGAAGTCTCAATTTCAAACTCGCAATACGAAACGAAAATCTTTAATGTGCCCATAAAAGTCAGTCAACGACCCCCAATAATTCCAATCACGTGTTCTCAAATGAACGGAACCGAAAAAGAACGGCAAAAGCGAAAACAATAACAATGTAATAATGGCTTAGACAGCAAAAAGTGTTGCCACAATCATCAAAATGTGCCTTGGACGTGAAAAATAAATTTTTACTCCCGCTCTCCCGCCCGGAACGTTCCGAAAGAGACTATCATAAGATTTCAATTAAGATAAAGTTATTTAAATGTAAAATATTGTTTTGGACGTTTAAAACAATAACTCCTGGAGCGATTCTTGGCATTCTCCGCAGATGTGTTTCCAAACTATTAGTGGGGACAGTTGGCAGAACTGTAATTACAGCCGAAAATGTTTTAAAATATTTTCGAATTCGGCATAACGGTTTGTGCACACTGGTGTAATTTAGAAACTTGGCGAAGGTGCGTTGTGTTGAAAATAAACTGTTTGCGTTAAGATCGTAGTGAAGGTGAAGGTTCAGTGTTTTGTGACTTGTGTGAGCATAATAAACATAGTGTTGTGTGCGTCACGTGTCTAAATTGATTGCTAACAAATTAATGAACTTAAAATACACACAGAATATTCTAGACTGGATTTCGGGTATCTTTATTATTTCAAATCAACCGTGTTTAAATTCAAATTGAGATTATTTAATTTAATTTCAGATAAGGTTTGATAATGTTAGTAAAGGTAATGAGAAAGAGTAAAAAACAATATAATTTTTCAAAAGTTTACAAACCTGCAAAAATATAAATTTCATGCTAAACTTTTTCTGATAATACCATTTGAATAAACGTGTTATGTTTTTTTAAACGTTGAAATGAAACTCGGGATTACGCGGTGTTGATAATGAATTAAAAACATTGGCCGGTGAGTTGTTACAATGGAGGTGAAATATTTACTTTGCGAATGTGAACTCCTAAAATATTGTTTTTTCAAGTGTGTGTGCGATCCAGTGCTGTGGTAGAGATAAAACCAGTGGTTAGAGAGTCAGACTTACGCCTTATATTCAGTGAAAAATAAGCTGTGAAAACATTGGACCTGTTTTTCAGTGAATCATCGATCATGGCATTTTATTTGATAGAAGTGTGATTACGTGAAATCAAAATCGGTAGATAAGTACAAGTGATAAAAATCGAAGTAAATTTGATTACAAGTTAGTGACATTGTCCGTGAAACATGATTTAGTGCCTCGAATGATATTCAACTTTAAAAAAATCTATGAAAGGCCATGGTCATGAAACTTCTTTATGATAAATTGCCAGTGGTGTAGTCAAACACAGTGCTTATGGCTTTTATGCGTGTAAAAACAACAAAAAATAAATGCTTCAGAAGGTTTTAGAAATAATTTCGGCTAATGACTACTTATTATGTTAGCTTCAGTAAGAAAGTGATTATAGTCGTCATTTGGTTTATATTGTTACCATTCTAATTTATAGAAACGTATGATAATAATATTTTTGAAACACAATCTTGAAGACAAACGTGTATCAAACTCGATATTTAAGTTAGATACCAAATCAATACGAAATGATCGAATAACGTTTGGACGAAGAAACGAAGGACGTTTTTGATACTTAGTATTTTTGAAATCATCATTGGCCGACTAGTTTAATCTTTTCAATAGATATACTAGTGTTCTTTAAGTTACACAATTTCTGTACGTCAATAAAATAAAACTGTTATTTAGATATGGCATCATAAAAAGTGAATCTATTCAGGATTAACAAAAAGTCAATAAAATGGTATTTATCATGACAAATGAACATCGCAAATATGACGTATTAAAATCAAACCACACATCACTCGATCAAACATATCGGCTAATAGCTGGCAGCCAAAGTGGTATTAGTCCGAACGTAATTCGATCAAATGATAGGGATGTACACGTACGCGTACCTACACGTAACTACAGAACACGTGTTTGGTTTCCAGAACCCAGCCCGCTCATGGCGGAGCCGATACTCAGTTTGTACAAATCGCCAGTCGCAGGTAAATATTTATTTTAATTTACTATTTAATCGGTAGAGCACGAATGATTTGATGTTGATTGTTTTGCGCTCTCTCTCTAAAGACTCTTTTAAGTTAAACGTTTTGAGCTACACTTACGAGTCGTGCATTGCAAGACTGCACACTAACCCCCTTACTAATAAAAAGTTACACAGTTGTTGATCACTGTTTTAAAATGACATTTCCATACTAAACGTCAATTTAAAACACTGATCAACGAGCGTGTAAGTTTTATTAGTAAGGGGCTAACTGTTGGTGATTTTTATTCCTGTGTAGTTATAATTTTCCGTGTGCGGTCTTAGAAATGGACGGTTTAAGATTAGCTCAAAATGTTTTATTTGAAATAGACCTGATTCTAATTTAATCTTGATTTCTTGGTCTAAGATTGTTATTGTTATTTAAACTGCTTTTGCCCGCGATTTCTTCCGCAGAGACTTCTTTAAACATTTATCTATCTACCTCTGATAAGCACCCACACTCTTAAACTGTAATATTGTAAGGTCTATCTATAATTATAAATTAAATTACCGTAGCCAATACGAAGTCAATTCTATCAAACAATTATAATATTATATTGTGATGAGATTAAAGGTTTGCTTTCTTATCATAGTTACAGGAAAGAAGTGGCTATTACTCGTATGAAAATTGATTTTCCAACATATCCATTAGCGGTCTTCGTAAAAAATAACGATAACGGTAATACGGACGCGTTACCGATAACGTTACCAATCAAGGCCGACGATAAACAAGTGAAAGTAGCTTATGATGTAGATTACGGCGTGTTCGCGTATCTTATCAGGCAACATGACATGACATGGGATAAGTTGAAATAAGCTCTTACGGTCTTGCCAAAATAATCGTCCAGGCAATACATAATTGTTTTGACCGTTAAAGCTTATATTCGTTTGAAAATAAATTTATTGTCTAGTCTGTATTTGACTGACCTTTTTAAACCCTATCATTACATCTAAACAAGAGTGACATGTTCAATGAATTAACTATTACAGGTAAACATAGCATGCATTTAACGTGAAGACATCAATACAAGACTTATAATATTAGGGGAGAGTTCGGTATATTGTACCGCCGGGTAAATTGTACCACCCTCATATTTCGTAAAGTATTTATTGAATGTCTGTAATTGCAACACTCAGCGATACACAACTATAAATCAATATCGGCCATGTGGTTTTTGCCGTGACAACAAACACGTGTGTTTTATTTTGAAAAGTATTTTTTCATTGTTTTCAAGTAACTTTTGACAATGCATGTTTAGTTTGTAATTTTGTTAAATTTAATCACAGGGTGTTTCTAATATATTATTTAGAAGCGTAAATTAGTGTGGATTACAATTATTTGAAACATTTTTCGGTATTTATAAGCTATATTTTTTACCGATTTTTTAAAAGCACTATCACCTAGTCGGCTAAATTGTACCACATCAAGTTGTATGGAACTTTACCAAAGGATTTTGAAATTTTTTTTAGTAAATCATATTTTGAAGTTATAATAGCGTAGTTATGTTTGACTAACAATAAATGAAAGCAAAAGACTGGCAAAGTAGATTAGGTACAAGTGTGCGTTACGATAATTGGAATTACAAAACTTGTACTCAAAATCGTGATAACGTGTAAAACAATATCGATTGTCTATGTTATTAACTACTGTTCCTTTTCGTTTCCTAATTTGTTAAGAATGTATCGTATAATATTTTGCCATAGTTTTTTTATAGGCTTGAAATTTATTGAAATCCAATTTAGTAACCCTGTGGTACAAATTATCGAACCGGTTGGCTAAATTGGACCGAAGCTCTGAACTCGTACTTTGTTGATTTGTGCTAAATATACAACAATCATGTTAATTAATACTTATGAAATAGTAAGTTGAATAATGTATCTTTTATTATATACCATGGACATTAGCAAAAACAAAAGAAAACTATGTGTAAAATGGGATTGAAAAAAACTGGTCCAAATTAGCGGACTCTCCCTTATGTGCTAAACATTTACAATAGACTAACTTTATTTATGTGCTAGTCTAATGTTTTGAAATCTTTTGAGCTAATAGTGAAGTATAAATAATCCTTTATAATGTGTTACGTAAAAGTTTCGTATTGAAATAATAAATGCAAATAAAATTTATATTTTATATTTGCACACAAACGTTCGGATATTTGTTGAAAATGTATGCTTTATATCCGGCATGCGGATGTAAACAAACGTCATGTACATTGATAGATTAAATAAATATCATACATATTTTAATTACTTTACTACACATAGGAAGTTTCATGTAATTTACATTTTACCATAATTATTTACAAAAAAAATTAGGTGTCCTAAACGTCATCAAGAAACAAAACTTCTTCTTTCCTAATCCGGTTATTCCAAACCAGAGACAAACGTATAAATCATAAACAAAACCATCGCGGCAACAAAATCCCAGTTCACACCCGCACTCGTCTGATCTCAAAAATAAACCGCAGTTTTCCTCGAAAAAGATTTAAAAGAAAACTCGGGTTTATCCATATAATTAAAAAAGCTCAGGATTGAATGCTGGGGTAGACCGCGGTGCAACAGCGCGTGTGCGATACATGCCAGGGTTACCATGTTATAGACGTTTCCCTGATGATCGGAAATATTAAGAACGACAATAGAATTCAATTGTTTGATTTGTTTCATTTAAAACAGAGGTTCTTAACCGGTGGTCCGCGGACCACTGGTGGTCCCTGGAAGCATTCCAAGTGGTCCATGAAGTACATTTGCACACCTTGGTCAAAACCACTTTTAACTGATTTTTGCAGTCAAACTGGTTTTGACCGATTATGAGGTGGTCCCTGACAAGACAGAAATTTGATAAAATAGTTCCTCATTACTTAAATGTTAAGAACCACTGATTTAAAAGATCATAGAGTAAGTCAATTCTTAAAGCTATTGATTAATTTCAATTATGCTTTTGAAGTGTGATTTTTATTAGGACAACAAAGTATGCAGGATAAATGCCCAAATAGATTGGGCTAAAATAATTTCATTAACATTTCCCCCCCGTGGGATTCGAATTTGAAACTTCAATTGGCGATATAGCGTGTTACGCGGCATATCATATATAATTTTAAGATGATAAAGTACAAAAGTACTTTTAGCATTTATGACTTTAAACATTTTTAAATTCTTTTGTTTCTTCCGAGATCATTTTGAGCTCTTACACACCGCAGCCGCCGACTATCGGAGGCTTTGCTTGAGGCGACATTCTTACAAATAATCCCAACGACACAAAACCTCGACATACGCCAGCGGTTCGGCTAAGGCGTGGAGGCTCTAATACTGCACAAAATTTTACGACAAATAATGGAGGATTTTGTTCGAACACATTTTTTGAATCTGGTAACCCTACACGGGCCCTACCACAAACTCATACTTGCGCTAATAGCTTTCGGTATTAAAAAATACAATTATTGTTTCCTTCTTGCGTTTTAGTGTTCTATTAGAAATGCAGCACCTCAGTGCTATTACGTAGTTTAGTTGTGTTGTATTTATTTGTAGTTTTTGTGTCTTTTGGTAAAAATATAAATCATTATCCTCTATACTTTTCCCTTCTTAATTTAGTGGTATTTGGTGTCTGATTTTTTGAGTCATTATTAGCAATGAGCATACATTTTGGCCTCGAAAATATGGCCTGATTAAAGAACTTCGTAGAATCGAAAATAATGGTCTGTAATATACTCTTCATAACCTATTATTACCAGGGCTTGGCCGACTTTGGCTAGACTGACCCATTTTTTGCGACAGTCAACATTATTTTATGGCAAAAAATGTTGACTAAAAATAAGCTATATTTCTAAAACCAGCTCTATTTCAAGAAAGTATACAGTGTGAGTCACGATAAAGTGCACATATGAAAATAGGTGAAACAGGACCTATTTTTATCGACAAAAAAGAGGTCAAAAATTTTTTAAGATTTTTTTTATAGAATTTTTTCTTCTTCCGATTACTTATTGTAAAGAAAACTTAATAACTTTTAAACTAAGAGTCAAACAATCAAACGATCAAAGCAAATGTTGTGATAGGGATAGAGACATGCAATTTTTGGTTTTACAAAGGTAATACGATGGAGAACAATACAAAGTAATAAAAACCACCTGTTATAGGGGCATTTTTTGGAGAAATTTGTCAAATAACCAAAAAAATACGAATTTAAAAGCAGATTTTTTTCAAAAAGTATCTTTTTTTTTATTATTTTTTGGCCTTTTCTGGGTTTTTAGTATCACCTGTTATTTAGCATTATTACTGTTTTTATTTTATCAGGTTACACCTCTTAGTCTAAAAGTTATTACGTTTTCTTTACAATAAGTAATTGGAAGAAAAAAAAATCTATAAAAATTAAACAAAAACTCAATTTTTTTTACCTCTTTTTGTCGATAAAAATAGGTCTAGTTTCACCTAATTTCATATGTACACTTTATCGTGACTCACACTGTATTTCTTATTTTATAACTTAGATCTCAGTCTGTTTGCGATTTTTTTATGCCTCTTGTTCTTTATCTCGTAAGTGAATGAAAAAAAAACCCTCTAAACTATTTCTCTCAGTATTGTCAAAGTGGATGTGTAGTATGGGCCAGGTTATGCTAAGAACTGTCTGTAACCGTATAGATGTGTATTCTGTAGATGTGTGTAACTCATTTCCTTAACGATGCGAGGAGACTTTTTACTAACGATATTTCGTTGTGGAAATGTTTTAACGTAATCTCTCGCGGTTTAGGTAATAATGTTTGATGGTTTAATAAAATTGAATAATGACGTGTTGTTTCAGACGAACGTTTGATGTTGAGTGTTCAAGGTTAGTATTCAATACTTAAGAAACGGTCAGATAAAGGTCAGAGTATCGGAGACAATCCATTTAAGCGAGGAAGGCAATTGTATAAACAACTGATTGTCATCAACAAAGCTCGTTTGCCAGGTAGGTAAAGTCTAATTGCTATACTGTCTAAGAAATAATAGACAAATACCATTGAGTTATTATATTACTTCAAAGACAAACACACAGAACACATGTTAATAGATATGTATAATTTTATATACGGACTCTTTATTACAATAAAACGTCAAAAGCACAATGAAAATGCCCGCTGATAAAATTTTAGTGACAACATTTTTAGGGTAGTAGTGAATCCTAAACAAATGTGTTTACAAAAAGCCCTGTACAGCAATTCCGAACAGCTTTGACAGCCAATTTTTCCGACAATCTGTTGCCATAAAAAAAAGCTCTATAAATGGATACGGCCGTCGCAGGCAATGGAACTTCCGGAAAATTCCATCGCCAGTTATCCGTATAAAAAGTAAACACCGAACGCCTTAAAAGCTTCTTCGATTCTTGTCGATCATTTTCGTAGGTGTCAGCGGACTGCGGTTAATAGGTTAATTAATTGACCTCGTTTCGATCGTTTGTTTACATTTACCTATTAATAAATACCGTCTGGCTGCCACAGGGCTTTTTCACTATACTTTTAATCAAAGCGAGAATGATCTTGAAAGCCATCAGACTTAAATGCATTGATCGCCATCGCTGCACGCCGGCTGATCGCGTGTGATCGCGTTGGTTTGTCCGAACCTTAAATGCATTGATCGCCATCGCTGCACGCCGGCTGATCGCGTGTGATCGCGTTGGTTTGTCCGAACCTTAAATGCATTGATCGCCATCGCTGCACGCCGGCTGATCGCGTGTGATCGCGTTGGTTTGTCCGAACCTTAAATGCATTGATCGCCATCGCTGCACGCCGGCTGATCGCGTGTGATCGCGTTGGTTTGTCCGAACCTTAAATGCATTGATCGCCATCGCTGCACGCCGGCTGATCGCGTGTGATCGCGTTGGTTTGTCCGAACCTTAAATGCATTGATCGCCATCGCTGCACGCCGGCTGATCGCGTGTGATCGCGTTGGTTTGTCCGAACCTTAAATGCATTGATCGCCATCGCTGCACGCCGGCTGATCGCGTGTGATCGCGTTGGTTTGGCTGAACCTTAACTATTTCACAAATGCCTTAAGTGGGCTGAGTGTGAGTTTACGTCAAGCGCAAAAAATGTATGAAAATTTTAGTTTTTGAACGTTTCCGCTGGGGGCGCTGTACAATCCGTCATATTTATAGCGTAGAGGATTATGTAAATAAAATTTAAATTGAATTATCAAAATTGACATAAAATAATAATACAGTCGAATTTGTCATAATGTATTTAATATTAATTTTATTATTTATTTAATTTGACATAAATACCAATTGACTTTAGTATATGAAATGCAATTTTAGGGTTAGATTGGATTTATTTTATTCTATTTTAATTGTATTTTAATTAATTTTGACATTATGTATTGTGTAATAATTTTATTTATTTATTTAATCTGACATTTATATTAATTCTAGTATGTGAAATGAAATTTTAGGGTTAAATTAGATTAATTTTATTTTAATTGAATTGCAGATTGTGTGAATTTTAATGTCTAATTTTCCTATACAATGTATTTTGTTTTTGGAATAAATAAATTGAAATTGAAATATTATATTAAATGCCATTTTTTGACTCACACTCAGCCCTCTGCTGTTTCGAACACTACAACCCAGGCCTCTTTAAGGCGAGAGTGAATAGGCACTTATAGGACAGTTATGTACTACTAGCCTGCATCTCACATAACATCAGAAGTGATCGCAGTCAAATACCTGCTTTATTCTGCATGAAAACACTGACTTTTATGGTTTTTTCGAAACTAATTAAAGTTAAGTACTATCTTGCATTAGGCAAGGCTTTCTTTACCTACCCTTTGAGATATTTCGTTTTACAAAAAAATATTTCAATCGGAAAAAAGATAAACATAATATCTACCTACAATAATAACCACACTTTACTACACCCATAGTGCCTTTAGCGTTAAATCACTCGATATTTTATTGTGTTCATAAAATATCGCTCGCGACGTAATCGTAAAATTACTGACACTGTTAAACACGCATATTTTTCTTCGAAGCGCGGAATGTTACCAAAGTTCCCTTCTGGTTTTGGCACTTTCGAACGATGTCATTGTCGGACGGTTTTATGGTGCTAGTATGAATTGTTAAAGTAATTCAAAGTAAAGGCGAGGCTTCCTAAAATAACGCAGTATTTTTCGTTGTTAGAGTTATGAAAAGGTTTTTTAAAAGCGACATATTTCCATACACTATCAGTTCTGATATTTGTTGAAAAATCAAGTAAAATTAAAAAAAAAACGCTTACGTATCAAACATGTAGAGTCCGGTCTATAGTAGGTAAATACAATGTCGTGGTATGATTCGTATGATTTAAAAGACAATGGAGAAACAAATCTTGACTTGCATCATACATACTTTAAATAATTTACTCATGTATACTACTTACCTGTTCATATTAATGTCATAAAAACTATTGTGTAGCTCGTAAATACCAGTTACCCCGATAAACTTCTTCAGTTTAATCACAGCACCTATTAACTCCACGTGATATTTAAATGTCACACATAATGTCACTGATACAGAATACTAGCGCCGCGTATAATATGTTGCACCATCAATCATACGGCTTTCAATTTATGACGAAAATTCCTAAAAGCAGCACGGGTCATTATAAATTGCAAAGCGATTTTTCGAGCGCTGTTTTTATAACGTTGTAAATTTATATTGAAGGTAATAGTTTAGTTTCAATCACGTTATCAATATATTCATAAACTTTGTTGATTCTACAAGTAAGTTACTAATAGCAAAATCACTGCTAAAAATAAAAAAAATAATTATTAGTAAAGTTTTTAAGTAACACATCCAGTGTGGCAAATCAAGCAATTAAATTAAGGCTGGTTTGCACCATCTTACTTTAAGTTTAACAACCGTCAAAAATCTGTCACACTTCATCCAAAAAACACCGGTTATCGTTATAGATACGGTTGAAGTAAGGTGGTGCAACTCCGCCTAAGAGTTTTCAGTAATCTCTTTGTTTATTTTTATTGTTTTATACACATCAACGCGAATGCGACATAATACTAAAATAGTTGTGTCTGTATTTCAAAGTAACAACTTTTTACACCCACTATAAAATAGTAATGCATCACATAAATGTCGTTTAAACCACAGTTGGCCGTTTGCCACAATTGATCACTGGTTAGATGGAGGCTTTAGTTTATGCTGTAGACGAAATGGTTAATCTGCCGATACAATTTTGTACGATTCGCTACATTTTTCTTGCGCCGAGTTCTATTTTACGGGGGATAAACATTTTGTTTTGATTTGGGCCGTTCGTGTTTTGTTATTTTAACTACCACGATAATAAAAGGATTTCTGGAAAAAAAATTCATGACGCTTGATGATTACCTACAGTAAAAAACATAAAGAGCATTCTGTTTTGTCATGAATAAAACTTTTATTTAAGGTAATTTGAAATTTTTGTTTGTTATTTATAAAAGCATTCAAACATTTTCGTGATGCATTTTAAATCCCATAGGTAATCTTCCTTCATGATTGATGTAGATACTTAAGTGGACTGAAGTCAGTATTTTATTATACATATTCGTTTATAAAATATTATTGTGCTCGCTTAACCAACGACGATATTCGGAAGCTAAACGAAATCTATTTTTAAACCGACATTACAATGAGTATTTTTTTTAGTTTTCAAAGATGACAGGCATATGAAAGAACAGAATACATTATATTTATAACACTCTACCACTGTATATTTAAGCAAAACCGATAAACACTGAAGGTGAGACTTGCAAAATGCGGTGGGGCTTCATAGACTATAATTATGCACTGCCCGTCATTTCACGTCACGACCAATTAAATATTAATGAAATTAATATCGGCCGCCGGTAGCAATTAGTTGTTGATAGATCGGCACTTTGATGTTATAATAATATTTGAAAATGGGGATCATTTTCATTGTCTAGGGTGGGCTTATGATTTTAAATATTACTTTGTGGAGCGCTTTCACATTTAGGCGATTTAGCGACGCGCTGCCGAAAATGTCATACTATATGACAGCGGATGCCTTCACATTATAAAAACGTCACTGCCGCGCTGCTGTCGCGCTTCTAACGCCCTAATGTGAAAGCGCTCGTAGACTTGTAACATTAAATTGATGTTTTTGATCTTAATATGGCGTAAAGACTTAATTGCACCACCTTAACTTTAATCGTCACTATAATTTTAATCGGTGTTTTGTATGGAGTTTGACAGAATTTTGACGTTTGTTAAAGTTAAAGGAACATGGTGCAACCCAGCCTATAGATAGATGAACTATAACGAACTGTCCCACCCGTGACATTGACAGGGCGGCGCCACCGTCCAATACCGGATCGCTAGATCCGATTTTGGCCACGTTGGAAACTATTATAGTTGAACGATGGTGGCGCCCCCCTGTCAATGTGTTTGATGGGGTGTAGTTCATCTATAATAGGTTACTTTGTGCCGTTAGTGTCAATAAGTCACTTGACATTAATCTTGTCGTTGATTTTAAAATTGAAATCTAGCATAGTAAAAATAAACCAAAAGGCATGACCAATAAAACTCAACTCGAAACATAACAGCAGGATGTATTTACTTACAAAACGTTCCTTCCATGTTTTATACGTCTTACTACAACAATAACTTGACTGCATAATCCGCCGTGACTTACAATATTTAAATTTTTTACTATGCATGTAACGAGCGTCATGGTTTATTTAAAACTATGTAGTCGCGTGAGGAAATAATATATTTTTTACATAAAAATACGCTTTGTAATGTTAGTATTAAATAATAACAAAGGGTTTTAAGTACATTAAAAGTTTATAGCAAATGTAGTTAATTTATGTGTGTTAAGATAATTATTTAACCTAGCTGTAGATATACTTAGGCCAAACTATGATGGTAACTATAACGATAACCGATGTTTTTTGTATGGAGTTTGACAGATTTTTGAAATTTGTTAAAGTTAAAGTAAGATGGTGCAACCCAGCCTTACTTTAGCCTTTAGCTACTGTTTCACTTATTTATTTTACTATGCATTAACAAGTTGCTACTAATTTAGAAAACTGTGTTGGATTTAGGCAATGCAAAAGAAATGGTGTGGTTTGAGACCAAATGGCTGCTTTAACCACCGATAGTTAAGGTTAAAGGTTAAGGTAAATCCTATTATCATACTACGAGTATGTGTCCCAAGCAATCTTGATATCCGCCTACATGCCGTTCTGTGAGTTAGAAGCGTCTAACGCAAGAGTTAGCTGTGCGTTAGCGATTTTAAATCCCAACTAATATTATAAATGCGAAAGTAACTCTGTCTGTCTGTCTGTCTGTCTGTCTGTCTGTCTGTCTGTCTGTCTGTCTGTTACGCTTTCCCGCTTAAACCTCGCAACCGATTTTGATGAAATTTGGCATAGAGATAGTTTGAGTCCCGGGAAAGAACATAGGATAGTTTTTATCCCGGTTTTTGAAACAGGGACGCGCGCGATAAAGTTTTTCTGTGACAGACAAAATTCCACGCGGGCGAAGCCGCGGGCGGAAAGCTAGTAAATAATAAATATGAAAACATAATATCCCTAACTATACTAATCGCACTTGACATTATCAAAAAAGACGGCTTTAATTATAACACCGTTTTGTATGATTTCTGTCACGGACCGTGAAAAACAAGAAAGGAAATGGCAAAACAGACAATATCATTATTAATGACAGTAGGTAGTCATTCCTTTATTTAGTAATGACAGTGGCTGCGTTTGGCGTAAAATACCATTGTTAGGCTGGGTTGTACCATCTTACTTTGACTTTAACAAACGTCAAAAATCTGTCAAAATCCATAAAAAAACACCGGTTAACGCTATAGTTACGGTCAAAGTCAGGTGGTGCTAACAAATTTGGCGATTTCCATGGCAACCACCGAAAACTTAGCATGTTTTCGGCTAGGACACGTTTACTAAACTTCAAAAGTGACGTTTCCCATACATTTGTGTGACAGTGACAGCACTTACCGCTGAAAGGACGCCATTTTACTTACTAACGCCCGTATTTACAAACATTACTACATAATGAGGTCTCATAGTACGCGTGGACGCACAGGGTGCGTTCGATTTGCTGCTTCACTTAAGCAAGCAGCGTTTGTGAATACGGGCGTCAAAATCCTATCACGAGTAACAGAATAACTTTGAAAAACGCTTCAGTCTCGCTTCCTCGTGCACCACGGCCCTAAGCTAATCCACCTGGTCATGCATATGACATCATGAAAATTGCATACAAGATGCGCCAGCCAGACTGACAGCTTATTTTAATGCATTAGACGGGATACAGACTGCTAGGGCCTTCCGTTGTTCGTTCAATGTATGCTTATTTGTTTATTCATTGTATTCTGATAGTAGTTTTAGGGGAATTTAAATTTGTTGCACCTAGATAAAACTGAAATTTGACGTAAGTATACTTGGTTCACTGTAATGCGATAACCATGAAAAAATTGTGTAAGACATTTAATTCAGCGTATCTTATGATAATTTCTTTAATACACGTCATTAACTCGTGACCATAACGTACTTATACGTTGAAATAGTTAAAAAAGTAACTTTTAATTAATATACTATATGTACCTAATGTACATTAACAATGACATGCAAAATTAGCAGTGCGTAAAAGTCGGATTGTTAGATATCTTGATATATTTTACTATAATCTAAAGAGCACATTGGATATCATCTACACTGCACCAAAAACTTGTTGAAGAGTGCATTATTTCAGTTAGACAAGTAAGTATACCTATATAGTGTAGCCTCACGGGTCTTCACCTGTTTCATTTCGAAGATTTAGGCACATAAATATGCTAACATTATCTACATAACTTACCATAAAACGGACCAAACAATCTTCTAAGAAGCTTAAAGTCCGAAGCCCAAACAAACCTACGCGTAAAATTCCATCAACTCAAAGAGAGAGGGAATACAAAAAAAAATACTTTGAATAACAAATTAAAAAAGTAATAGCCTATTATTCTGGACTTCGCGCCACCGAGATATCAGGACGGGCGAAATTGTTTTTCGAAATGAAAATACTTCGAAGTAGCGACCTGCGAACTGGGCCGATACATTTGTGGACGTCAGATGTAATGAAAAGCAATCTTTTAAACGACTTTCATCAGCGTATTTTTTAATTTAATTTGTCTGTCGGGAGTTTGAGATTTAGTGACACATATCAAACATAAAACGTGTTATTTGATTTTTGATGATTGATTGATTGATTGATTTTTATACCCCTGAAAAACAATCTCAATTGTGAAGGACTTTCTTGCCCTGGTTTAGAAGAAGCTGAGAACAGCACTGGGCCACTTATTGTCCCAAAGCAGTAATAGGGTTAATAAATACAGACCTGGACGTGAGACAGTAATTTTTAAATCCTAATTGCAGAAATAAAATTAGTTTAAATGTTTTTTTTAATGATGATTTCGTAGTAAGTTGGTATTATCGTGTAGTTGCTAAGATAGATGAATAGTATATTTTTAGAGCATATAAATTCGGGCTTCGGATTTCGAAAGTAATAAAATTATTATGATTCCGTGAAGGGCCTATGGAGGGCATATTAAGGTCGGTCCAATTGAGTCATTTATGTCTTTGGCAGTTCATAGTCTGTCATCAGCTCTATGACGTCAGTCAGTGTAGTGTCGTCTTTTTTATAAGTTAAGCAAAAAAATAACATACGAGTACTTACTTCATTTTTAGGGTTCCGTACCTCAAAAGGAAAAAACGGAACCCTTATAGGATCACTTTGTTGTCCGTCCGTCCGTCTGTCAAGACCCTTTTTCTCAGGAACGCGTGGAGGTATAAAGCTGAAATTTATATCAATTACTCAGGTCTACTGTCCCTTGAAGCTGTGAAAAAATCAATTTTCTAAGCCAACGCAATCAAAAGATACAGCCGTTTATGCCGCAAATTTTCGACACTTGCAAGGGAATCAAAACCTACAGGGTGCTTCCCGTGAACTCAGAATCTTGAAATTTGGTACGAAGCAACGTCTTATAGCATAGATAAAGGAAAAATTACGAAAACCATAAATTTTTAGTTACATCACATAATAATATTTTTTTTAAATAATTTTAAACTTACTACCCATTTCCTCATAAACGCGTAGAGGTATTAAATTGAAATTCATACCAAATACTCAGGTCTATAATACCTTTAAGTTGTAACAAAATCAAACTGCTATGTCAACGCAATCAAAAGAAACAGCAATTTAAGCTGCATATTTTGAAACTCGCAAGTGAGTACTTGCGAGTTTCAAAATATGCGAGTGCAAGGGAATCAAAACCTAAAGGGTACTTCCAGTCGACCTAGAATCTTGAAATTTGGCATGAAGCAACGTTTTATAGCACACATGAAGGAAAAATTCCGAAAACCTTAAAAGTTACATTACAAAATATATATTTTTTTAATAAATATAAACTTATGAATTTCATTTTGCAATAAAAATACCATAGTTATGACTCGATTGTCGTAATGAACGAACTTTGTAAACCTTGCAGGTTTGTACGGAACCCTCGGTGAGCGAGTCCGACTCGCACTTGGCCGGTTTTTTAATAATTATAGTGAGTACAAAACTGTAAAATAAATAAGAAATAGCTTACGGAAAAATAATATATTTCCAATTTATTGTTCGTGCTAAATCAAACGTCGAAATATTAGCACAACAAAACGAAAAGCAATTGAAACTCACCTCAGTTTTACAAAATCGCAAACAGCAAAACGGATCCCGTTAACACTGCGAGCGCGCCAAGAATCCCAAATATTGGATCGCAGAACCAACAGTGGGAAAAGCGATAAATAATGGCACTATCCGTTGAGAAAATCGGCAAATTTGAACAGGCCAGATACACAAAAGTTGGGCCATTAAGCAGGCCATAACCCAGGCCTGAACACGCTTTTAGTATTTGACAAACGACCGATAGTTGGACGACCGTAGATCACAACTGTCGAATGATTTTTAATGTATTTGTGTGACTAAAAAGTTTGGGATAGTAGAGTTATTACCGTTGTGGATTATGGAAGTTTGGGCAAGCGGGAATATATGGCTCGGGTTGTTTCAGTGAAGATAGATCATATAATTATTTAATGGAGTTGTAAGGGAATTTGATTGATTAATGTTTTTTGGGGAGAGTTACGACAATGTGGCCAAAATTATTTGTAGAGTTACGAATACTACGTTTAGCAAAATACTGCCGATGGTGGGCGTAAAATTCAAAGGTACTATTTACCTTTAAAATGTCTTTAATACAGTCGATGAATCATGCCATCACCCATTATGCAGAGGAGAAATTAATTTGAAATGAGATTTTTTTTCTGTTCTAGTTGCTGCTTGTTGTACAAAACAAGTTTTATTATTACTTAGTAAACCCAAACTTTTGAGTACACCGATTGTCTTTTCATAACTCCCAAGGGCAAGGGCTAATCTCAAGCAACCTTGGCGAACATTAATCCTCATCTAAAAGTTTCACTTTTTGTGAATTGCCCACGGGATCGGGAGGAATTTCAATTACCCCATGTCTCGTCCGATGGGTACCGGCCATTCTCATTTAGGGGAAACCGAATGGAAAATAAATCATCATCATCATCATCATTTCAGCCACAGGACGTCCACTGCTAAACATAGGCCTCCCCCAATGCTTTCCATGTTGATCGATTGGTAGCGGCCTGCGTCCAGCGCTTCCCTGCTACCTTTACGATGTCGTCGGTCCACCTTGTAGGTGGACGTCCCACGCTGCGTTTTCCGGTACGCGGCCTCCATTCCAGAACCTTTCTGCCCCATCGGCCGTCAGTTCTGCGTACTATGTGCCCTGCCCATTGCCACTTCAGCTTGCTAATACGTCGGGCTATGTCGGCGACTTTGGTTCGTTTACGGAACGGAAAATAAATACCTATTTTAAATAAAAATATGTCATAAAAAAAACAGAAGTACCTATTTGAATATGAATCACAGCTATTACTCGTAAATATGTTACAAAAGAACTAAGTGATTTAGTAGAGATTTGAATATCCAATTTTTAACAATGTTGAGGTAACCTATAGAGATAGGATAGATTTAGGGATAGAATTTATTGCTAAGAAAGTAAAAGATTTTATTCATAAAAAAATTGTGATTAAAGATAAGTAGATAGGTAATTAAATATGACAATGTTGATATAAAATGCAATGTCATCGCTCCCCATGGTGTGGTGTAAGCCTTAAAAGGCTATGGTAGCCTAAACGACAAATAACCAAGCACAGTGCAAAACTATGTACAGTCGCAGAATGAAAAGGTTCGTCACCTTAGTGTCGGTTTTCGCTTGCACTAGGTACTGTAAGAGTCAAACCTGCCAACATAACCGTGCAAGAAACAGTGCTGCTAACATTTAAATAAATATGACGTTTGCTAACAAATAAGGTTTTCCTTGTTTATTTTTCTATCCCATCAGTGCAATGCAATGATGACATTGACCAATAAATTAATTGACAGTAGTTTTTTTATTTAATAGAAATAATAATTGCAGGTTGAACCAACAAGAAGCTTTTAGTTTATCAATCATAATAATCTTCTTGACAAGATAAATCGTCAAACAACTTTGATCTGAATAATTTTGAACTTTACTGACGAACAGTTAAAGATTATTTTCTCTAACTCGAGATTATTCTGTAACATAGTTTCAAAAGGTAATATGTGCTCGCGATTCGTTGAAGGAATCAATTTGAAAACTGACGAACCTTTTTATTCCGTGACTGTACTTGATGCAGCAACGTTGCATAGTGTCCCACAGATACTGCGCTACTATGCCTTTACATTTATGTACTATTTCTATGCATTAATATGTCACGGAGCATGTCGCAAATCCGCGTTCTGACAACCACCGTACGTGTGACATTGTCTTTTGGACTTTCCCCGGCATATTTACGGCATGTCACTCTATTTGTCCTCAGTGTATCTAAGGCTTTAAGGACGTCGCACACTTATCAACCCGGAAAGGGATCGTAACCGTATCAACTCGAGGCGGTTAGTATTCTTTGTATGAAACTCCATACTGCAACGCACACTCATCCGCGCCGTAACGTAAATGCCTCGCCTCGTAGTTGACAGCTCGCGGAAGGGGATACAGTGTTGATCCCTTTCCGAGTTGATAAGTCTGCTATGACCTTTAGTCCTTTCTCGAATTCCACGGCAACGGAATTAAACCAAACGGAATCCGTTTTATAATTTTCCGATCCGCTATAGCTTTCTTTATTGCTTTATCTGTGGACCGGAATCTAATTACTGTTGAGATGGAAATAATAATGACCGGTTTTAATGCTAAATGCTTGTACTAGGTTGACAATTTGCGTGATGGATGGTGGAATGTAATACAATGATGTTTTAGAATTAAATTAATTAATTGAGGCAGCGATACACTCCTGCCAATAAAACGGAAACGTAACTTGCATGCTTGATAATGGCATGTACCTACGTACAAGTAGTTGGCACAGTGTGAATATACTTGCGTGCAATTAAACTTATATTATAAGCTGTGAGACTCTGTAATTGTCTAGAGTTACGTATTACATTTTTATGTAACATGTAAATTGTAGTCAAAACTGTAGAGTTTTATAAAATAAATAAAAAGTTCATTCTTCACCCATCAAAAAAAAATTGAGTCCTTTCTAAACAATAAGTATTACATAACAAATAGAACATAGGATCTTTTCTATGAAGACACTGTTAATGAAATTCGACAATTTTAAAGTTATTTATGCTGATCTAAAGCTAAATAAAACACCAACCCACAATACCTGAATAAAAAAGTCATTTCCCTCTTGCGGTACCAAATTATCACGTGCGCTGAAACAGCTGTAGCCCAAAGTCCCCTATGAAGTTCCCGTTAGCCATTCATTAGTACCGGCTTGTAATTAGCCCAGCAATTACCAGCTTTGTAACTGGACCAGACAAACATGCAATTTGCGCCGCCATTGGGATCGAAGCAGTATGGGTTTATTTTTAAAAACGAACAGAAACCAAAACTGGATACAGCTTTTTTCGAACCACATTTTTAAGCCAGGATCGAATTAAGCAGAGAACTTGTGGAGTTCCAGTAGGTGCTTTTAAGCAACTAAAATGTATGTAATGTTATATTGTTAGTGGACAGTGGTACAAACAACAATACGTCAAGCAAACACTGTTGCATCTTCATCATCATCATTTCAGCCACAGGACATCCACTGCTAAACATAGGCCTCCCCGAATGATTTCCACAATGGCCGGTTGGTGGCGGCCTGCATTCAGCGCCATCCCGATACCTTTATGAGATCGTCGGTCCACCTTGTGGGTGCACGTCCTACGCTGCGCTTTCCGGTACGTGGCCTCCACTCCATAACCTTGCTCCATTGGCCACTTCTTCTGTAGCATCTTACGTAGTTATAATACAGATGATTTGCAACAAATTGTTTAGTATGATATGCTGTCGATTGTACACTCATTAACGTGACGTGTCGAACTTGAAGCCATATTTTCTCTATGTAAGAGCTACTTTTGAAGATGTACAGTGCTGTACCGTTTTAGTCTAAGATCCCGCTATACAAGGACCTTCACCGAGATGCTTATTTGATGAAACATATTTTATATTCAATTTAACATGTCAATAATTATATTGCTTAAGGGTTGCCTAATAAATTTCAGTCCAGGATATGATTAATTAATCATTAAAAAATGTTTTATTTTTAAATATTTTATCGGTTTGATTATTAAACAAACTCCATACCAATCGAAAGTATGAAGCCCATAGAATATGCAAACGTTAGGTTGCCTATTCTTTTCCAGTCATAACTCTCGGGTTGCCAGGTATAAACAGGTAAATTGATAGAGCATTTTGCATCGGTCTGATAATTTAATCAAATATAAATGAAAATAAAGATTATTTCATTATGAACACGGTGGTATAGGGTTGCCTGCGAAAAATCAGTCCTGAATGACGGTTGTCGAATTTTGTAAAGTGAAATTAAAACTGAAAGGTGACATTTTTCGAGTAGTTGGCAACATTTGGGAAAGACGAGTTGTATGAGGCGTTTGTGTGTCTTGTCAAGAGGTGTCGCTTGGGTGAAGAAATTTCTCCAGTGTTGCCATGCTTTCGGAGATTTGGTCCAAAAATGTCGAAAGTGGAAATAACGACTTCCGGTCAAAAATTTGGATGACGCCTCCTGCAAAAGGGTCGTACAAATGACATTTGACCATTTTCATCTCGATCACCTGGCAACACTTGCAGCTATGGGGAAAAGTATTTTTTTTCGACATGGGTGTCTTTAAAGTTAAGGACGGACAGAAGGAGATATGGCAGAAAAAATCCAAAAATGGGGTTTGGTCGGTTATACGACCCAAATTATGGGAAAAATCCGAAAATTCAGAAAATCAAGATGGCGACCGAGTGAGCGGCCATTTTGTAAAAAGTTTCAGATTTCTGATTTTTCAAATGCATTTTTTGGGCAGTTGGCAACATTTGGGAAACTCGAGTTGTATAGAGCGATTACGTAGTTTGCTAAGGAGTATCGTTTGGAAAAACAACATTTTCCAGTGTTGCCATACTTTGAAAGATTTGGTCAAAACATGTAAAAAATGGAAATAACGACTTTTGGTCCAAAATTTGGATGACGCCTCCTGCAAATAGGTCAAACTAATGACATTTGACTATTTTTATCTCGATTACCTGGCAACACTGGCAGTTACGGGGCCACAAAATTTTGGGACTTGGGTGGTTTTAAGGAATTGTTTCACGGGATTGGTTTAAGTTAGAAAAAAAGTAAAAATGGGTTTCGGCGCGGAAAATGGTCTAGATTAAGCGAAAAATGCAATAAGTATGGCAACACTGGAAAATGTTGTTTTTCCAAACGATACTCCTTAGCAAACTACGTAATCGCTCTATACAACTCGAGTTTCCCAAATGTTGCCAACTGCCCAAAAAATGCATTTGAAAAATCAGAAATCTGAAACTTTTTACAAAATGGCCGCTCACTCGGTCGCCATCTTGATTTTCTGAATTTTCGGATTTTTCCCATAATTTGGGTCGTATAACCGACCAAACCCCATTTTTGGATTTTTTCTGCCATATCTCCTTCTGTCCGTCCTTAACTTTAAAGACACCCATGTCGAAAAAAAATACTTTTCCCCATAGCTGCAAGTGTTGCCAGGTGATCGAGATGAAAATGGTCAAATGTCATTTGTACGACCCTTTTGCAGGAGGCGTCATCCAAATTTTTGACCGGAAGTCGTTATTTCCACTTTCGACATTTTTGGACCAAATCTCCGAAAGCATGGCAACACTGGAGAAATTTCTTCACCCAAGCGACACCTCTTGACAAGACACACAAACGCCTCATACAACTCGTCTTTCCCAAATGTTGCCAACTACTCGAAAAATGTCACCTTTCAGTTTTAATTTCACTTTACAAAATTCGACAACCGTCATTCAGGACTGATTTTTCGCAGGCAACCCTATACCACCGTGTTCATAATGAAATAATCTTTATTTTCATTTATATTTGATTAAATTATCAGACCGATGCAAAATGCTCTATCAATTTACCTGTTTATACCTGGCAACCCGAGAGTTATGACTGGAAAAGAATAGGCAACCTAACGTTTGCATATTCTATGGGCTTCATACTTTCGATTGGTATGGAGTTTGTTTAATAATCAAACCGATGAAATATTTAAAAATAAAACTTTTTTTAATGATTAATTAATCATATCCTGGACTGAAATTTATTAGGCAACCCTTAAGCAATATAATTATTGACATGTTAAATTGAATATATAATATGTTTCATCAAATAAGCATCTCGGTGAAGGTCGTTGTATAGCGGGATCTTATACTATTTGATTACTAAACAGTAAAGATTCATTTAATGTAATTGTGATAGTACGAAATCAATATCACAGATTGAGAAAAAAGATACGGGTTAAGAAAAAAGAAACGTCACATCCTGTGGTATCTTATTCAGGACAACTTTTTATTGGCGGTACAAAGCTCACCGGGCAACTAGTAGGTATTTTGCAATAAGAGGTGTGATAGCCTATACAAAATGAGTACAAGAGTAGAATAATGATTTGTAAGATCTTTAAACCAACACAGTTTCGATAAAACAAAGTCTAGCCGTAATTACAATACCAATAACAAAAGATACCTCATAAATCCAAAGAAAATACTTATTTAAAACATCGCTGTACCGAACAAAAGATATCTTCGGATAATTAAAAGCGAACCCAAGAAAATACCTCATTATTCTTTCATCTCGAATCGATAACGTTTATTAAACCCCGACGCGCAGTATCCTTTGTGGAGCGAAAGTTTGCGATGGATTATTCCACTTTGTTCACCTGGATGATATCACTTGGGTGATATCACCCGGGTGAAGAAGGTGAAGTTTTTAGTATCCTCATTTCACCTCGGAACCATTACACCCAACTTCATTATATTTTCTTTATTTTATTTTGCAAGAAAAATGATGATATCACCTGGGTGAAGAAGGTGAAATTTTTAGTGTCCTCATTTCACCTCGGAACCATTTCACCCAACTTCATTTTATTTTCTTTATTTTATTTTGCAAAATCAAAATCAAAATCAAAATTATCTTTATTTGTTTAGACTAATTAAATTAGTTCTTGCAAATCGTCAAATGCTCTTAAGGAGCCTATACATGTCTCATTCTTTTTTTGCCCTACCAGCGCTTCGAGACAAACATTTGGCAAGTGCTGAG
Organism: Ostrinia furnacalis; assembly: GCF_004193835.3. Classification (NCBI taxonomy): domain Eukaryota; kingdom Metazoa; phylum Arthropoda; class Insecta; order Lepidoptera; family Crambidae; genus Ostrinia; species Ostrinia furnacalis. Next base: position 473,908 of record NW_021135290.1, read on the forward strand.
AAGAAGCGCCGCAACAAACTCAGTCACCACTGTCTGCCGGTTTAAAAATAAAAAAGTAGGAAGTTACATACATTCAGAAGCAAGTTACTTACCACGCGCTCCCGTTGATAGAAGGTGGCCTTTAAGACGCCCATCTAGCACGAGACCGCGTGACAGCTTTGAATAAATTTCTTTAGTGCCGTGCTAATTTCTAGGTTAATTGTTGCGTTTTGATACATATATTTTATGTCAGGTATATCTTTCCTTGACCAGTCCCCGAAGGCAGCGCCTGTTCACAGACATGACGTGTGAACCAGCCATCGCTTCACTCGACCATATTATAGGGAATGTAACGACCCGCCTCACACGCCACTACCCCAGAGACATTTTAGTGAGCATGACAAGTCTAAGATATCCTTCTGGCTAAGTGCCAGATATAAAACTATTTAGGAGACAAGTCAAGAAAACTCTAGAGAGAGAAGTGCAAGGAAAACAATACAGTTTATAAACTGTAGATAAACATTTTAGGAAACTTGTAACCATTAACATATTTTCACCTAAGTAATGCTTGTTTATCATTAAACAAAAAAAACAATACGATTAAAGCGGTCGCCTTTGTTCACCTAGGAATTAATTCACACAGGTCTTTGCATCTCCTCACCAGAGTGAATTTATCCCTATGTGAACAAAGGCGACCGCTTTAGTCGACTTAATTCTCTAGGTCTTTGCATCTGTTCACCAGGTTGAATTAATTCCTAGGTGATTCACTAAGTTTTGCGTTAGTCGACTCAATTGACCTGGGTGATAACACCCAGGTGAACAAAGTGGAATAAACCGTTTGCGATACCCTACCTTCCTTCTTTATCTATCCCGTGCAATTATTTCGACTTCGCTACCTCGCCTTAATTTATCTTTGTCGGTTAATAACTTTGCAGGCAGTTTTCCTTCCGAGGGACCTCCCAATCAGGGCGTATTGACGTGGATGCGTACCTACGTAGCTATAGTTAGGGCGCGTGTTTTCATCGAATATTTCCAAAGATATTAGATACCTACCTACCTATTGTGATTTGTTTTTGTTATGATTTAATTAATTTATCTTCAAAGGACTTCGAAATATAATAGCGAAAGGTCACTGACTCACTCACTCATTACGAAATCTCAGAAACTACAAGTGCTAGGAGTCTGAAATTTTGCATGTGGGTTCCTATTAGAACGTAGCTCGTAGGTGCTCACTCAGACGGGATTTTGCAAAATTCAACTAAAAAAAATACTAAAAGAGTAATAATAATATTAATCTAACTCGAGGCGATGAAGGGCGATGGAGCGGGCTATGCTCGGAGTTTCCCTGCGTGATCGAATCAGAAATGAGGAGATCCGCAGGAGAACCAAAGTAACCGACATAGCTCGCAGAATTGCTAAAATCAAGTGGCAGTGGGCGGGGCACACAGCTCGTAGAGACGATGGCCGTTGGGGCAGGAAAGTTCTCGAGTGGCGACCACGGGCTGGAAGACGTAGCGTGGGCAGGCCTCCTACTAGGTGGACCGACGATCTGGTAAAGGTCGCGGGAAGAGCCTGGATGCGGGCAGCGCAGGACCGTTCATTGTGGAAAACCTTGGGGGAGGCTTTTGTCCAGCAGTGGACGTCATTTGGCTGAAAAGAAGAAGAAAGAACTCGAGGCATGTAATTAAAGTCGAAGTAAAGAATATCATGTAGATATTGCAAAAATGCTAGAGCGTTTACTTATCTGGAAAAGTAAATTATTTATGTACCTACACAATTTTTACTGAAAGAACTTTAACCCTCAATTTGCATGGTAGGTCCCAGGGACTCCATGTGAAACTGTTTTGGTTCATAATTTTTTTCAATACGCGAATACAGTGCTGTGCGCTTGAGTAGTTTCCTTTGGGGTCGTGGCCAACTCGGGGGCGAGAGGTCGTCTGCGTGCGCATCACAGAATGTTGAGTAATTGACACTTGCGGAGTCCCGTGGACTCCACCATACACTTTGTGTAGCAAAAAGTTATAATTATGATATTATGTTTTTTTTTAATTACGGTTTATTTATGGTTTAAGTGGATCAAAAAAGCATCTAACAGTCACAATACATGATTTTTCAATACGTTAGATGGAAATGAGGCCTCGGACTGGCAAGAAAATATATAAGAAAATGCAGAAGATGAAGAAAAAGAAGAGGACTTTACATCTTACGTCCCGAAAGATTTGTTTTGATTTTTTTTGTTTGATGATGTGTTTTGATGAATTAAAAGAAAGACTGCTTATTTTGAAATTAATTTTACAAAAATAAATGCTTGTATTGTTCGAAAAAGTTAGGCATGCAATGTGCTACTCGTAGTAGTTACTAAACCATTGCACGTTTTTTTGTGTTAATTTTTTTCTAACAGTTTACATATTATTTATCAAGAAGACTGTTATGTCCACATAATTTAGAGAGAAAAACAATTTTGGTTAATTTTTTTTGTAAGTTTATGAGGTACCAAATGCCTATGTCGATTTTTATGTGATTTTTACGAGTTAATGAAAATTTAAATTTTTAAATGAATTTAAATTAATGTTTCCATTTCTGTTGTTTCTAATTAGTAGTATATTAACCATATTATGTTACCAAGTAAAAAGTATATAACTTTTATAAGTATGAGTCTATTTTTTCTTCATTTGAAATATGGAGTCCCTGGGTCTCCACCTTACACTTAACGTAAGTTTTAGTCACCATGCAAACTGAGGGTTAAATGTATTTCTAAATTACTAAAAGAAACTCATATAAAGAAACAAAACATACCTTCAAGTTGCGTCGTATTTCTCAATTTCCAAAGAACCTTAAGCTTAGCATCAAAACATTGTAAACTTTCGGCCATAAAAACTTTAGTTTTACATCAGTTTAAGAGCAAGGGAATGGGTATCTATAAAGAAACAATACTTTCAGACAAATATAAAACTGTTTGCAGACGTCAAAGTATGCACAAAAAAAAGGATCATCAGACTATAAATGTTGGTTGCAATATCGCTCTTGTTACAACTTCTTAAGAACTCAGTGTTTAGATTGATGTCCCGAGGTCTGTACTATGTTTCGTTTTTTTAAATTAGAGCTGTGTTCAGTGTATGTGGAAGTCATTGAGGGAGGCCTATGTTCAGCAGTGGACGTCCTGTGGCTGAAATGATGATGATGATGACAGTGTAACCTCGTAGTGTGTACTGTGTGTAGTGTAATGCTCGTATATCATTTTAGTTATAATATAACAAGACTTAGGCTGAGTTGCACCATCATACTTTAGCTTTAACAAACGTCAAACATCTGTCAAACTTCATACAAAAAGCACCGGTCATTTTTAAGGTACCAGCCCAACCCCCAACCCAGCTTTATAGTTTTTAACCAACTTCAAAAAAGAAGGAAACACTTTTTTAATTTTTTGGAGAACCCATCATCACATGGATAGACCCATCATCAAGCTTCTGTCATCATATCTATAAATAGTTAAAAATATCAATAACATTTAGGTAGTATATCGTATGAGTTCAGACTCATAACTGAGGTATGTAAGACGGTACTTAGAATAAGGGTGGGTTGAACCATCTTACCACAGTATATATATGAGCTAAAGCAGTACGGAAGCTTAGCCCTTTCGGCGAGTTAAATACCTACACTTCAACTGAGTGTTAGGGTTGGCACTCTTAATCTTTATAAAATTAATAAGGTTCTACTTACTTATTTATTAAAACGTTTATTTAGGTTTTTTATTATCAAATAACTAATGGAATAAATTAATTGACTAAGTACCTACTTAACAAAAAAATAAAACGTTAATTAGGTTCTAATAATGATCGAATACATAATCGAATAAATTGATTAAGTAGGTACTATTAGAGGCCGGTAGAAGATCTATTCTCATAAATAAAATACCGGATACTTACTTTCACATACCTATTGCCTCATTTTAAATACAGTTCATCACTTAGTACAAAAGCGTGCGGAGCAAATTACTTTATCAAATAGAACACATTGTTAAAAAGCGTAATTACGTAATTTAAAAAGAACTATTACAAAATCATAAATGTAAGCACTTTACTTAAAAAGTAATATTTAATCATTTTTACAATTCAGAATTATTACGAAGTTGAAAGTTCTGGTTTTGAAGATGCCGAGTTCAAGCAGCCGTATACTTACTACGTAATACACATACACTCGTAGCATGTTTTTAAAAATACAGCGGACAGTGCATGCAATAAAATTATTATTAAAAACACAACGCGCGCGACACTCGCGACGGATGGACTGCGAGGTTCGCTTATAGCTCGTGTAAAGCGTGCGTCTGTGTGCGTGAGTCTGATTTCGAGCGTTTGTATGAAGCTTCCGTACTGTTGATTTATCTACTGTGATCTTACCTTGACAGTAATTATGACAATAACCGGTCCTTTTTGTATGGAGTTTGACAGATTTTTGACGTTTGTCAAAGTTAAAGTAAGATGGTGCAACCAAGCCTTAGTAAATTAAATAGCATGTACTCGTAATAGGAGAGGTTTTGAAAATTTTGATAGGATAAAAATTTTACAGCTATTTTTCCCATTTGCATTCACATGCCGTTAAACATTGGCATTTTTTATTCTGACGACTGTACATTTTCTAATCCCCACGTTCTTCAACTGGTAAAAATATACATTTATTTCACCCAAGACGTGATTTCGAGGTTTAAAAGCTCTATGAACGAATAAATCCGTGCTTCAATAGTACTAAGTCTAGTCGCATACTAACGCCTTTTTGTCGGCCGATAGTTGCGTCGGGTTGTTAATTAGTATGGACATGAAAGTGCGCAAATTGGTATTGGTCGATTTTTCATAAAAACTAGACTCCCCGTGACTATAGACTTTTAGTCGGCCGATAGTTGGGCCCAATTCTAATTTGTTAGAAAATCGACTGTCAATGTGCGCACTTACATACTTGTCCATACTGATTAACAGCCCGACTCAACTATCGGCCGACAAAGTCTACAGTCTTCATCTAGGCTTAGAATTGGACCCAACTATCGGCCGACCAAAATTCTCAGTCTGCGGGGAATCTAAGAAAATACTGAATTATAAGCTGCAATACAGCGCTATGATAAGCGTGCACTGGATGAATACTAATGTCGGACTAGCCTTTGTTATTGCTAAAGTTTAACAGCCTATTAAAGTGCTGGATTGAGACGGGATAGTGCCAGCGATAGTGCGGGGATAGTTGATAGTTCGTCGATATCGATATGCTAGGAAAGTTTTATTAAAATCGATATTTTAAGGTAATACTGACTCCATTTTGGAAAGTAAATGATATCAATAACTATTGCAGTTGTAACTTAGATGGATTCAATGCTACTCCTAAATCGAAGAACATAATTTGCAGATTCAGTAAAGAACGTAGTAAGTGTTTGTAACTACATACGCCATCGCCGAATCTTCTAACTCTACGCGCCCTAACTAAACAAATTCATCACCTTATTCAAAATAATAATATGGCACGGCCGTCTCACTGTCGTCACATAGTCTATCAACTGCGATCTGAACTAACGAATTTACTTCGATAACTCAAGTATAACCAATTTACAATTTATCGACAGTAGTATGGCCAACACTAACGCATAGTCCGGACACTTGAGCTTAAAAGTTGGCAAGGACCGTTAAATTTTAACAGTTTGGGTAAACGCAGAATAATATGTGTTTTGATATGTATTCCCGCCGCAGTTGTCTTTGTAAGATCATAAACTTGTATAAAGACCAAAACTTTCGGCCATTTGAGCAAAATTCTGGCTGTAAGAATAAAATAAGTTGTTATATGAGCAAGCCACAAGACTAGGCTTTAGAAAATTATTTTCTTGTTGTTGGAAAACTAGTTTTTACTTGCGGCTACGTTTACGTGGATTTTGATCTGCTATAAATAGTGATTTCTTAATTTCATGTAGGTATTTTCATTTTTATGTGCAGAACTATAAATAAATTGTCCTTAAATAATATCACTTCTAAAAAGAGCCTTCTCAAAATCTTTCCAGAAGCTACATTGCTGCTGTCAGACGAGCATTTCATAAATAATTTCTTTTAACTGTCATGGTAACATTAGTCAAACTGTTCTTACCTTGTTAACAAAAATCGCCTCATAATTCAAGTAATCAATATGTCTGATAAACATAACCCCTCGATTAGATATCGGTATACAATCAACTTGCCAAAACGATCTCTAAGAGCCAAAGCACATGATACGTTGCGGCGCCGCACCGCAAAGATTTCGCCGTATCGCACGACGCGGCGCCGCTCGTGTGCCCGCCACAGATATTTCTATGTAAGACGACGCAGCGACACCGCTCTGTAATCACACCATCACCTAAGAGCGCTTCCATATTTAGGCGATTTAGCTGCGCGACAGACGCGCTGCCGAAAATTTCATACTATGTGACAGCGGATAAATGCCTTCACATTATAAAGACGCCGCTGCCGCGCTGCAGTCGCACTACTAACGCCCTATTGTGAAAGTGATCTAAGTCTAACAAATCGCGTTTCATTTCCAATCATTGGCTGCTAAATCTTTTCGCTTCTTCCAATACCAGAAAAGGTCTCATTCGCACAATGACTCTCATTAGCAATACATTTATTGGCGTATCTCACTCGGCCGTTCGCACCTCATTACGGCACAATATCCAACATCGAGTGCCATCCCGGCCCTAATTGTGGCCCTCTGCCTGAGGATCCTTTAGCTGAGTGACGACGAGGTAGAGTGGCCATGGGGTGGAAACTTTGGGGGTTAATTTCTGATTTTATTGCTAAGGGCTCGTTTTTCAATTGTCGGATAACTTTTAACTGAAGAATATGTTTGGCACTTTGACAGTTTCAGTATCTAAATATATATTATAACTTAAAGGTGACTGACTGACTGATTGACTGACTGACTGACTGACATAGTTATCTATCAACGCACAGCCCAAACCACTGGACGGATCGGGCTGAAATTTAGCATGCAGGTAGATGTTTATGACGTAGGCATCCACTAAAAAGGATTTTACGAAACTCCACCCCTAAGGGGGTAAAACGGGATCCACGCGTACGAAGTCGCGGGCGGCCGCTTGTTTTAAATTAAAAGTTTTTGTTTGTCACCATTTTTTCTCATTCATCACTCATCATTTCATCAATATTAGTTGAAGTCATCATTTCACAACATAAAACCATTCTCTACATCGGTACTATTAAAGGCCGGTCGATCTATTCTCATATAAAACACTGGATACTTAACTTTCACATTATATTGCCTTATTTTAGATACAATTCATCACTTAGCACAAAAGCGCGCGGAGTCGTCTCCGCGCGTTCCCTCTATTTCTGACGTTTGATTCTCGTGTGACATTGACAATACGTTAATGTCACTATGACAGCAGCTAATTGGCTATAACGATACCGCTATTTTAACGTTTTAGATTTTTCATAATTAACAGTACCTACCTGCCGAGCTAGGATGCGCGCCGTGATAAATTCTTATCAATGTTTTTAGGTGACAAATTTATGGGCTTATCGAGTAAAATCGATAAAATGGAGCGATAAAAGTTTATCGCGATTCCCATCTTAGGCCTACTGGTGACAGGGGGAGTTTCTCCTTTAAAGGTGATGAAAATCAGTTTATTTCCTATTATTTAACTTTTTAACTTAAACAGACGTTGTTCTAATATTTACATTGCCGGATGGCTTGTTTAGGAGTTTTTCACATCATCAAGGCAAAACGAGGATTTGGTCTACATTCATCACGATGTGTTAGGGAAAAAACTGTGGATTTTCGTAAAAAATAGACCAAACCAGTGTCCTAATAGGGCCAGCATTGTCACCCTACCGTATAGGCACCTGCACTTAACGCGGCCGGAGTAATTCGGAAGCTTAATTGTGACGTAGGGTGTTCCTGTTAACGAACCCCGAGATATTTTCGCTCCAGGTAGTCAAGAAAAAAATTGGCTGGGAAATACGACCAATTTGTGATATGACGTAATGCGTTAGCTTCTGGTTCTGATATGGGTGGGGACATTGTCTTTAGAAATGAAGTGTCAGAACAAAACTATGTATTCATATGTAACAGATATATTTTATGTAGTAAAAATATCAGTTTTACTAATTGAGAGAAAGACGTACGTACAGTCTCAGTCAGTACACGCTCGAATTTAAAAGGTACGAGTATAATAACTATATCTAAAGATAATGAAAGAAAGAAAGAAAGAAAGATACATTTATTACAATGGACATCACACAAATACAGGCAATTACATAGACATGACAGTGGCACATAATAATGAACCAAGAAAATAAAAAGTAAAAAACAAGAGTAAACTGAGCAGTGCCACCCACCCACCAGTAAGATGCCCACTGCAACGGGACCCCACTCAGCATATGCCGTAGCCCACGGGGACGAAGGCCACTGCGCTGGTTTTCAGTGTGCCCCATAATGTGAAACTAGTCGCCTAAAAATTGTTTTTTTTTTCTTTAATGTTGACGTAATTACCCAAGGACACTGCAATTTTAAAGGGTTAAACACAATTCCTTTACTGTGTGCATTTAAAAATAAAAGATCTCATGCGCTTTGACCATGACTTTTTATCTTTCTTCCACTTCCAGATTGAAACAGCGGGCAATATGATAATTGAATTGGTACTCAGGCATGTTTCAAGTTTAAACAGTGTCGCTGTAGCCAGTCGTGTTTGGCCTTGGCTATCACGGCTTCTTTGTAGCGAGTAGTTACTAGAGAATCACATTCAGCTAGATAAGTAGATAGATTTAGAAAGACTTATTGAAGGAAACTTCTAGGATTGGAGATTAGTTAACTGAGCAAAATCAACGAGAATGGTCTGGTTTGCATCTCATCTGATGAAAAGTGGTAGCGAGCTTCACTCGAAATCCTCAACTACGGAGAAACTCTTCAGGTAAGATAGCCATCTTACCTCTAACTGCCGGAACAGAACAATGCTGTTTAACATTGTTGTTATGACGACAGACTTACGTAACATGGTGGTAGCTAGCCAGACGGACTTAGAACAAGCTCTAAATCAAACAGAAAAATCTGCCCCCTCTGGGTATCGAGCCCAGGGCCTGTGGCTTTCCTGACTGCACTGAGGGCTTACCTTATACAAACTCGCAACTACAGCTGGTATTATAGTAAAGAAAACAACCCACTTATGCCTCAAATGTCCATGAGACCCTATAATATTATTAGGCTAAATTGTGAATTCCGGAATTTCTCACATAATCGATTTTAAATTCCGCAAATTCACATAATCACCACTATTCCTTGAACCCTATATTGGATTAACTCTCAAAGCCCACTTTGGACTCAATTTCAACCGGGCTACAAAACGCAAAATCCAAACCTAAGCTTTTGTAACGGGACTCACAAAGGCTTTTTAAAGCTGAATTAAAATCAACACTCACCTTTCGTACCGCACCATTTTGGCGTGAAATTTCAAGATGCCTTAAATTCTAGACGTAGTAGTAATTCTATGAACTAGGGTTGGGTTGACATTTGCCCTAGATACTTTGAAAGGGTAAATTTAGTAGCTTTAATACTGATATAGTTCCAAAATACTGGACTGTCCTGTCGATGACATTGACAGTGGGGCGCCACCGTCAATACCGGATCGCTGGTTCAGATTTTTGCCATGTTGGAAACCATATAGTTGAACGATGGTAGCGCCCCCCTGTCATTGAGTTTGGCGGGACAGTTCAGCGTGGGTCATCTATACTTTGGTTTTATCTTCATTTGAATGTCAAGTACATAGCATATTCAGGCCGGATCCAATATAAGTTTATGCTACCAATTTTAGGTTTTCATATTAAATATCCAGTCCATATCTACATCAAAAAAAGCGAAAGGTCACCGACTGACTGACTCACTCACGACGAAATCTCAAAAAACTACCAGTGCTAGGAGTCTCAAATTTTGCATGGGGGTTTTTATAGAACGTTGGTACTTAATCAGACGGGATTTTGTAAAATTCCACCCCTAAGGATTCACGCGTACGAAGTCGCGGGCAGCCGCTAGTATTTAATATGAAGACCTAAAATCGGTAGCATGCACCAATAACTTATTCTGGATGACTTAATTTAAAAGTGTAATTTTACTTGTGGATTAAACTTTCTCTACAATATTGCTATAGATAATAAGACCTATTCATACATTTTCTTTCAAGCATTACCTACCAAATTGCAAGATAGAATTTGCAAGTAGGTAATACGTGATCACACCTAATCACATCTGTCAGATCGGTGCGTACGCCCGTATTCACAAACGATGCTTGCTTAAGTGAAGCAGCAAATCAAACGCACAGCGTTGAATAGAGCTCTGTGATTGGTTCGTATGTAACCTTGTGCGTTCACGCGCACTGTGATACCTCATAGTAATGTTTGTGAAAACGTCCGATTTTACTTCAATCGTTTGTCAAGCCGTAATTCGCTACACACTACTGTAGAAACAACTAAACGTTCAACAGTCTTATGATGAGATAGAACAAAGTCTAAAGACGCGAATAACAATAATTCCTTTATAAAAAAGACATCGGAAGCATTAGTTCCATCCAGCGTAATAGTGTCACGCATTAGGGCGCGGGGAGTCGTAACGGGGTAATCACCCCTCGGGGGGAGAATTACTTAGGGGAGGGTGAAATGTAGAGATGGTGTAGGTTAGATGTGTTAAATCTGATTGGTACTTTTAGCTGCATTGGCGGTTTGGGGCACGGCTCTTGGAATATTAAGGCCAGAAGTAACAAGGAAGTAAGGGAACTAGGGTTTTAAAAACAGTCGGAAAATGGACCAAGATAAATACCCTCAAAACTATTTATCCACAATGCAAGGTAGCACGTCAAAATGTTTTTAATAATAAACATTTTGACTTTTGATTTTACGTAGGGAGCCCGGTTGAACGGTATTAGTAATTTCATAAACATATTTGTAACCTAAATAAATCCCTACAATGGTAAAATAAATCTCTTCGGCGAAAACAGGATAATTTAGATCGAACTTCACTTGGTAAGTTCGTTTGATCATTCAATTATAATTGCTATAATAACTCTGCCTGTTTGTCTTACGCTTTTACGCCTAAGTCACTGTAACAATTTTGATGAAAGGTATAGAGATAGTTTGAGTCCTGAGAAAGGACCTAGAGATAACACATAGAGAGCCGCGTGATAACGTTTTTCTATGTCTGACACAATTTCACGTGAATAAATTTCATAGCTAGTCAATATTATATTCAAAGCCTTAGGTAGTTTTGTCGATTCAGTGTAAATACTTTTGTAGTAGTATAAGAGTAGGCGCACACCGTTGATTTTTCGTCGGCCGATAGTTTAGTCGGGCAGTTGATCAGTATGGGCATGTATAGGAGTGCGCACACTACGCCGATTTGATTTGGCCGATTCTTCATACAAATTAAAATCAGCCTCAACTATCGGCCAGCTAAAAATCAACGGTGTGCGCCTACTCTAAATTGATACGTTTCGCAAATGTTGGCTGTATTTGACAGTTCACACAGTCACATTGGAAAATAGTAAGTCAGTGTTCAAAATAAATATACATCCTTTACAAACAGCGCCATGCGGTACAATAGGAGAACACATGAAATGAGATGTCTCATAACACGGCACGTCTGCTCGCGCTGGCTTCCGCACTCCCAGTGCTGACAGCGTGTTGGATGCTGTTTCTATTAATCAAGTTGAAGACTTTCTGGAGTTGGTTAAGAATGTGGCATTTTCTTAGAGGGAAGAATTAAAATATCATTTATCTTGATTATGTTGAGTTAGAATGTATGACAAAATGGTTTAGTTCTAATTGATGTTTGAATTACCTAATATTTAATAATATTTTTTCAACTGTTGCCTAACATCCAACAAGCTAAGTATAATTTCAGTGTGAGAAAATAGTATAATTCATCAAAATTAATACTTTACAACAGTGACAAAGTCAAAAAATCAAATAAATCATGTACAATGCACAAGAACTGACAAAATACTTCGACACAAATACACAACACCTGAGTAGGTACGGAAGACAGCACAACAAGCTAAATACTGTGGCATCTTATTCACTTGTAATAGGGTCGATTTCGCTACTAAATCTATAGTCTGATATGCTGTACAATCCAGCCCGTGAGGCAGAGTCCATACACATAAATTGAGTTATTACCTTTGTAGTAAATTTAAGTTAGCGCTCGCGACCGGCGTCGGTGAGACATTTTATGAGCCCTTTCCATTGAGATACAATTTTGCACGTACTAGTAGAAAATTCTGCAAAAAGCATGTAACTTTGTTTAAGTATTTCTCCGATTATTGAATATGAATCGTTCGTTCCTTCATTTCAGCCGAATGACGTCCACTGCTGGATAAAGGCTTCACCCAAGGATTTTCCACAAAGAATGGTCCTGCGCCGGAATAAACTGTTTTTAGGTAATATTAGCTATGGGCCTCATAAGAAGGCTCAAGGTCACCCAAAGGGCGATGGAGCGGGCTATGCTCGGAGTTTCCCTGCGTGATCGAATCAGAAATGAGGAGATCCGCAGGAGAACCAAAGTAACCGACATAGCTCGCAGAATTGCTAAAATCAAGTGGCAGTGGGCGGGGCACATAGCTCGTAGAGACGATGGCCGTTGGGGCAGGAAAGTTCTCGAGTGGCGACCACGGGCTGGAAGACGTAGCGTGCGCAGGCCTCCTACTAGGTGGACCGACGATCTGGTTAAGGTCGCGGGAAGAGCCTGAATGCGGGCAGCGCAGGACCGTTCATTGTGGAAAACCTTGGGGGAGGCCTTTGTCCAGCAGTGGACGTCATTTGGCTGAAAAGAAGGTAATATTAATATTTATACAGCGTAGGCGCTATGTATAATCAATATTGTAAATTTTTCATCTTCTCTTGTAAGTAAGGTACTTATAACTCTTACTGGGATTAATTTATTCGAGGTTTCAGTTTAAAGATCAGAATTAATTACCAAAAATATTTTATAAACGTACAAACTACATCACTGCAATGATTACACAGATGGCACCTTAATATGTAGTTATAACTGATTAAATTTAGATTAATTTGATAGTCAGATGTGCTGTCGAGTGTGTATTATAAAAGTTATGACAGTTATTCTCAAATGCTGCCTTTATTAAATTTTCTTATATGAAAATGCAATAATATTTAAAATTGAAACACAACACATTTAACTTTCCCATCCAAAGTCAAACTTGAAAATAATTGGTAACCTAAATGCTACCAGACAAAATACATTTCGGCTCTTTAATTCCGTCCTCAAATTATGTTGAAAAGTATCAACTCACAAGCAAACCGTGGAGACGATAACAACAATTTTCTTGCACGGCTGCGCCTACGTGGCCAGAATACGCGGCCACTGTCCTTGTCGGGCTCCGCGATATTAACGTAATTGTCTTCAGACATAAATTAAATAAATGTGATGCGATAGCAATATTAATGAGGACTAGTCAGATACCTACATTTTGTATAAATAAACAAAATGTATCTCCCAAGTCTCATTAAAATATTACTCAAAAATTTAGAGGTAGGTATATGCTGAAAATTATATTAATAAGTAGATTTAAGGTGACACAAGCACTATTTTAGCTGCATATGATAGCATAATATTATTTTCAACTTTGTTCCGTCGAAATAATTAAAACACAGCCAACAACATAACAACTAGGATTACATTGCTTGGTGTTAATTACACAGTATTTTGCTACTGTGCAGTCATCCACTCATACGTTCAATACCTACCTAACAGTTATTTTATTACTGACACTAAAAAACATACAGTATTATAGAAAGACACGGGTCTTAATGCGACGTTTATTAATAAGTTACATTATGTAGGTACTCACGGCTTGACGTTTCGGCTGCTATGCTGCAGCCGTAGTCACAAGCAGACTGCTTGTGACCACAGCTGTCAAAAGAGTAACTCATTAATAGACTTCGCGTTAACACCCGTTTCTTTCTATTTTAGTTGAAATGGAACGCGAAAGTTTAAAATCTCAAGTCAAAAAAAAAACTATTTTCATATCAGCGAAAAAATATCTCTACAAGGTTGAATGCGTCGTCCTCACCACGAGTGCGCCTTCGTGGCATACTGTCTGTGACAGATATTAAACGCGCGTCACACAAAGCTAGCCGTTATACAATTACAGCGTTTTAATGGATGTTCTCGCGCGATAGAGCATTCTATTTAATCAAGCGTTAGTTTATTTAGACTAAGTTAACTTGTGTGTGAATTGAATCTAAGATTAATAAGTAAGTCAGATATATAGGAAAAAAGTTGGGTTGAAGATGATGAACTCTACATGTTTCACTGAACGTTTTCTTTCCAACTAAATTAGTGGAGAATGGAGATATTTTTTTTTAAATTTTTCCAAGCCTATCAAATTTAATTTTCACATAAACCAGGCCTCCGTCACTCGCCTATGCCGGCCGAGATAATTACCTACAGCGCGCGACAACTTCAAGTTGCAAATCAGTCCGGGCCGCCACGCGCCTGTTTGCTTACGCGTATTTCTATACACGCTCGGTCGATCATCGTCGCAATTAAGGTTTATTGTTGCAACAGCACTGTTATTCTTCTTTAATGAAAAATTGTAATATTTAGGAATAATAATTAACTGTAGTGATTTAAATAATAAAAAAAAACTACACTTTTTAAATAATAAATTATTTTGAAATACTTATGACAAAAAACTATAGCAAAAAAAATATTTTAGCTAATAAAAACATTAACTTTACTTCACCGTGTCTATTTTCCGCCACTACACCTTTTAAAACTGTTTGTTTAATTTCGAATTATCGCAACACTGAAGTTTATTAATAAGTACTTTAGAGATGGTACGATTATACAAACTCCACTAGATTAAAGTTTTCTAATCGTAAATACCTACAATAAATAAATAAATGCTTCTTAAAATTAAGTTTTTATTTATTTTACTTTGCTCATACAACCCTGACGCTTGAGCGGTGACGTAGATCAATTCTAAACACACAAAAAATGCGCTCTTGTGAGCGTAGTAGTAAGGTGCGATTTCGAATGCACCATGTGCGTTGGATATTTTGCATTATTATTGTTACCGTTAAAATGTCGGCATCTGATCCTACACAAAGGAGTGCAATTTCTGTTGCTACTATTATGTATTCTGTGCATAAACTTGGTATGCTAATGAGTTTATTGTTATCTTGTGTAAAGTTGTGTAAAACTAATGACAATTTAACTTTCCCCCGGTGCAAACTTCGGTCGGCCGTTTGGTGTAGTGGTTCAGAACGGACTACTATGCCGAGAGGTCCCGGGTTCGATTCCCGGCCGGGCAGAAATTGAAATGATGAATTTTAATTTCTGTGACGGGTCTGGGTGTGACTATGTATAATATTTATGTATTTAAAAAAAAAAAAGTATATAAGTAGTATATCCGTTAAGGTAGCACCCATAACACAAGCATTAAAGTTGCTTACTTTGGGCTAGCTGGCGCTGTGTGAAATTGTCCAAAGATTTATTATTTATTAAACTTGACTTTCAGAAGTTGATTTTTTATTGGCGGTCAAGCTGTAGATCCTGGCTACACAGCAGTTGTAGCGCTGGGAACGTTAGGTAGTAGAGTACTCCCATCATTTTGTGAAAAACTATAGGTAAAAGAAGCCATGGTTGTTATGTTACTATGTCCTCTATTACTTCTCCATCGGTACTTCAACATGACTAAAGAGAAACCCCCTCACTAATAAAAAGTTACACACTCGTTGAACAGTAGTTTTAAATGACATTTCCATACGTAAAAGTCACTTTAAACAACTGTTCAACCCTCGTGTAACTTTTATTAGTAAGATGGTTAGAGTCTAGATAGAACTGGCTTCAATATCTTCCCTAACCAAGCAATTACAACGAGTACATACCGTTAAATCCAGCGCACCAGGGGGCGACACTGTCTCTGACAGATATTAAACTGGGATGACCGACCACAATATATCACTAGAACGTTCGCCGCTCATTTCGAATACATTACCGCGCGTATTGCAATGATGGCATTTAGATGGACTTGACGTGTCAATGGATGCTGCGGTTAGCTGCCAACGACTGTGAACACAAATTTTGCATAAATTAAACGGTTTTTAGATGGTTATGTCGCGTCTGACCGCACGCATCGGGGTTGTTGCCCTATTGGATTTCAGGGTTCTAATTCATAAAGTCTATATTGGTTTAAGTCAATCTCGAATTCTGTACTGGTTTCCTAATTATTTACATTGAAATCTTCAAATAATTTTGAACAGTATGAACTGTCCGGCACAACAAAATTTGAGGATTCATACTTTGTCATAAAGAGCCGGAAAGTTATTCGTGAGTGTGTCGCGCTCGAAACGGCAGAGATGAAGTGAAATGGGAAGAATCTTCCTTATTATATTCTTCAAGTATGTGACTCTGGTCTATATGTACTTTTTTAACTTTTGAGTTAAAGATTTGTCTTTTTAAGTTCGAATGAAGATGATCGTTAACCACAAGTGCGTAAATTTTGTCTATCTGCACCAATAGACCGCTACGATAATCTAATTATTGAATTACTATCTACATTGCGGTCTGCGGTCTGAAAACCAATTGACTATTTCATCATCTTTCTATTCTTAACGCTACAACTGTATAATGGCCTACATCTACACAATCGTCAGTCAATATAAGCCCCAGCCCAATAAGGCGACATCTGCTGGGTTTCGTCTGCCTCATTTCCATAATCTTTTTTGCAACGCCGTCACAAGCCTATATTACTTTTAATCCATCTCAAGATACTCATGAACGTAGTGGGAACGCACGGAAAAGTTTCGACCCAACTCCGATGGAGGAGGCATTATGTTAAACAGGTACTAGGGTTCATGATTAACTCCAGAGGACTTGCAGGATCTTATCAGTACTTTGTTTTGTTTTAATACACGCTCGCGGAGTTCTTTTCAACATTTTCGCGACTTAACTTTGGGCACATGTTTATCTTTTACGTAAACGCTTTTGGGGATTTCTTAAACCTCGATTTAGGAGTATTTTTAACGCAGTTCTTATAACTTGAGTTCTATTCCTCAGTGTAGCAATGAGTAGCAGTTTTAAGTTTTAGATTTTTAGGCTCTAGTCAACTTTACCGTTTATCAAATAAGGTAATTTAATTCGTAGCCCTTTTCAAGCTTTATTGAATGTTAGATGGTGTTCTGTAATTTATTATAAAAACACGAGATATTTATAATGTACAAAATCGCTACTTTTGATGCTGAAGTGTGGATAAACAGTGATATTTCAAGTTGTATTTTGTTTGACAAATTATCTTTTGAATAAAACATAGTCCTTAAGGTATCTTAAACACGCGTTCAACAAAAACAAAACCTTCTATTTTCCAAATAACCTACAATACGTCTGGAGTAGAAATTCAATCTACAGTTATTCCCTTCTAGTGCTAAAAGCTACAGTCGATCACAAAGTAAGCAACGTAGTACAGTCGAGTGAGAAAGTGTGACTGCATAGTGGTTTTCAGTGTTAGCCTTTCCAAGCCTTAAAGAGCGTTAAGCTGTCGGACCCTGCTCAATCAATAACAATAGAAAATGACTGCTCCCGTGGCCGAGCCGTAATATTGCATTGAAGAACAAAATCCCGAGCGCGTTGATAGAATGGACCGAACTTTTGTAAAAACAAAACAAAAAATGCGAGTTGGAAAAGTTGAAGTATCACGCAATTTAGGTTTTAAAAATCTTGATCTCAGAATTAGAGATTTAGCAGCTCTTTTTATCATCATACTATCAATTACTTAATTATTCATAGTGACTATCATTGATTATTACTCTGACCATCATAGTAAACAAAGTTTCATTTTATATTTAGAATTTGATAAATATTTTTGCGAGGTTTGCTCCAGCCGGAATTCTATATTTTTGGTAGTATCTGTTAGTAACTTAGCTAAAGGTACACTGTTATAGCTGATTAAGACAGATAGAGTCAGAAATTTGAAAATCATGTTGCTGAAGTTTTCTATAATATTTGCGAATGTACCTACCTAAGTAAGAAATAAATAAACTAAAATCAACAAAAGAATAGCGTTATGTGTGTATAATTATTTGCAGAATTAATTTTAACTTCAGATAAACTTCAATTAATAAAACTCAACATGAGCTAATGATATGCTCTGCGCTTTTAAACGACGCCATAAAATGAATTTAAAAAAAAGTTTTTCAGCCATCTTAAAACTCGTTGAAAGGCTATAAATCCTAACGAAAAAATGGTCAAGATGCCCTGGCAGCTTAACTTTTAACATCTGGTTCGTGTTAATTGAAAACTTCTAGACTTACGTAGCGTCTCTCGAAATGACTCGTGATACTTTCTTGCTGACAAATAATACGCCTTACGACGCTATAAAACGGCCCAAAAAACTAATTACCCTGTCAGCATCTTTGGAATCACTGGAGATCCATAAATACTGATGAAGAAATGTACTTTAGATTCTGGTACTTACGGTGCTATAAAACTACTCTTTGAATTGTAGTGTAGTGGCCTGAAGACTAATTTCCATGCCAGCATCTTTGGAACCACTGGAAGTCCGTAAATCCTAATGAAGAAATGCACTTTAGATGCCTTAACAGATTTTTACAACATCTGGTACTTACGGTGGTATAAAACTACTCTTTGAATTGTAGTGACTCCGTGTCGCGTATGAGCTGGACGCTAAACTTATACACGTTGACAAGCCGTAGGCCTAACGACGCTATAAAACGGTCTAAAAACTAATTTCCCTGCCAGCATCTTTGGAATCACTGGAGGTCCATAATTCCTAATGAAGGAGTGGACTCAAGATGCCTTGGCAGATTTTTTTCGCATAATAGACACAGGCCTATAACGGCCGGGATGCGCCCTCGCGATGGCAACAGTAATTTGCATTTCATTTTGGTTTTCATTAAAACCTTAATGGAGGGACGGAGATATAACTTTTTATTTGTATACTCTTTTTTGAGTTAATAATTTTATTAATTCAGTGTTCGGAGAAAACTTTGGATTTTGAGCTGCCAATCAAAGGCCTCAATGAGAAATAGCCCAAGATTATTTTATGCCTCGGATTTCATTCAGAGACATTTTTATACAATTTATCTAAACTATGATCGTCGCATTGTAATACAAAGAATTTAAAAAAACTTAGACACACCTATTTTGGCCGTATACATAGTAATTTTTCAATTATTTTTTGACTTGTGAAAATTTTTTCAACTTTACCCAAAGTAAACTGTAAGCCGTTTAAAAATAACTTGGGAAAAAAATCACGAAGTGCGAAAAAAGTTTTAAAGTACCTATTTATAGGTCATAATAAAATGAAAGACTCATTTTAATACTTTGTAATGCCGCATTCAAAATTCCAGTGTCCCCAATATTACGCTAGGCCGACGCAAAGAGGTTTTTAGGGTCCCGTTTCCAAAATTTAAATAATAACTTTTATCTCGGTAATTAAAAATACTGTGTTACCCTTTTTCAAATTCAAATTATTTATTTGTAAATACCTAGTGTAAATACATTAATGTCCAACATTATAATGTCAATGTTTAAAGTGAGCAAGTGAGTTTTGTATTTTGACTTTTTCAATTGCGTGTTTCTTTCAAAGTAGAATAGACAAGTAGAGTTCTATGTTTAATTTACTTAATTTAATACATCAACAGAAATATAACATTTCAAACATCATGATACAAAGCATCACCAAATCTTTTTATGTCAGTTAACTTCTCTTCTTATAAACGCATATAAAACACAAGAATATAATTGTTACTTCTTCGGGCTTCGTTCGGGTGTTAAATACGTCAAATAAACCTTCCTCTTGAATCATTCTTAAAAAAACACATCAAAATCCATTGCGAAGTTTTAAAGATCTAAGCATACATAGGGACAGACAGCGGAAAGCTATTTTGTTTTATACTATGTAGTGAATTGTAGTAATAGTGATTTCTTCCAGCTATTGCAGCTGTGATACAGAAAATACCTTACCCATTATTACAGTGTAACGATAGAAAAAACGCTTTTGTAAATACATTGTAAAAATACGGACCCTACAAAAGCACACCCTGACTCGCCCCTGGCAATTTTTTTCAGGCGACTATTACTCGTCATTAAGCCTCAGCTCTGAAAGTTCTAATATGTTTTAATTAAAAGTAATCGCCTGCAATTTATCCTGGACTGGGATCATTTAGGCGTTACTCCGACGTTGTAACGTAAAGCATTCTTCGTTTTAGGTGTTTTTTGTGATGCGTGTTTGAATCGCTTTTTCACACTTTGGTAATAATTTAGCGTGTAATACATTTACAAACATGTAAATGGTATTTTCATTTGCATAATGTCAACGTGAAATTGTAAACTCTGTCAGTTTATAATATAACGCGTTAGATTGTAAACTAACAGTGGGTTAGGTTAGGTTAGATTGTAATTTAACTACGTCAGATTATAATCTGACGGAATTCACAATAATAACTCATAAAAACTCGTTTATTTTTTGCAAGTAGGCTTTTAAAAAGCGCTTTTACACGTCCCAAATATAGCTTGCCTTACCACCACTTTGGAACAACATATAGGCTGGTGCTGAGAAGTGGCGGAAGAAACTCAGTCAAAATCAAAATCAAAAATAATTATTTATTCAGTTTAGACCACAAGTGGCACTTATGAACGTCAAAATGTAGTAAAAAAGAAAAAAGAAAAGGTAGCCCTTATGGGGCACTTTACATGTCTCCTTATCTTTTGGGCCCTACCAGCGCTTCGAGATAAACATATTATGGCAAGTGCTGAGAAAAAACGCCGGAACAAACTCAGTCACCACTAATTGCCAGGAATTATCTAACGGTAAGAAGAATAACCAAATTCAAGTCACCTTTGTCAGCCTCTTTTTCACTATGATGGCTCCCTTGCTTGGTATCAATTTATTATGACTGTTATAGTTTAAAAAACATTATACTTAGCTGAAAATGTTATAATAAGAAAGTAGAAGCTCAGTTTTAAATTAATTAACGTTCTAACGGTAGACAGAGGAATGTTATGACGTCAAATACAGGTGAAATACTGTACCTACTATTTGCGACTACTTAAACTACGAATCAATAATAATTAAACTATCAAAAAACAAACTAACATTAACCTACGTAATAAATCTTCATTCCTTTACCTCTCAGTGTGCGCCTGCACTTTATCTGGTGCAATCGCGAAAGATTAAGCCCTACAGCGGAGTTGTATTGTAAAAGTTAGATTCCCTAACTTCTGTTCGGTCCGTGTTGAGTTACAGACATTACATCGGGTCGAGTTTTTATTCAATGCAGCTCTTGAAATCTTCCTCTCGAGCTGCAGAACAAAATCATTGCTATTTGCTGTAAAATTGTACTCTTATTTGTACCGTATATGTGCTGCAAGGTGCTTTTTCATATGGTTTTTAGACGGTTTATTATTATTTTTAAAATAACTTGCAGTGGAAATGCATGTGTAGGCAGGTGGTACCTTCTTAACTTGCACTTAAGATACTGATGCTGGGCTGCACCATCATACTTTAACTGTAACAAACGTCAAAAGTCGGTCAAAATCCATACGAAAACACCGGTTAAAGTTAAGGTACTTACAACTTGGCTGCCTAATTACATAACTGATCAAAGAAAACATGATCTGCTTTAGTGGACATTATGCCTTGGCCTTGACAAACACCTATTGTGACTGACACAATTTGTAACAGCTCACATTATTACCAAGTTTTTCACTACTTTCACAACGGTCTTATTGTTAGAAAGCTCTTAACGCAACACATTCGACTAAAATAGTAAGACACGGGTCTTAACACGACGTTGTTAATGAGTTACATTAGGTATGTACTCAAGGCTTGACGTTTCGGCTGCGATGCTGCAGACGTGGTCACAAGCAGACTTGCGGCTCGCGGCGTCGTCCATTCGGGCGGGCTTGAAAATTTTCAACTATCCTCATATTGTCATTTGTTACACTACCACTAGTGATGTTACCACTTATGAATAATGTCGCGTTAAGACCAGTGTCTTACTATTTTAGTTGAAATGAAACGCGAAAGTTTAAAATCTTATGCAACACATTCGCTCTGAAACCAACTGCTTCCATCAGTCAAAAATCCTCCACCCACTAAAGTATTTCGACTGTATTCAAATAACATAGAAATAAAAGCAAACATTTCCGAAGTGCAGGTCCGACCGCAACCACATGAAGACCGGCAATTGTGCTGGCACACGCCAAAGCAAAGAATTTCCAATCTGGCAGCGAATGTGAATACTTTACTGATCAATCGGGGTTTGTGAAGTGTTTCACTGAAGCGATTGTTCGAGGTGGGATTATAAAAGGACCATAGATTAGTCAGATGAAAACACCTGAGATGCAAAATCAGATGCAAAAATCTTCGTATGCTATGAAGTCGATAATTTTAATACAGATTTTTTGGGGGTAATTTGAAGGTATCTTAAGTTTAATGAAAAACACTATCAAAGTATAGTTGTTGTAATTCACGAAGACGCTTTACATGTGTGATGGCTCGCTACTGTTCGTTTTTTCAAAGTTTTGATAGAAATTACACTATCGTTATGTGCATGTACACGCACACACAGTAAGTAAAGCTTACTCGCCTTCGTGAGTTGCATTCAGGCAACGGCTTACTTATGACTAGCGATCGAAAATATTATTAACTAGCTGACCCGGCGAACTTCGTACCGCCTTAGCGTAGAGATTTTATTAATATTTTTTTTCCGTAAGAACCATCCTTGGACTTCCACAAACATTAAAAAAAAAGAATTATCGAAATCGGTTCAGCCGTTCACACGTGATGCCGTGACAACGCGAAACGGGTTTCATTTTTATATATATAGATTTTGTGCTCTCCATCTAGAAAGCCATATCCTTTTACTACCCCACCACAATGGGCTTACTAAAATAACAACCGGATTAATTAAACCATTTGCGTATCAAATTATCGAAACGTAATCCAGAGATCTCGGATTCAGGAAACCCCGTTATTTATTCCCACAATTACGGGGGCAAAGTTTCAAGGCATTCCTCGGACAACAATTACCCCGGATTACATCCGGGACTCATAATCGTGTCCCGGGAATCCCGTTAAATAGGTATAATGTGCAGTCCCGGATTAGCCGGTATCATATTATCCTTAATTGTCCTCTTAAGTGCAAGTTTATGGGACGGATTATATGGTGCGAGGATTTCGTTTGTCATAAGTAAAATTTTATAAAAAAAATAAAACCGACTCCAAAAAACCTACACTAAAACGTCGAAAAATAATTACTAATTACCTACTTATTTATTAGGACGAATTATTAATATTTATGTAGGTATACCATGATTGATACTTCTGGAGTCGGTGCCAAGATTATGAAACATGTAAAGTTTGCCTGCACCGACTCCAAAAGTATCAATCATGGTATACTTACATAAATATTAATAATTCGTCCTAATAAATAAGTAGGTAATTAGTAATTATTTTTCGACGTTTTAGTGTAGGTTTTTTGGAGTCGGTTTTATTTTTTTTTATAAAATTTTACTTATTTCTTGCTTTTTAGTTAACTAATTATTACCTTGATGTTACCACTAAAGGTAGGCAGTACACTGAGACCAAAAAAAAATTGGTTCATAATCGGCGGAGATATTGCGTATAAAAAAGTTCATCCCCAATTTTCCACCCTTGGGGGTGAAATATTTTCTTCAAATTCGCATGAAACCACCCTTTTGATAATACCTATTCAACAAAAAAATAATNGACCACCCTTGAGGTATTACCTATACGTCGAAAAAAGATTTGTTCAAATCGGTTCATAATTGGCGGAGTTATCGCGTCAACAAACATAGAAAAAAAAAAAACATACGGGTCGAATTGAGAACCTCCTCCTTTTTTGAAGTCGGTTGAAAAGTCAGGATGGGTTGCCAGGGCTTATGACTGCCACACCTGCCGATGCAGACAGAGGTAGGCATGCGATAAGCGATCTTACGTCATCCCACGAATTTATACCTAGTCGACTACCGATAGTGGGAATTCATTAATGAATTTCGACTATGGCGGCGGTAGACATCGGTCAAAAAAGACGTCACTATTTTGTTGCAATTTCTTACAAAACTTGCGCACAAAAAAATCATCAAAACACAATTTGTAACCAAAAAATAAGGTTTGGTCGATGGCCGCGCGAAAAAAAAAGACGACAATTTCCGGCATTGTCTTTTGGCATAGATATAGTTTTTGAAACAGGGACGCGCTTGATCAAGTTTTTCTGTGAAAGACAAAATTCCACGCGGGCGAAGCCGCGGGCGGAAAGCTAGTATCACAATAAATGTTCTTCAAACCTTGTAAAACTGTATTGCGTGAACTGTATCTATTAAGGTTTATCTGTATCTTAATCTACACTTCATCTCCCAAAAATTAATAGACTTCGGCAAAAACGTAGCACGTCGTAAAACGAAACCATCTTTGTTTACTACATCCACGACAATAGATTAGCGCAACCTATTAATCAAGTCATACGCATGCTCATCCATCTTCTAGTCAATTTTACTACTGCCCGAAATACGGCCCTACTTTCGTACCCTACCCGCAGTAATAATGTAGCAAGGAAAGGTCGGTGACGATAACGAATTATGTGCAAGAAAATTACTGTGCTCAGTAAAAATAAACGGTGGGCAGTAAATGGCGGCTCGAGATAATATGGGATTGCAATCGAAGGAGCGGTGAGCCATGCTAGGCTAGTAGTGACGTGTAGTTGACCCTTTTGTGTTGGTGTTTGGGTCAATGTTAATTTGACAGAATATTTATAAAATTATGATGAACTAGCTTTTGCCCGCGGCTTCACCCGCGTGAAATTTAGTCACAGATCGTCATAAATCGTAGCCTATATATTATTCTGGGTTAAAAAAAAAATACTGTAGTTTCATCAAAATCGGTTTGGTAGTTTTTGCGTGAAAGAGTAACAAACATCCATCCAGACATCCAAACTTTCGCATTTATAATAGTAGTAGGATTAGTAGACTTAGTAGGCTAGCTAGACTATAATTCTTTGATTTTGTACTATTCCTAAATTTGATGATCCCATAATTTGTTGATCCATAATTTTCTTCGATATGGATCTATTTTGTTACTGAATCTTAACTTTTTGAAAATAGTGTCAAAGTATAAAAGTAAAACGTATGTATTATTAAGTTACAAGCTTAAGTAGAACTTTTCAGCATCTTAAGGGACACAACAATATTTATTCTAAGACGTGTTCTGAAACAAATAATATTGACCTACCCCTTAAGGACATAAGAAAAAACCCATTAATTATATTACGCGTATAACTCGGGACATCTCATCTACCGGGACACCGTCCCGACTCCCCTTGTAATGGAACCACGTGAATCAATAACGACTGACCGTCTCATTACAGCGTCCACTTTCAATCAACACCAGCCACATCATTTAGAGTCTTATTACTACACCCACAGCATCCACTTTCGCTCGCGCCGCCACTCCTCGTAAGGCATTTAATCTTGACAGTCGTAATAAAAGTGTCAAAGTGCTATGTCCAGAGGAAAATACCAGGGTTTTTATCGGATATTGCTAATAAAATAAAGGGAGCTTGATGGTTTTCTTTGGTATGATATTTGGGTAGGTGCGGTAAGCCGCAGAGTGTCGCTTACATAACAATGTCTGGGAGGTTTTACTTGGAAATGCTGACTTGAACGTCAAATTTTTTATAAGGTATCTATAATTCGAATGTGAATTAAAATGGGATGGCGTTTAGGCTTGATCCTCCCATTTGCTTCTGGTAAATTAAAGAGAGTCGTCCTCCTACTGTAGAAACTAAATGATCTGAAGATGATGAACTAATATTAAATACAAACATTGAAACAGTTCACAGTATGTGTTGTATAATATACAAAAACTTCATTTGGACTCAAATGAATAAGATGTCTTTAAGTATAATACGATAACATGCTAAAGTGTATCACTACAAGACCACCCTGATTAAAAATGATAGGTCTTTTAGAATATTAAAAAACTTCTTCACTTTAAATATTTTACATCTTGCTAAAACTCTGACTTCTTGTTAGTCCCCAAGCCCATTTTGTAACTAGATTATAAAATACAGCTTTTCACGTTTCCCCCTCTAAGGCCAAGTTTCCACCAAGGCGGAGCGGTGCGGAGACGAGAGGAGATGTGTCAACTGTGCGTAGCTGTCAGCTGTCAGTCAATTGCTGCAGAGTAAATGCAAATGAGTAGGTCATATTCATAGAAACGCATCGAGTGCGGTTTGTACTGACAAAATTTGGCGCAACCACGACTGGCTCCCCGCTAAATTTTGTCAGTGTGTGCGTGCGCGCCGCATACGTGTTGGCGCGCTCGCATATGAAATGCTGTCTATGAAACACCGCACCGCTCCGCTCTTCTCCGCACAGCGCCGCGCCGTTGCTGTCAAATTCTATAGAATAACAAATGCGCACGACACTTCTCTTTATCTTCTCCGCTTGATTCATTTCCATCAAGGCAGAGCTGAGTGGAGATGTGAAAATAATAGAATCTGATTGGTTATTCAAAAAACTTCTCTGCTCCGCTCCGCACCTCTCCGCTTTGGTGGAAACCGAGCCTTATTCATGCGCGGCGCTCTTCTTTAGAACTTGAACTAATTTCAAGTTTTTACACGTGTCTCTAAGCTATGCAAATATGGCACTTGGTGAATATCACATGAAAAGAGGGCCGTATTAGGCAGGCATTTTTGCTGAGGCCGACGCAAATAACGATGTAAATTGTAAATCTGGGAGCACAGTTGAAAACGAGCCAAGATGTTTCGGTAGATAAGTGAAACAGATAACAGTTTTCGTTAAGTATTAAAGGTCTATATCTATCACAATAAATAAGATAGAATAAAACTTCAGTCCTCTACAAAACACTGTGTTTCATAGTGTAATTACTATAAGCTTCCAATATAAGCTCTATTATGCCTGCGAAGTCTACTAAGGACTAGCACAACACAAAACTAAGGATTATGAAAAAAAAAATTCATGATGTTACTTACAACGTAAAATTTAATACATCATAATGTTTCATGTAAAGCCACTGCTGATTTACAAAACTGAAAATTTATGAAAAATCGTGTATATTGAGACGTCAAGACGAATAGAGCTACCTCTTTTTCATACAAAATATTGGGCCCGAAATACAGCTTGGCGTATGTTTACCAAATTTCGGTTGGATTTAAAATTTTCCGGCTTCATTAATCATCTTGAGGCAACCCGATGCAGACAACATAACAAACGGGCGGGTTTAAGTGCTTCTCCGTCCTGCTTTAGCCGTGTGCCGTAGAGAGGGACGGAGAGCCCATATTTTAAGGTTGCTTCGGTTTTCAGCGACGCGATCCATATTTTCCTAAACAAAAAGTTGTAGGAACTAAGCCGGACAATACGTGTCGGTCAATGCTGTGATAGTCTGGATTTTTAATGCTTTTTAAGGAATTGCTTTTGCACTCTTGTGTTGTTCGCTGGTGTTCAAGTTCTTGGAACAAATTAAAATTAATTTATTTACCCCATCAATCCCTAAGCAGTCGCATTTATGACCTCTTAATAATTGAATATAAGGCACCATCTACTTTAACTGTAACAACTCTATCAAACTCCACACAAAAAACACCAGTTATCGTAATAGTTACCGTTAAAGTTAGGCGGTGCAACTTAGGCTGAGTTGCACCATCATACTTTGACTTTAACAAACGTCAAAAATATGTCAAACTCCATACAAAAACACCGGTTATTGTTATAGTTACGGTTAAAGTCAGTTGGTGCGACTCAGCCTTATTAGTGTCCTTGATTCGGGGGCCTGAAGGGCTACATTAAATTCACGGTACAAGATATGCATGAACATTTTTGTGATTCACTATTTGAAAGCTATATCATCATTTGAAATGAAAACAAAGCTGCACAATTGAACTATAATTGAAAAATGACATATCCCAATACCTCAGAATATTCCAACTAAAAACGCGGCAGACGATTTTAATTATGCAAAATCAACGGTGCACGACCATGCAGACCCACCGAGCTGGATGGTGATAGCATAGTGAAGGAAGACTCAGAAAGCTCTTCTTATAGAATGCCAACTATCTTCTTTTTTCTCGGCCTCTCACCGATGGATAAGGATCGCGATCACAATAGTGTTCCGCCACACTCCACAGACTGCGGTCATAAGCTGTGTGGTCCGCACGCCAATTACAGACCTTCTCAAATCTATACTATCTATACTAATATTATAAATGCGAAAGTAACTCTGTCTGTCTGTCTGTCTCGCTTTCATGCTTAAACCACTGAACCGATTTTGATGAAATTCTGTAAAGAGATAGTTTGAGTCCCGGGAAAGGACATATGAAAGTTTTTATCCCGGTTTTTGAAGCAGAGACGCGCGCGATAAAGTTTTTCTGTGACAGACTAAATTCAAGGCGGGCGAAGCCTCGGGCGGAAAGCTAGTAACTATTATTCCCCGTCCAAAAAGAAGAAATTAATACATTTTCTCTGTATGTAGGCTTATGCAAAGGACATACATACACCTCTTCATATACTTCAGACCTGATGTCGATTGGGATGATTACATCAATCAGTTATATGATGAAGTAGTTTGTAAATACGCGCTGGCACGATGAGCTAATAAAAATTGCAGTTAAAATAATTTATCAAAATGATCTACAAAAATCTTATAAAAGAAGTATAATATTTGAGCTGAATATAAGTGACAGATGATGCACATGCGAATATCTTTTAAACTTTTGATAATAGTATGCACCAACAACTATTGAGTCTAAACACATTTCAATCGTAAGTTTAAGATAACTTTTAGACAGTTTTTTCGATGTAACATTAACGTGAAAAGTAAGTAAAAAGTAAAAGAGTTTTATTTGCCAACAAAATAATTACAGTCTGTTTATCTAGCGGCTGCTGCACTAAGCTGTGCTTGTGTCGCGGCAGCCTTAAGTAACACAGGTTAACAATGTTGATAAAATGTAGTGAGGACACACGTTACATGGCAATTAATAGTTATTAAACTCTTAAGATAACTAGAATATTTATTTTTTTACTTAGACTAAAATATTGAGTGTAGTGAGGTTACTTACTGCATTTACACTGTAACACAGGCTAACCGAGCTTGATGGTTGAAGTGAAACAATGGCGGAATATGAAGACCAGAGCACTTGAAAGCTCAGATTGGAAATTAGCTCTATTGTGGTACAGGTTAGCTTTAAAAACCGCAAGTGGGTCAGCGAACAGAGTTGTTGATTGTTGAGCTCTGCCTGCTCGTTAGTAGACTAGATGACGACGTCATCGTTTATATTGAGCCCTTTATGTATCAGCAAATTGAGACACAATAAAGATCAATTGTTACTGCGACCACTTAGGGTTCCACGGGCTTATGCCCGTTTTCACCATCAATCCCAAATTTTTAAGTGACCCCTATGTTAACAAATAACAGGAACTTTGTTTTCGAAGCGGTCACTTAAAAATTAGGAATGGATGGTGAAAACGGGCATCAGTTACCTTTTGTAGGGAATTTATGCCAGAAGTTGACACTAACTTATTTAAAAAAATCGAATATATCAAAATGATGTGACTGGCAAATTGCTACGGAGATAAAGCCTAAACCGGTATCTTTCTATCGTCGCTCCTATAACCTAGTTATTTTAAAATAGCATGGTTTTTAATATTCTTAAGTTCGTTTCAACTAAGATCTCATCGTCACTTAACATCTGTTGAGATTGAGGTCAAATGCAAACTTAGTCTCTCATAAAAAACGGCAAAATCCCTTTACCTTGTGGTAACTTATATATTGCCACAATATTTTAAACTCTATTGTGGTGACATAAGGTTCAACAAAATTGAAAATATTATTCTCATTAAAATTAAAAATCCAAAGGCTCGTCCTCATAATAAGAAAACAGAAACATAAAACATTTATGACGATTTCAATCTTAACAATCTTTTTTTTTTTTATCCACAACGATTTCTGTATTCTCTTATGTATCAAGAGGAACATTTTACCAATCAATTAACTGACTGAATTATTTCTCCCTTCTACTGCTGAAAGAAGCGACGTGTACATTTTTAAACAGCTGTTTTTCGGCCACTGGGCTGTATGTTATGTGGGCAACCCGTTTTTCTGTTGCGCATGAGCGCCGTTACGACCCAGACGCTTTTATTGCATACATACATTTTCTATTGCCCTGTAGTGTAAAACTTTCATGCCTTTTGCATTATTACGACCATTTTGAAAATGCGTTTGCGAATGGAATTAATGTGTGTCATATTATGGTCATTTTTTATAATAAATATTTGATTTACAAAAGAAGGAATTTGTATCTATACTATCTAAGTATCTATACTTCTATACTATCTATACTAATATTATACATGCGAAAGTAATTCTGTCTGTCTGTCTTGCTTTCACGCCTAAGCCACTGAACCGATTTTGATGAAATTTGGCACAGAGATAGTCCCGGGAAAGGACATAGAATAGTCTTTATCCCATTTTTTGAAACTGGGACGAGCGCGATAAACTTTTTCTGTGACAGACAAAATTCAACGCGGGTGAAGCCGCGGGCGGAAAGCTAGTAATGAAATAAAAGACACTTAAATCATCAATATTATTCAGTTATATTTTCGTGATCGTTAAAGCTCATAGCATACTTGTCAACCCGGAAATGAATCAACACTGTATCGCGATTCGCGTTTACGTTACGGTGCGGATAAGTGTGCGTTGCAGTACCTACCGACTGAGTTTCATTCACATAAAACTGACCGCCTCAAGTTGATACAGCAACGTTGTTTCAAAAAAATTCGACCGCCAAAATTTTTTGAAAAAGATTCTTCACACCTTGGCTCCATTTTTTGACTACGAAGTAAAGATAAAAAAGTTGTCATCATTATTTTCTCTTTTCCCCCATTTCACGGGGCGAGCCCACATGTCGGATTTGCTTAAGATAAAACTTTTAGGGGTAAACAAACGCTTCTTTAAACATCTTTTCAAATTGAGTCCCGATTCGAACTTTTAAAGGAATGCTTGGGAGGTGAACTTGTGCTGGGATATTTGCCATTCAAAATACAGTTGTAGCGAGTTCTAAATTAAATCGATCAAAGAGTCGGCGTTAAGATAAACCATGATCAAATAAATACAATTTTGATTTATTTACTTTATGGGCAATAAATCTATGGTTGAGTTGCACCATCTTATTTTAACTTTGACAAACGTCAAAAATCTGTCAAACTCCATACAAAAAGCACCGATTATTGTTAATGTCACGCTTAAAATAAGGTAGTGTTTGTTGCTACACTTATCTAGATAAGAGTGATGTTTATTTTAAACACATAACTTTGGAATAGTGCCTCCAAAAAAAAAGTAGAAATAGTCTTATTAAACTAGGTAAATAGTTTTCAATAGATGTTACTTAAATTAATTTAACAAAATATCGAATAGAGCTTTCTTCAGCCTTTAAATACTCATTCCACGTAGCAATAAAAACAAAAAATATGTGCAAACATGCTTTTAGAATACAATACTCTCAGAACCTGAGTTTCCTTATGTTCTAAAATGTCAGCATGAAATAAAAATGCAGTACACTCTGAAAACAATGAATTTTATTTCGTTTTACTTAGATACCAGAAAGCCTCAGGGAGGCCAGCGCGATTGTGTAAGCCCACGTCGAAACGTTGGAATAAAGTCACAATCGAATCTGATACAGTAACGTAAAACTGAAGAACCTGAAAGACATGGATTTTCAAGGATTGAATGCTTTTTGGATAGAGTAGATATTACAAAAAATCCATATTTAACTTTAATCCTAAACTATACGGCACAAGCAAGGCGGCTCTATCCTAATAAAACTGATAAATATTTCAAGCAGAGTGGTTTTGACTTAAAGCCTTAAGTACGCAGTTCTCTGAGGCAAGAATTTAGCGGTCCAGCCAAAAGATAACGACATCGATATTGTTTGATTCGTTGTTTACGACAGTTTTATACAGTGTGAGTCACATTAAAGTGTACATATGAAAATAGATGAAACTAGACCTATTTTTATCGACAAAAAAGAGGTCAAAAATTTTTTGAGATTTTTTTTTTATTTTTTATAGAATTTTTTTTCTTCCAATTACTTATTGTAAAGAAAACGTAATAACTTTTAAACTAAGCGGTATATCCTGATAAAGTAAAAACAGTAATAATTCTAAATAACTGGCAATACTAAAAAAATACATAAAATACACAAAAAAGGCCAACAAATAACAAAAAATGATAATTTTTGAAAAAAATCTGCTTAAAAATTCGTGTTTTTTTGGTTATTTGATAAATTTCTCCAAAAAATGCCCGTATAACTGGTGGTTTTTATTACTTTGTATTATTCTCTATTGTATTACCTTCGTAAAACCAATAATCGCATGTCTCTATCCCTATCACAACATTTGCTATGATCGTTTGAACAAAGGCCTGCCACAACATTATTCTCCGCTACAGGTAGAGACAATTTTAATTTTAACTAAAATGCTTATTTTACTTCGAAATCTTTTGTTTTTATTTGAAATCTAACTTGTCTTTATCAAAATTACAAATCTAGAGCCATTTTCAGTTTTGTTGTTAACGAAGCGTTGAATGGCGCGCTCGGAGAGGCTTAGTTCAAACGATCATAGCAAATGTTGTGATAGGGATAGAGACATGCGATTTTTGGTTTTACAAAGATAATACGATAGACAACAATACAAAGTAATAAAAACCACCGGTTATAGGGGCATTTTTTGGAGAAATTTATTAAATAACCAAAAAAACACGAATTTTTACGCAGATTTTTTTCAAAAAGTATAATTTTTTATTATCTTTTGGCCTTTTTTGTGTATTTTATGTATTTTTTTAGTATCACCTGTTATTTAGCATTATTACTGTTTTTATTTTATTAGGATATACCGCTTAGTTTAAAAGTTATTACGTTTTCTTTACAATAAGTAATTGGAAGAAAAAAAATTCTATAAAAAATTAAAAAAAAATCTCAAAAATTTTTTGACCTCTTTTTTGTCGATAAAAACAGGTCTGGTTTTATCTATTTTCATATGTACACTTTAACGTGACTCACACTGTATATTAGTTTAGTTTCTATTATGATACATAAATTAAATCAGACATTGCTCAAATTCGGGACCCTGTGATTTGTCGATATAAGTAGGGATAAGAACACGAGGTGTTACTTCATCTCTCTACACTGTGTAAACATCGAAGTAAAACGAAGCAGCTGTAAAAATAGCACATAGAGTTTGCGACATTCGATTTAAAAATAAGTGAAATTTTCTTCACCCACTAAAACTAATGTTTTTCCAAAGACGTCTCTCGTATCTCGTTGTATTTTCTGATAGAATTTGTAGAGAGAAAAATTCTAAGAACAATTCAACGTATCTTTCTTTACCGAACTTAATAAACGAAAAATATTTGTTGTCTATATTACTCATGACTCTTTTGAGGAATATTAAATTAGTGTTTTGTTTTCAAAACTTATTATTGGCTACTAAGTAAGGCACGTCTCGAATAGATTGGTTGAAGAAATTATTTTATGCAAAAAGTTAGGTACTTAGAGCCCATGCACACTACGTTTTTAGTCGCCATTGAAACGCATCTTACAATCGCGCGTAAGCTTTGCGACTAAACATAAAGAAGGGAATTATGTGGAACGCGATTCAATGGCGCCTTACAAACACATAGTGTAAATGTCCCCTAAGTGTAATCCTTGACATAAAGGAAATTCTTTATCTAATCTACTCGATCCATTGTAAAGTATAGTGCGTAGCGACCCCTTATAGTGTTGTGCGGCCTGAGTTCTCAATTTTGAAATTGATTTTTTTTTAATTCAGTGTAAGTGTGTAAACCTGTAAGTGCAAACAAAAACATTATATCATCACTAGTCATAACAAGCTAACAACCAAGCTTGTATAAAACGTAATGTAATTACAATGGCGTGACTTGGGCGAGTACTGTTACTAAGTGTTGAGCTGACATTATGTTTGGTATTTTACTTAATGTGAGCTCATGTCCACGCAATAATAATTACTGTAATTAGGGATGTTTGATGGAAAGTAAACACTAACGTAGTCGCCGGATAATGAGGTTGATTATAAATTATCTCTCCTCTAAAACCAAACGCAAACGCTAGTTGCATTACAACGGTGTGCTTACCATGAGTTTACATTACGTGTGCTCGCTAGCGACTGCGTCAAAAAATGACATTAGATATATGACAAATTGTACAGCGCCCCTAGCGGCTACTTTCAACAACCAAAATCTTCATATATTTTTTTGACGTACTCGCTAGCGAGCACACATAACGTAAACTCATGGTAAGCACACGGTTCATTCGAGAATCAAACTTTCATACAAATATGTATACAAAATTGAGTAAGTAGTACAAAATGGTCATAATTCGTTAATTCTGCTTCGCTTCTTATGTAGAGCATTTTTTTAAGATTTGTTTGTTAACCCCTCCATAATAGTGGTCAAATCGTCAACTCTATGCAGTCCAATACACTCTCGGTATCTGTTGGAAAATTGACTTAAAAGTTAATTGATAAGACAAATATAAGTATAATTATGTGACTGGATGCAGGGCACTATCGACCGACTAAACTGGAAATCACTGAGATGATTTATTAAGTAGTTGCAATTGGACTCTTGTAAATGCAGGAAGAAAATAAATTAAATTTTATTGAAATTATATTATTATACTGTGATTGTCTAAATAATATTTATTTTTGTCTTATCGCAGAAAAACTTTCCATTGAGATTTTTAGACGTGGACTGGTATTGATTGATGCGACTCTGCTCGCCATTCGCTTACTTATTCATATTGACAGCTGTTCCAATTTCGAAGTCGAAAATCTATCTTTCTGTCCATCTGTCTATATATTTTGTCTTTTCACCATAATCTTCTCAAATAACAGATAGTTGTCACGTGCCATGAAAAGTTGTCAAAATAAAAAAAAAATAAGTATTGAACTACTACTACTATGTCACAATAAAAATATACTAGTGAATGCAAAAATTGTGTCAAACTATAATTTTGGTGGTACTTATATTGGTACATGTTACTTTCTTAAACTTAAAAAATATAATTCTGAACAGAACACAATGATGTTAGCCGTAATAGACGTAAAAGATGCAGAAGAAACACAAAACCGAATAAAATAAAACTAGAGAATTTTGTACGGATCTTGTAAAAACAAATGTCAGACTGTTTTGGAATTGTTTTATTCCCTTTCGTATAATTAAAACGAAGTTAACGTAATATTACGGTAGATAGCTGAAAAATCTGAATCCGCATTGCGATCTGAAAGAGCTAGGATAGGCTAGAACAACAACCACTCCTGCCGAACAACTTGCCGTACGAAATAAAAGAGAGCCCGTGGTCACTAAAAGTATAATCCACAATCTACGCTCTGATCGGCCAACGCTCGTATTTCCAAATGTTTATTACTCTGCAACGTTCCAGTGGCTACTTGCAATTCCCTTCTAGCTAAGGTTTTTCACTGAAATCTTTTAGGGTTCAACGCGTGTGAATGAAAAACGGCAAATGTAACCACGTTCCACAGAAAAATGCCTACAGTAGGTAATTTTTTGTATGACAAGATAAACAATGAAATATCAAAAAAAAACCCAGAAAGCTATTTTTGATTTCCCCATCTGGTGGTTCGCATACCAAGTCACATATCAGCTGTAATTGTGAGTTTTAATAAATTAGGTACCTAGTTGTTTCGCAAAGAAAAGATACGCAGTAAAAGCCTAGAAATATGTGACCTAACATCATTATGTACCTTTCTCAAGCTGTGAACCATTGTGAGTTCTTTAATTTTCATCATCATCATCATTACAGCCATACGACGTCCACTGCTGCAAATAGGCCTTCCCCAATGATTTCCTATAATGACCGGTTGGCAGCGACCTGCATCCAGCGCCTTCCTGCTTACCTTTGCATTTTTGAGGTCGTTGGACTACCTTGTCTTTAATTTTACCAAACTCAAAACAAAAGTCCCACTTTTCCACATCGTTAAGTGTCGTAATAAATTAAACTCTTACTTAAGGAACCTCCGTTGCGTGATCGGCTTCCACTTAGCTTCTTTTTTTAGACATAGCAATTTGCACATTGCTACCTGGCTGTTTACGTTTCCCTTTGCCACGGGATTTGTTGTTTTTCACTTGCACGTTCTTTTTAACTCTTGCCTATTTAATTACGTTCTTTGGAATGTCTGGAATGTCTTTATCTCAATCTGCTTTTTGCTTATTTTTTTATATAAAAAGTCTTAATATCATATTTGTTCTTTTTATGGTATTAACAGGTGAAGAAGTCATAAACAGCTAGTGCTAAACTATCTAGCTGTGATAACAAAACTAAGGAAAGCTTGTTTACATTGAAAACTAGATAATATTTTACCGGTGTACCTTTTTTGTAATAGGTAGGTACACTAACCAAAAAGAAAATACTCAGACCAATATTACCGCTAATAATTACCAAATGAGAAGCATTGATAAAGTTCCCAATTTAAAGAAAAACAGTTGTTTTCAGTAGTGTATTTCATACCAATAATTTTCTCTGATTCTGAAACTATTTTTTTTTTGATAGGTAATTATTACCAACATTATAAGCCAAATCTTTCAATATTAATTATTATTTTTTTATGCATAACAAGGCAGGTATTTGACCACAATCGCACCTGATGTTAAGTGGGATGCAGTCTAGGATGGTACATATCTGCCCTGTAAGTGCTTATTCACTCTCGCCTTGAAGAGGCCCGGATTAGGACCAGTTAATAACTAATTAACTGCTTTTCTTGCTCCAGTTTATCACCTTGTAACAAGAAACAGCACATAAAAAGAGAGACGTCCTTAAAATACAATGTATAAGAAAAATACAGTGTCGAGAAGAAAACCACTTTGGACTTGTAGCCTTCGTAACTTAATCTCAGAAGTTCTATTAACTCAGAAATATCCCGGGATTAAATGTTGAGCTCACTTGCTTAATTAAAACATTAACAAATGTTAGTTATGGACACGTTTAACGTCGACGTTTTATTAAAATAATAAGTTTGTGTGCAAAAGCTAGATTTAAGAATTTCTGTATTAAGTTTGTCATTGCGTTCATTTTGTCGCAAGGTACAAGTATACGCTCTAAAAACTTTGTAGAAAACTAAACTTGAAACTTTGACAAGATGTATAAAGATATAAAACGTTTTTAAAAAGTGTACGATTTTTCTAACGTGTTTTGGTGGTAACTTAGGTACCTATGTTAACTTCATTAGTTGAATAAAGATCACTGAAGGTTCTTGGTAAGTATGTGATCAGAATCACTAAAACAAAAAAAAAATTCTACCATTTAGGTAGGCATTTTTTGAAGCTGTACACGATTATTAATGAACTAAAAATATTAATTACTAAAAACTCAACCTATAATAGGTAGAGTTAAATTTTAAAACTTCAAGTCAGCTTTGTCCACGAACAGGCTTAAAGATCATTAAAATGCTGTGCTGTTCTTGTCCTCTTCATTTTTCATCAAATTGCCACTGTGAAATGCTTTCAATATTCGGCCTTTAGCACACGTAGCGGAGTCAATTAAGACCAGTCTGAGCGCGGCAAGCGACATTTTTCCCCGAATAATGTATGTCGCTAATGCCCAGTATATTAGAGTGCGCGGAGTTTTGGCACACTCCACGTAATAATAGTGACAAAGAATTCTTCGAAAAACATGGCCTTATAGTGATGTTACGAGAAAGTTAGATGTTCTTTTTTATGTATGTGATGACGCATTTTGTTTGTTTGGGTATTTTGTAGTAAGATTAAGTTGATTTATTTGGAGTTCGAAGAATTTTATGAGATTTTTACACAGAAGAAACAACAATAGTAATAAATTCTGAAGTATCAAATAAAAATATTGTCTTACTATCAAACGAAACAGCTTAATTTAATAGACTAATAAATGGATTTCTTCAAAATTATTGCAAATTATAATATTTTCTATGTACCATAATATCATGTCTTAATAGAAATATTTTAATTTCAGTTTAAGACTTATGCTTTGTGATATTATCACATTTTTTTGACAAATTTTAAAAGAATAATAGAAGTACTAATACTTGAAGACTTTCTTAATAAATAGGGTTTTTTCTACTATTGAATATATTGACAGAGGTTACAATGGAAACCAAAGATATCTTTCCAATTCAACGTTAGATTAGTATGCCCAGTGCGACTCAGGCGGAAAAGTTAGCGTTAAAACTAAGAGTCGTACGTTTTTCCGTGTGTCTAGAATTACAGACTCGTTGCACTGACGGGGAAGTTCGGTTTTTTTGCAATAGCACCTTGTTAAATGTTTGTTTGCAACACAAATAGATCGGGTAGTGAATGGTCGTGTAAGAAAAAAAAAGGAAGTTAAACATTTTAAGCAAGTNGAGGTGAGGATACCTCATTTTTAAGCAAGTTTGGCACCTAATTCAATCATATATTGTGAACGTGGACAAGAAAGTTTTATCGAATTATTTTTGTAATTTAGAACTTATTACATAATTTTTTGTGCAACTGTAATGTTATAAAAACAAAAATATGCAAAAAAAACTGAGACAATGACAATTAATTTCCATTTTTGCCAAGTAGTAAGTAAGTATTTATTGGTGTCACCTATGCGTAATTAGGTGGTTAATTAGACTCAAAGCTTTGGCTATTATAATCTATAAAATGCATCTACATCGAACTTATTAAATAAAATGTCTCCAGTATTGCCTTCAAAGTGAGCCAATCTTCGTCGTTCTCGCGGTTTCTCCAAAGATAGGTATGTACAACATCACAGTGTAAATACGTATACAATAGCTTATCAAGAATGTATTTTTACTGGTTATTTGTAGTGCTAGATTCATTTAAAATCTCTTTAAGTATGTATTAATATTATGTATATCTCTACTACTCTACAAACTTTTTTAAATTGAGCAACAATTCGATATTAATTAAAGACGCCGACTAGACGGGTTGAGGATGCCCGATACCCTATACACCCTGATGAAGAAATTTTAATTAAAAATGCATATTGTTGTTTTGTACAATGAATGGGTCTACCGTTGCTACATTGAACTGTGTTGTAGCGGCGCGCTTTGGACCAAATTGCATTATCACCCAGCCTTAATTAGTCACTCGCAAAGAAACCCATACCAAGCGAAATATTTTAAGGCTTTCACGGGCGCGAAAGTTTTGTATGCCTACATTTTTAACAATATTGCATGTGAATAATGTAACATTTTCAAGGATAGAATGCACAATTATTTTGCATAAAGTAAATAAGGTGTTATTAGTGGCCATCTTCGTTCGTTCGTTCGTTTCAGCCGAAAGACGTCCACTGCTAATTTGAATTAATTTTTATAACTTCCTACAATCCTAAATATGAAACTGTGGCTATAAGATTTTGCTACATTCGTTTATTTATCTTGCGACAATCAGAATTCCACGCGGATAATATTCTAACCCGCACGAGTTTTCGCCTTAACGAAAATTTCGTCTGCAAGTCATATTCGTTTCAAAACTTGCAGTTCCATGCATCGGACGGCCGGACTGGATTGAACACACTTTATATCTCCTCTGACGTTCAACTAGAACTAATTTCAAGCAACAATGTAAACCTGGAACGAAGTTTTCTATTCCACACGAAAGACAGTCTAACTTTCCACGGGCGACAGACAAAAATGCCTTTTATTGCCGCACACCAAGACGAATTTTTGATTGTCACACAAGGTGATATAAAACTTTTTTGGAACAAATGCAGATGGAAGATGCAACGCCGCATCTTTTCACCGTTCGGGCGAACTTCCCAGCGGTAGACTTTTGCCGTATTTTTGAGAATTTTCTCTCATTAACCATTCAAAATTCATAAGTTTGAGTATTCTCATTAAAATAAAGTTCAGTGTTGTTCCCCGTTTTATTAGCACGGAATAATGTTTGCCTTGTTTGTATTGCTTCGAGATTTTGCGCGTTGAATAAAAGAAAAGTTTGGTAACTTTGCGGTACACCACTTAGGATCTTAAAATGAAATCCGACTGGAATACCTACTAATAGCCTAATTTTAATGTACTTTGCGTACTTACTCTTTGGAAGTTTTAAATAAGTAAGTAGGTTTTTGGTTTGGTAAATTTTCAATTTGGAGAGCAGATGCAAAAATGCCTTTTCATTTTCGGATAAGACCATATTGGGGTCGTATAATTTTTGTGGAGACTGATTAGTGCCGTTAAAACGATAGATAGTTATTTATTATTTCCAAACACATGACTTCATTACTTACTTTCATGTTTAATTCTGGTCAATCAAATTCACATACTTAGTTGCATAAAAAAATACAAAGTTTTGACTATCGAAGTTTGCATGCGATTTTTTGTTATAATTTTTCCAAGTCAATCAATCCTTTATGTAGGTAATAAGCACTCGTACTTGTATAAAACAAAATGTTTTAAATGTTACCAACACTGAAAGCCCGACCTCACAAAGCATCAGCCCAAACCATAAAGTCTTGAGCTGCCCACTGAAAATTCACGCTATTCGGTTAAGTAGCTGAAGGCCGTCCGTTCTGTAGGCGCGGCCATAGGGCGTAACGGCCGATTGTGGAGCGCTAGATAACCCTCGGAAATAAAGCGGGCTAACTAGTAATTAGTGGTCGGTGGCAGTGGCCTAAGGTAGTTTTAAGGTATACAAAGAATATAAATTCGAAAACCTTTTAATCGAAGGGAATATCGTCGGGCGAGATATCGATTTGAGTGACTCAGAGATAATCCGGCGAGCTAGGGCCGAAAGTAAAAATTAGCAATCTGTATGCATATGTCGCAGGCAAATTGTATGATTCCGCATTTTACAAACGGCGTCGTCAATTTACAAACGCTCGCTGTTCTATGAAATGCCGAAGGCAAATTGGCAACTCGTTCAATTGATAAAATTTCGACTATGATTGTTGCAATAGGGTGACCATCATAAAACACCATGTTGGACAAATCAGACATAATTTCAGAAATCAGGTAGGTATCTATTCAAGTAAAACAAACCTAAAATACTTGCTACTCCTAAAGTAATTAAAATATTTTCGAAACAAAAACAACACTAGACTAATTTAAACTATTGACGTATCTATAGTAGGTACATAAAAATATGACATTAAATAAGTTTCGATACTCAGTCCTTTAGATAAGTCTTACATTTTAATTATACCAAGAAGAAGTCTAGAAGACATAACACAATATTTTTTATACCAATATATTCCGCAGCAGTCCTCCGAGCACCAGATTCCATTGTCACCTTAGCGTGTTTTACGTGCCGGATAACCTCAAAAACTATTTTATTCTTCCATAGCTTTTTCACTGCTCCTATTTGTGAATCGTAAAATTTTCTTAATTCACTAAGTACAGTAAATGTCTTTTTTTGTGAAAAGTCCTTTGAATACGTAGAATTTGCACTGTTTTCTGTATCACAACACCACTATCCGACGCCATTTTTCTTGTTTTGATTAGCAACGCCTCGCGTGGTGAGAAAAAGAACTAAATACTTCAATTTGCCGCGGCATTTTGTAAACAGCGATTGAATTGGCTATCAAATGTTTTGGCATATTATAAAGTGCCGAGGCAATTTACATTTTGCCTTCGGCATTTCATAGAACAGCGAGCGTTTGTGAATTGACGACGCCGTTTGTAAAATGCGGAATCATACAATTTGCCTGCGACACATACATTATTATGTTATACTTTTTAAAATGAAGAATTGATTAAAGTCTATCCTACTCAACAAAATATTTGTTTACGTGCAGGTAGATGTAATGACGTAGGCATTCGCTAAGAATGGAGTATACGAATCTCCACCCCTAAGAGGGTAAAACGGGATCCACGCGTACGAAGTCGCGGGCGGCCGCTAGTACTCTATATTTGGTAAGTGAGACTTGCACATAATCAGGTAATATAATAGGAATAATACAAATTTCTTCTGACAAATTGGTAAATAAGGATTTGTCATTTATTTAGTTGCGTTAAAATTCAAATTTGTTCATAATGTGTTGAACAAGAATTGGTATTTCTCCGTCCGTATCTCCGTAACTGGCTTCGATGCAATTTCAACCGCGTAAATTAACATCTAGCTAATTCTCGTGCCATTGTCCTTATTTGAGTCGCAACCAGTTGTTATGGTCCTTGCACTCCGATACAATTCTGGTTCCCACCGTATTTATATTCACCACTAGAACACTCGCATATATGAATGCTAATTATATCATGCCTCAACCTCAGACTCTGTTGGTCTTAAGTTTTTTAAATTATGCCTTTTAGGTGTCTTTATCTAAATACGGGAACAAAGAAAACATTAATGTAAATGTATGAAAACGGTGCATTTGTGACTTCAAATGAGAAAAGGTCCGGAAAAAAGCCTTTGTTGCCAAAAAGGAGTTTCGTATTTTTTGGAATGAACTTTCTAGATTGCGCTGCTTGATAGCGGGAACGAGGTTTTCTGCGAAAAAGCTCGTTTTTTAAATAATTCAAGCTGGTAAAACCAATAGATCATTCGCAACAAAGTAGCCTCATTAAGCTCCACGTTAAGTTGTTACCGCCATTTTTCACGGCCACCGGGCTCGCGAAATCGCCGTATTTCCACTGAAAGCTTAAAAATTATGACTTGGCAGCATCGAATGGGCCGGAAATGTATAGGCGCAGGAAATGAACACGTTAGCGAAATCCAAGATGGCTGACCGGAACAAGCGCACGATTTATTCCACTTGCAACAGCACCGGACCCGAGATGT
The DNA here is from genome assembly GCF_004193835.3 of Ostrinia furnacalis. Classification (NCBI taxonomy): domain Eukaryota; kingdom Metazoa; phylum Arthropoda; class Insecta; order Lepidoptera; family Crambidae; genus Ostrinia; species Ostrinia furnacalis. Next base: position 516,734 of record NW_021135290.1, read on the forward strand.
GGCAACACTTCATAAACGGTAACGTGTTGGTCTGTGGGGGAACGTTGTTCAGGATTAATTATCTGGATGATATTTGAATGGATGCGTAGGAGTTACAGTTTTAAGGGCAACATGAGACCTTTTTCACAATTGAATTAACCCTTTACCAATGTAGACGTCTTTTAGTAAAATAATGTACCCAAGCAAATGTCAGCGGCGTATTATTAGTATCAGTTAAGATAAATTTTTGATTTTCAAACTAATTTCATGATTTNATGCCTTTAAAAAATACTTAGATGATTACACCCATGGTGGGTGTGTTGAAACTAGGTATAAAACTTCGAAAATGGACCTTCTGTTTAAAATGTTTGGTTAGAAAACCAATTTACCTAAATGTTTAAAAAATGTTTCCTCTTCCAGATAAATAAAATTATATAAAAAACTGCCATCTAATTAAAATTTCTTCTGGTATTATTTCCTCCAAAATTAATGTCGAAGTCTAAGCTTTGTTGGGAAAAGTGGGAAAGTTGTGGTTTCCCTGACGAGGGTTCTAAATCGGAAAACTACATTGAGAAAAGCAATTTGATCGAGCCCGATATTCAAATACTTTTCAGACTCCTGAAAATAGACAAGGAATTGTCGCTGGAAATATTTTTGCGGCCAACTTAGGGCGCGTTTAGATTAGTGTAAAACTCTGGCTTTGGGTAATGCTCCGGTTTATTCTGGCCTACCTAACCTACCTTTATTCTGATGTTTGAGAGCGAAAATTTTCGTTCAAAATTTTTATGCGTTGATAGAGACGCTTTAGTAGAGAGCATTGTAATTAAACTAAGGTATTGATGATAATGCAAATTTTTTGATCGTATACTTTTTAAAATAATCTCATTTTAAAAGTTTTATGACGAAAGATTTTATAAATCGTAATGTTTTAGTAAATATGAACCTCAGAGGCCAAGTCAACAAAGAAACGACCGACGAGATGCATGATACGGAGGGCCGACCCCAAATGAAATGGGAAAGGGCCAAGCAAAAAAGAACACTTACCCTATTATTTTGAAACGATCGTTTTAAATGTTTAGATATTGCTTAAAATAGGGGCAATCAATCATGACATTATCATAAGAGGCAATAATATTTTTTAAAAAATTCAAGAACCATTGGTTATGGTTTACATAATTTTAGAATGTACATTTATTTCAAAGAAATAGGCATTGTATGTAACAAATGCTGTATGTCTGATGATAAAGTCCATGCTTTATTGTTCATATCACAGACTTACCCTACATATACTCGTATTGGAAATATCGAGACAGTGCACAATGCTTTCTCGTTTTGAAGTGTGATTTGATTGGTCAAGCTTCAGTCGGATAGATATTGAATTGGAGCTAGAGACATTTTAGACCTGTCTGTCTTATATGTGTCTGTCTCTATGCTGGACATGGAAGAATCTGCAATGTTACCTTCAAAGTTTATTACGAAAAAAAAGAAATTTGATTTCATTAGTTAGGGTACCTGCAATGTTTTACTTTTTTTAAGACTTCTTATACGATTTACCCATATTAATAGTTAAAAAGTAGCCAGTATAACAAAATATTTTTCCAAAATATAACTATGAAAAGTTTTAGAAGAACAATGCTCGTACAAAAAATAAATTCAACAAAGATATGAAATATACATGCCGGACTTTATTTAGACACGTAATTCTGTAAAAACCAATCGCCATTGATAGTGTTACATAAATTAAAATGTTTATTTTTGCGATCCCATACTGAACAATATTACAAATGCGGGGGTAAACACAAACATCGGGTGCGTCCGACACCATTTCATTTGCAGCCCATTGCATCGCAAAACAAAACTGCTCGTGTAAAGTAGTGAACAGTTTGTGACAAAAAATACAAGTGGAACCGAACAGCTTTTCAATGGGGAATCGATATTATTTCGTTAATTTATCTTATGTTAGTCTTCTGAGTGTTAGGAAAAACTATTTTTATATTATAAAGAGTGAGACATATCAGTTTATAAAGATATAGACAATGACAGGGATAATCTTCTTCTTAACAAGAAACCATCAGAGATCTCATACCTAAGAACCAAAGCATACTTTGCATTGTGCCGCAAAGATTCCGCCGTATTAAGATGACGCATGCTCTAATGAGAAATAAGAAGATCCGTAGGAGAACCAGAGTGACTGACATAGCCTAAAATCAAATGGCAGTGGGCGGGGCACATAGCTTGTAGAGCTGATGGCCGCTGTGGCAGGAAAGTTCTTGAGTGGCGACCACGAGTCGGAAGACGTAGCGTGGGCAGGCCTCCCACTAGTTGGACCGACGATCTGGTGAAGATCGCGAAAGGTGCCTGTATGCGAGCGGCGCAGGACCGGTCTTTGTGGAAATTCTTGGGGGAGGCTTTTGTCCAGCAGTGGACGTCTTTCGGCTGAAACGAAGCGAACGACGAAACGAAGATGACGCAGCGATATTGTTCAGGAGTCGCACCGCCGCTACAACGCATCATGTGCTTTGGCTCTAAGAAAAACTTTGAAAGTTTTAACTTGCAATATATTGCTTAATAAAACAACACGCGCACATGTAAATTATTCAAAGTGTACTTTTTGGAAGGTATTTAGTTAATCTTGACTATGTTGGATCAACATTCAGATACCATTTCATTTGCGATCCATTACGAACAAAATTCACCCACAATCCTATCACAATAAAGTGCTTTAGCGCTCAGTAAATCATCATAGTAACACTACATTTTAAATTACTTTGCGCTGTTAAATTGGAACGCAATGTACGGTCAGCAAATATTTCGACCACGCTAAAAATGTTCGCGTGGCTGGATGGGGTTGGGTGGATAATCCAGAAATTAAATATGGGAATAACTAAAATTTTATTAAAATGTCTATGTAGTATATTAAGTTGGCTGAGTTTGATTTATTATGGGATGTGTACTGTAACTTTTTCACGATCACTACTTACAAGACTTGCTTGTATTTAGAAAAAGCTCTGTGTCCATAAAAAACAACAGTCATTTAGAAACTCTACTAGTAAAGTTTCATTTTCTCTGCTGTTTTAAATGTTTTATTCGAAAAAATTACAATTCGAATCACTATGGAATTCCATACCATCGAAGTTTGACCGTCCAACTCACGAAGCTATAAACCCTGTCCATTATGTTCAACATCTTTATCTGGTAGCATATTGAGAATTGTACCAAAATGCAATGTTGCCTTCACTTCTTCTTCTTCTTCCTCGGTCCCTCACTGATGAGGATCGCGACCACAGATAGTGTTCCTCCACAGACTGCGGTCATAAGCTGTGTGGACCGCACGATGCAAACTGCCGCCCACCGTTGCCTTCACACTTACTCGTAAATGGTGTAAAATAAAAATACGTTCATAACAATAAAAAGCAATAAATATGATATGTGTGCATCTTGAAAATAAAACGATATTCCTTTAACCGCACGTTTAACGATCCCTGTGATAAACGGTGGGTTTTCGCGCGGGATACTATCCATTAAATAACGATAAAAAGTATTCCGAATTAATTGATCCCCGCGTTTTAATATCGCAAAGCGAGGAATAAACAGCCAAAACACTTGGAAAAGTCAAAAAGCTGTTTGAAATTTAAATACTAGTTCATCATCATCATCATCACTTCAACTATAGGACGTCCACTGCTGAACAAAGGCCTCCGCCAATGTTTTCCACAAAGGCCGGTTGGTAGCGGTCTTCCCACTACCTTTATGAGGTTGATGAATGCTAGTTATTTTGTTTGAAATTAAGTTGACACCTTCGCTTTCAAGATCGACCTCATACCTAAAGGAAGGCGTTGGATGCAGGCCGCTACCAACCGGTCAATCTGCAAATCATTAGGGGAGCCTTATATTCAGCTGTGGACGTCTTGTGACTCCAAATGGGGCTTGATGATGATGATTTTACGATGTCTAATAAAGCCTCATGAGTTTTAAAATCAAACTTCAGTATAGCCATAAGCACTTTTTATTTCGCTATTGCACCTAGCTACAAAAACAAAAGCGAATTACTTGAATTACTTTGGACTGTATATTGCTTACTACTGAATTTTTTAAAAGCCTATTTGCAAAAATAATTAATGAGTGTTATGAGTTTTTTTATTGTCTGAATAGACAAGGCCTGGCTGTTAATTTTAGGCTGTTTCCAAAACGTGCTTCGTACGGCCTGATAGGATTACAGGCGTGGTTTTATTTGGGTTGTAATCGAAGAAGGGTGATCGTTCAACAATGCGAACTATTTGGGTATATTTTATTTAACTTTGATGTACGCGGCTATGACAGTTTGGAAACTGGTGTCAGTTGTTTTATGCGAAGTATTGTAGATACCTAGTTTTAGCATGTGGTGGCTTTTAAAGGTATCATCAGTATCCCTATATTTCAAGGTCATGGGTTCATGCGTACCTACTTCTTGTACATACCAATATAAAAAACCCACTCGTCACTGAAGATGGAATTCACGAATAAACAAAATCAATGAATCATGCAATCTTAGATACAGCTGGTTTTATTATTCCTGCAGGTTTTTCAACTCTATGCTGGTCAAAATTCTATGGAGTTATCGTGAAATGTAAAATAATCATTTTGGTAATTTATTTAATTAATAAAAACCAATCAAAACCAAGAGGTTATCTGTGTTTAAAATATTATTTTCTTTGTTCACAGGCTGTGCGTTCCTGACATATTTCAATCCAGAGAGCGCGTCAAGCGCTCAATCCGCCCTCCATGAAAAACGGACACTGCCAGGGGTAAGTGTATTACTTAGTTAACTATGAAAGATCAAAATACGTACAGATATCCAAATTTCCTTAAAAGGTCTGAAGAAGCCAGAGTTATTCTGTTTTGCTAGACAACATAATAACTCTACACTGTGATACATTTTTATTTCTCGCGTAGCCAAATCTCTCAAAGAATAAGAGATGAACACTTTAGGTACACAAAATGAATCATTTATGACCTTAACTGAAAATAAAGTTTGTTATCCACTCCAAACTTTATATACTTGAGACTTGTACCATCGGTTGACATCAATATTTTGACTTTTTTCACAAAAAATATAAATAAACATTCAGAACAATACACCCCAACAAACGTATTGATATACAGATCGTCACTTGTCAAACCTAACGAGCTCAGTCCCAAAGTAACACTCCACGTCAAAAGTCTGGATGTGGGTCAAATTGTGCCCGCGTGTACTTAGTTCCTTTTGAATTATTACCGCGGGCCTTGAACGCTCAGGTATCCTTCAATTTCGTAAAAACACTTGATAAGGGTCCGCTCACCGCACCGAATAAAGTAATTGTGTAGTCAGTAGCAGAAACTCGTGGCCATTTTTGGAATTCGTAACTTTACTTAGGGTTATTGCACCATTACTTTTTTATTTCATTATGTTAGCGAAATCTGAAGAAGATCAAAATCACACTAAATAATGACAAGCTTCTCATTAAAAATGACATGATGTCCAACAATATTAAATTTGTGGAGTCAAGTCGTGAGCTTTTTACGTTGAGCAGTAGTTACACAATAATACCTAAGAGAGTAAAGGGCAGATAATGTACAATCCTAGACTGCATCTCACTTAACACCAAGTGCGATTGCGGTCAAATACCTTGCCTTGTTACGCATAAATAAATAGTTCAGTAAGTATAACAAGGTTAAGTTTGCAAAAAGGCTAGGATTGCAGCTATTCTGGTTTGCTTACGTACATGATGAAGATTGTGTTCGTTGTGTCACTATTTTATTTCAAACATTTTCCAACAACGTTTATATTTGATGTAAATTTTCCTCACAACAAAACAATTCGTCTCAAATCGTGATGTGCGTAGAAAAGACGCACGATTACGCCCAATTTGCAATCGCCTCATCAAAGGCGGCAACAATTTTTCGCACCTGGCTGTACCTTACAAAATTTAAAGCGAACGGAAAATTAAGCACTACTTTATATTCTTACCGTGCCGCAGAATTTCGAACGAAAGTAATTTTATTTAGGCATAAAATGATTCCGGCATAATGACTGTATCACCGTAAACGGGATCTACAGTTTTGGGCACGGCGTTTGTTTGTTTTGAATATAGAATTAGAATAGATAAGGGTATTTGGGAAAACATGAGTAAAATAGATAAAGGATTAATAACAATGTTCAAAATATATAAGGTTCCTTGCCAGGAATAATAATAATAATAATCTTTGGATAGCCCCACGCAATCCTTATGGAGGACTGGGCCACTTTTGACCCGTGAACTCCAAAGCGCACAAATAATAATAATAAAATATTTTATTTACTAACTTATTTCACATGTTTAAGCTCTAGGCTAATCTTATAGTATAAAAGGTAACATTATTACATGTGCCTGAACTAGGAATATAACAGAAACTGGAAAGTTCAGGAGATGCGTGAGTGTAACAATTTGATCTATATTACGCAAAAACTTTTTTCCCTGCCAAAATGTCAGAATAATGTAACGTACAACAATCCAGTGTTCCGAATGTGTAGAGCTTACAATGAAATTAGCAAGGATCTAGATGTTTTCTCACTTTCTCGTGCATCTTTTCTTAAATTGTGTAGGTGCAAATTGTAAACTAACATGCATGTATTTATTAGAATTATTACTGTATCACTTAAATCAAAGCTAGACTAAAACGAATGTTGTGTTCAGCTACAATCGGAGTGCAAATTAATTGTTAATTTTTGTTCAATGTACTTTATTTTTAAGCCATGATTTGCAATCTGTTGCTGTACCTTAATAAATAAATAAATAAATAAATTACTACTTACTTTTCTTATTTGCTTGTCTTTTTCTTCTGTCATTGTTATACTCGTTAAAATATGAGTAAGTTACATCAAATGTTCATAGTACATAGACTAAATTAGATTGATGACATAAACTTCCCTTCGTTAAAGTACGAAAACTGCATTTGTTTTTAATTCAGCTTGATTTAAGCCAACAACTTCTTCTCAACTGATAATAATTAACTACATGGTATACGTTTAAATTGTATTGACTGGTAATTTTATACCACTTAATCATCATCATCATTAACAGCCATTTACTGTCCATTGCTGGACTATGAGCCTCCTCCACTATAGTGGAGGATTATACCACTTAACTTAGATTTTCGTAGAATAGGTACTGGATTCTTCTAAGCGTCGATTTAACAGAACCAAATAGAAACCATTAATCGATTCGTATCGTGATATATCGTATTCCCAACACAAGAAAAGATAACGTCCGAAATCGCAGAGAGTTTCCCTGTGAGATTAAAGTTACAGCATTAATTGAATCTCTTATTAAGTTATCGGAGTGAGAGCTCTTAACTAACTGAATTTAAGAGCACCCAAGGGAAGTGCAATAATTGATACTTGAAAGCAATCGAGGATGCTGCATTAGCTTTAGTTTTCGAATAAACTACGGGCAGTTTAAAATATGCTTTAGTTTGTTTATGTTTGAAATATACGTTGCTGAATGTCCATGAGTTAGATTGATTAGAAATATATTATGATTGGACCGCCTGCCAAGAACGTAACGAATAAGAAGAAGAAGATGATGATTATTAAATAAAATAAAATAACATAAGAAATCTCCTTTCTTTGTTATAAGTCATCACTCAAAGATATTATGTCGCTCCATTTAAAATGTAAATACCTTTTGTGTTTTTTTGTTTAAAACCGTTTGATCAATTTAGAATAAAATATTTGAAAGCCTATTGATAGGCTTGACAACATCTCTTTTTTGTGAATTAAGTGAAAGGGTATTTCTATTGGAAATCCTTTTCAGCTATTCACGTATACAGGGTGTCCCAGAATGGGTGAATCAAAGTGATAGGGGAGGTAGCTCTACTAAAGTACTATCCCAAAAAAATATGAAAAAAAAAATTGAGACCGGATTTTTTTAAAATAAAGTGCTCTAAACTCGAAATTAGTCATTATTTTCAAAAGTTTGTTTACAGATAAATGAAGCGATCATGTATATTTAATATTAGTAAGAAAAAAGTACTAATAAACTCCAAACGCAGCAATTATAGCCAGATACTTAGGCAAAGCTGATTTATTTTCACTTTTAAAAAAAATAATTGTTTTGTTTCCTTATGCGCTTTATTTTTTTTTTCATATTTTTTTGGGATAGTACATTAGTAGAGCTACCAGTTTGATTCACCCATTCTGGGACACCCTGTATACCTATTATGTACATATTAAATGTAAAATTCAGTGTAACTAAAAAAAACTTGTATTTCATCGTGTTAACAATTAATGTTACTGCCACTAAAATTAATCACACGTTGCACCGAGTTTTGTGTACCTCTTACACATTAGTCGAAACTCGTAAACGTGATACATAAATGAAAATTTCGGTATTCACCCTTATCTTGCTATAAAGTCATACTCGAGTACGGACCATGCTCGCTGAATATAAATTGTGTCATTTCACAAAACCCTAATGGAAAAGCAGATTAAATAATTCAAGCGTAAGAAATTTTGAGCCCATAAAGGTATTCATAAATAATGACGTTAACACATTGGCGGCGTGCGAGACCTTTCGTATAATGCTTTGTATATTTTTAGGGTACTGCAGGTGAAAAGACGGGTTTTGTACATTAAAATAGCCTTATTTTTAATGGAATATTAAAATAAATGATTTAGTCATTTATTTTAATATTCCATTCACACTCACGCTCTACACGATTGAGTATTAGAAATTATCATTTTCGAGATTCAAATCCACGACCTATGAAATTATAGCGCCCATCAGGGCGCAAATCGAAATAAAAATAAAATTATCAAATTGAAATTAAAAGCAATTAGAATTTAGATTGAATGATTAAACTATATTATATAAATAAAACGTAATTAAATAAAAAAAACTTTTCTCTTCACAGTAAAATATTTGATTTTAGATATTTGAACTACTAAGCAGTGACGTCATTGGTATTGCCATGCAAAATCCCCAGAGAAATCATGTTGTAGCTATTTGCAGACTTTGTATGGAATGTACTAGCATTAACATGTAAACAGTTGTTATTGTTCATATCTAGTTTATGGTGTAATATTGCTGGTGATGTTTTTAAATAAATAAGGCAAAGAACCAATAAAATAGGTTACTAAGTAATTCTACATTACCCTCATACTAAGTGGATGTAAGATACAGTAGATTAAGGTACAGGCACCATTATACACAGAGTTCATAATTTCTGTTCAAAAATCACACACGCTGTTTTTGGTTTAGGCCCAATTCGACCAAACTTTTATCCGTAAACTGTATGGGAATATCCTAATAAATAATCTTTGAATCTTTGAATCTTTGAATCTATGTCAAAACTTACGATTTATTCTGAGATTAATATTTATTTTACTCTTGTATGGTCGAATCCATCCTTAGCTAATTAGAAAGAAAGAAAAATAGTTTATTTAGTTCAAACAAACGTTTTACACAATTTAAAAAACATACATAAATTATTGAACCAAAATGGCTCCTACTCAGCTTGTATCATGTTCCATTCAGAACATGAATGCTGGTATTCTGTAGAAATTAAGCTAGCCTTTTTTTTAAGTGTGCACTTTAATATCTTAAAGTCCTAAAGTATCTACGTAATCCTCTAAAACTGTTTACAGGCTTAATGTGCTTGGGCTTTTGCGTAATATTTTTAATATTCACTATACACAAAAGTTAGCTAAATAAATCATCTCGATAATTTTTTTACCGAGCAAGGTGATTTATGGACGAAATTTCACGACATTATTTAAAACGCCTACATTCTATTTTGTCGCTTTTTTACTTAGTTCAATTCTTTGGCGTAATTTATTGACGCTTTTGTTGTATGTTGATACGTTTTAGAAACGGTTTTGTATCTTTTTATGCCCGCTATGTTTTCAGAGTTTTTAGAAAGTTCACTAAGCATAATGTTATTGAAAAGCTGTAAAGTTTTAAGAAAATTGTAAAGCCTTAAGTCAGATTTTTAAAACCTATCATAAGTATTGCATGCATAATACTTTTTAGTATTGTATGTATAAAAATAGCTTTATTGATTCACGCATAATTTTTATCTAAGTACAATGATATTTGCAATCAGATGATTGCAATCAATAGCTTAGACCGGGTTCATAGTTTGTAATTTTCTAAAAAGAACTCCTGTCTAATAACACTTGGGTTTTATTCAGGATTTCATTCGATCCGTTCGTGTTTTTTCTCTAAACATAGCTCTATATTTATCCATATAGCAAACATAAATTACTCCTACTCAGCAAAAGTGGAACGCACCGCAATATATTTGATCCCATCCGATGTAATCCCGTTGGATTGGAAAGGTGTAAAGTTACGTAAGGGGAGGCGAAAAAACCACCACTTGCGAAACTAAACACGTTTCTATGTATTTGTTATGATTTTACAAAAGTCACGTTCCCGTATAACATATGTATGGGCCAACATCGAGCCAATCCCACCGGGGTATCCTCGGGAATTTCCCTATGAAAATATTATTACATGAAAACACATACCTATAAAACTCGAGTGTTTTGTGGTTCTTGAAGTGAAAAGAGCAGGAATGTACAGTGAACCTTGTAGCACCACCATTTTGTACCTTATTTCCATAGCTGTAAAGAACTTGAATTTAAAATACGGTAACTGTAGTTAAGTATATTAGTATGGTTAGAAATACACAGGAGATCGTGCGTTGGAATTTTCAGAGTAAACTGTATTAATTCTAGAAATGTTGAGTGCGGCGGATATGAAATATTTATATGAAGGGATAGACTGGATATTTTATAAATATTCCTATGAAAAATACTTTCATGAAAATAGTTTAGTTGGTATATTAAGGAATGGGTTACAATAATACAGGCTTTTTTACTTACTATTTAGGAAATAGGTAATAATAAATCTTATCAAGTCATATCAGATGCCTTCTTCTAGAGTCTCGGTCTTTAATAGTTGAAATTCTGACCATTGAATAAAGTGCTTCCATGTGTTCCATGAAAAAGAGAGAAAAACAGAACATAAAACACATCTCTGATTAGAATTTCCGTACAGAAACCCATACAGTCACAGCGCAATCATAACTAAAATCTGCATCCATATTTCCTACAGAACAAAAAACGCGCGACCATAAAACGAACTGTCCAGAACAACTGCAACAAATATAAAGACGGGCGAAACTATTCCGTACACAACGCGCACGTAACTCCTAAAACGAATAACACAGAAACATTAGGCGACAAAACCAGATGCAACGATACAACGATACAACGCGACATGTGGTGTAGCGTAAGCAAGACATTCTGAAACGTCGCGTAAAGCGAGACCGCAGCGCGATTTATCGTCGCGCGATCGCGTTGCGGTCTGGCAGCAGACGCAACGCACGCGACAGCATGAAGTGCAATGGATACGTCATCTAATTTAAATAATGGGCTTTTCGTGGAGCTACTGTTTTCAGTTGAGTGTATCTTTTTCGGGAAAAGACTGTAACCGAAGAGTTAGGGCTATTGACTTGAAGTTATGCTGTATGTTTATTACTTGCACATATTGTTGGTTATATTTTTTCATTGCATAGATCTGTTCGATAATTCTGTCCTGTAACCTGTAGGATATCTAAAATCTGCATCAACACCTAATTAGGCGTTTATTTGTTTATTTATTTAAAGACACAACCACAGAATCCTTGATAAGGCACGAGGTATCCTTAAAATTAATTTAAAAGGAAAGATACTTAGATGTAGTATCTAATTCAAAAACTTCTATAAAACGCACAAGACGTTGATATTCTAGTTTTATCACCTGCGATTTTGCAAATAATCATTTTATTATCTAAAACACTTTTATTATCATTGCAGATAATGTAAGAAAACTATCTACACTTGTGTCATCCTTTTGTGTATTATTTGTCACGGTTTCCAAAAGAAATTATTGAATGAAATCATACATCAAGCTTAACCGTGCCTTCTGATCCAGATTTATGTACACTAGTCACATTTTCTTTACCACAAACGACAAAGAATATGGACACAAAAGAATGTCCATCTTTTCGCACATCCCCGCCTCACACGCATGACCTGTTGCAGCTAGTACAACTGGATCCTTTCCAGTGTTTAAATGAAATATAGTCAAATAAAAGCCTTCGCAGTTATCATTTACATTTTTCAATTCCCGGCTTTCCGTGCCAACCGTGCGTAATACAAGTTTAGGGAACACGACTAAATGATGTATAACACTGTGGGGATTACTCGACAAATTAACGTTTTATTTGTATGAGTTTCGAGCCTTCGTGTGAATGTAAATCGCTTTCTGGAATCCGCGGATGGAATTGTAAGGCACAATCGCTCTTTGTGAAGGCAATTCGTCATAAGTAGGGGGACTTTTGAAAATTCCGCCAAATGAAAATGCCTTGAGTTTTGCAGAAAAACGCGGCTGTGACTATGTTTGTGAAACTTGCTTGGCGCCGATCAAACATGTAAAGCGATTTTGGCTGAGTTACCTTTACGTTTACCTTATTTTAACCGTGATTATAACCTTAACCGATGTTTTTGTGTGGAGCTTGACAGACTTATTTGACGTTTGTTGAGGTTAAAGTAAGATGATGCAACCCAGTCATTCAATGGGTACTATGTGTTTTTTTTTATGCATAACAAGGCAGGTATTTGACCACAATCGCACCTGATATTAAGTGGGATGCAGTCTAGGATGTGTAATGTGTGTTTATGTTCTATTTTGTTACACCCCCATTTATTTATTTTTCTATCTAGACATGGTGCTAGAACATGGTGTATAACAATACTATTACTTTAATAGTATTGTTATACACCATGTTCTAGCACACACTTCATTGCGATTACTGGAAAATCCCAAAACAATGCCGCGATGCTGCATTTTAGTCTTGCAGATTGCTTTCCTTCTCCTTACTGATTGTAAAATCCAGTTTTTTTTTTAAATCCAGCTTATCAAAATCTGTGTAGCTTAAAGATATTCAGTTCACTTCCGAGAACTTGCTTATTTTTATAATTCCTTCCTTATTATAATTCCTGGAACAAAATGCAAATAACGGTTATATCACCAATTGCAGTTTGATTGGTAAATCATTCTACAAAAATGAACTTCGTTTCTCAAAACTTTAACGAACAGCAAACCACATAAACTGTCTTCATTGACAAGTCTTCTATCTCCACAGTATTGGTTTTGAAAAAGTTTCTTAGAAATTATAAAACAAACCAACATGGATGTTTGAAGTAACTCATGATGGCGCGTACGCTATAACTCGCTTCCTTACGTGTTTGGAATCGCTTGAGACGATAATACAATGATTTTGATGATTTTAGTGTGCCATGAAAATGTACTTTTTAATCCATTAGAAGTACTAAAGATACCACAAAATGAGGAACAAAATTATGTAAAAATGCAAAAACTTTTTTGTTATTTACCTTAATTTTAAACTGTACAAATGAAATTACAATTTTGGGTCTGTATTTATTAAGCCAGTATGGTATGTTTAGAAAATGTATTGCCTATAACAGGGCCAAAAGATTGAATTGGAAAATTGGAAATACAAAAACCCTATTTATTAAAAAAAAAATTATTAGATATTTTATAGCTTTTAAAAGTTCTTCAGCTAACACCCCGCGCCCTAAACCGCGTTTTTATCTTATCACTTATCCATCTCCGTTTACTATTCTTTTATTGCCAAAACATTATATTTACAAGCATTTGCGTTGGGTTTTACGAGCGGCCATTCCTTACGGCGGTTGCTTCACCTCTATATATATGTACGTCCAGCAAAGATTTGTGTTTAAAATTTGGTCTTATTTTAGCTTCAGTACACGTCAGACTACTCGACCAATGCGTCTTAAATTGAAGGCGGCCGCGCCCCGGAAAACTGTCCGTGATTTTACTTTAATTTACTAATTGCGGAATTTCACTAAAGAGGTTTCAAACCTGACCGATATACACTTCAAGCAGTATCTGACCATCCAATTTGACCCGTGCGGAACAAGTGAGTGACAAAAAAACAAAAGCCGGTTGAAGTTCGAGTGAAAACGGGTGGCAATTGTTTTTTAAATTGATAACAAGTGAGTTTTGACGTCACGTGACGATAAGAGTGGAGAGAAAATGGATTACGATTCGCTGATTTATTCGCAAATAGCGAATTACTACGAAGACTTGGTAAGTTAAAGTTTTTTTGTGCAGACAAGTTGTAATCGGTACTCTAGAATGAATTATGTATACTTCAGTAAGTCTATAATGGAGTGTATTTCAGAAGTTATTTATTGAAAAAATCTTTACTTTGTAATAATGTAATTTTAGTACAGTATATGCTTTGCAATTTAGAAAGCATCCTTGCACAAATTCTAAGTTGAACTAAGTAAATTAATACATTCTCAGGGCATCTTCTCTACGGTCTTATAAATACTTTACAGAATACTGTAGTATATAACCGTGCAATTTGGCGGTTAAACTTGGGAACTTAAATTAAGAAAACTTGGATTCCTATTAATTTGAATAAAGGAACCTCCAAACTTTTTAGTTGACAAAATAAGTTGCGCCAAGTTTTTGCGTTGAATAATTATCATGCGACTGAGGGAGAGCATTTTGGCTACGAAACTGCATGTAATATAACTTCAAAGCGTTTTGGATCTTGTCTTCTTGATACTTAATAAGAGTTTCATAGTCATAAATCATTAATTTTATTTTATTGTTTGTATTTTTCAACAGAATGTTTATCCAAATCAGTTAATTTTTACTTCTTAACCTAAACCAAACATTTAATATTTCAATGTTCAAACAAAGTAGACCATTGGAAATTTCCTATTCATTTGAATAATTTCCTATTAACTTTACAAAATAGTGATATAAATGATATTCTACAGGGTGTTAGGTAAATGGGTATATGAGCCGAGACTAGCCCATGTTAACATACTCATATAAATACTATAGTGNACACACTGTATAACCGTGCAATTTGGCGGTTAAACTTGGGAACTTAAATTAAGAAAACTTGGATTCCTATTAATTTGAATAAAGGAACCTCAAAACTTTTTAGTTGACAAAATAAGTTGCGCCAAGTTTTTGCGTTGAATATTTATCATGCGACTGAGGGAGAGCATTTTGGCTACGAAACTGCATGTAATATAACTTCAAAGCGTTTTGGATCTTGTCTACTTGATACTTAATAAGAGTTTCTTAGGCATAAATCATTAATTTTATTTTATAGTTTGTATTTTTCAACGGAATGTTTATCCAAATCAGTTAATTTTTACTTCTTAACCTAAACCAAACATTTAATATTTCAATGTGCAAACAAAGTAGACCATTGAAAATTTCCTATTCATTTGAATAATTTCCTATTAACTTTACAAAATAGTGATACGTTTAAATGATATTCTATAAGGATTCCAATTCAAGTTTTGGAATCTCAAGACCATTTTTTTATTGTCAATCGATTTGGATGTTAAAAGAATGTTGCAACAATTACCTTGAACTTCAAATATGAAAAAAAAAAAGAAAAAAGTATTTAAGTATGTTTATATCCGTTGTCTAGTATCCACAAGCTTTGCTTAGTTTGGAATTAGAAGCGTAGTGTAAAATGTCCAAGGATATTAATAAATTCATTTATTTTTACCCTTGAACCTTGTTGCTCGGATCTTACTCTAGTTTTTGCATAAAAGGTAGAGTCAACCCTAAACCTGGTCTGACCGACCAGCATAAAACAGACAAAACAACGACCTTTCACGAGCCTACTATAATTAGTGGCACAATTAGACCCTGTACTGATCTGGCTCAATACCAATTAGAACTCAGGCCTGGAACAATGACTCATTGAGCGAACAATGCCTTGGCTCTGCTTAGAAAATGCGAGTAGAATGCGGGGGGTTAAGTAATATTAGATTAATTATGAATGTATCTGGTAATGAAGGGTTGACACGTAGGCTTGTGTTTTAGTTTTTTGTAAGCATATGTAATCGAGATTTAACTATTTTAAAAGTGCTACTTGCAACAGCTTATTACTTACTAGCGACCGCCTGCGACATCGTACGCGTGGATCCCGTTTTACCCCCTTAGGAGTGGAGTTTCGTAAAATCCTTTCTTAGCGGATGCCTACGTCGTAACATCTACCTGCATGCCAAATTTCAGCCCGATCCGTCCAGTGGTTTGGGCTGTGCGTTGATAGATCACTATGTCAGTCAGTCAGTATAAGTCACCTTTGAGTTATAATATCAGTCAGTATAAGTCACCTTTGAGTTATAATATATTTAGATTTAAATAAGCTTGTATGTACTTAGTCATGTTATGCGATTTTGCGAATCTGATATTGTTGCTAACTATACTTATAGTGCCGTAACAGTTATCTAACAGAAAAAAAACCAAATTACTTAAATTTTAATTTTGCTTTGATAATGGACTCTACATTGAATCAGTCATAAGTATTGATGTGCCGTTCCCGAGAACGCTCTCCTCACTGAGAATATTCTCGGGAGCGCTCCCGGTAACGTTCTCCTAAGTGAGAAAGGTTGAGAATCATGTTTATCAAATGGAAATAAACAAACTTTCTTAAGTAAAATAGTAATAAATTAAGTCGACAGATAAGTGTATATTAAACNTAGATTTGAAATACTTGAACTTCTCAAAAACTTCATCCTTTGTTTTTAGGAAATAAACAAATACCATCTTGCTGAAGTCATCCACGAATAAAACATAGTATCTTGACTTTCCAACTGATACACATTCCATTGGACCTCCAACATCAGCATGAATCAACTGCAGCACTCTCTCAGTTTTAGTGTGGCTCTGTTGAAATGGTAGTTTGGCTTGCTTGCCTTCACAACAAGTAATGCAGTCAGACTTTGCAATCTTTGCATCTTCTGGAAATGAAATTCCATCTACTGCCTGTTTCATCTTAACGACAGAAATGCTTGGGAATTGGTAGAAAAACCAGTGAACAAAACAGTAGTTAAGTGCAAGTGGGTTCTAAAGAAAAAGCTAAATAGTGAAAGTGAAGTGAGATATAGAGCTAGGCTTGTGGCAAAGGGGTTCAGTCAGAAACCAGGTACAGACTTTAAGGAAACCTTTTCACCAGTGCTCAGGTACTCCACTTTGAGGTTACTATTTGCTTTGAGTGTTAATCTTAACCTAAATGCTATTCACTTGGATGTTCCAACTGCATTTTTGAACGGCTTTTTGGATGAGTCTATTTTCATGGAAGTACCAGCTTATTTTAATATTCCAAATTGTGAAAATNATTATTAATTTATTACACCGAACTTGTCGCGACAAGGAAAAATTACCGTACTTTTAAGCGATTTTGTGAAAAATATTATTGGCAGGTAGTTGCTAATTGCTCATAAGATAGGCCCCCTTAATTTAATTTATTGTCCGTGGTGCATAATCTTTTCTTAAAGGTTTTAAACCTTTGTTTGTCACCTGTCATTCGCTTTGCAATGGAGGGAAGTCGAACCTTAATTTCGAACTCCTCCTATGTTCTTCTGATTAATTTCGTTGCGGGTCCAATGACAGTTTAACTTTCCCCCGGGGCAAACTTGACCTTCATTGGTTGGGTTTTTGTGGCGGTCAAGCCGTAGATCCTGGCTACACAGGAGTTGCAGTGGTGGGAACGAGAGGTGGGAATGTATCGCTTAACTGAGTCAGTGCTTGAGGTATGGGAGCAGCACGGGAGGGGTGACATTGACACAATATGATGTGACAGAGCATACAAATACCCTATCCGTCCCCCGGACACGGCCTGAGCCGAGGTCCGAGCCTACCGTGGCGCCCTCAGGCCGCGTCCGTAGTCCCCTCGATCGGGCCCACTAGAGTNGGATTCCAATTCAAGTTTTGGAATCTCAAGACCATTTTTTTTATTGTCAATTGATTTGGATTTTAAAAGAATGTTGCAACAATTACCTTGAACTTCAAATATAAAAAAAGAAAAAAGTATTTAAGTATGTTTATATCCGTTGTCTAGTATCCACAAGCTTTGCTTAGTTTGGAACTAGAAGCGTAGTGTAAAATGTCCAAGGATATTAATAAATTTATTTATTTTTACCCTTGAACCTTGTTGCTCGGATCTTACTCTAGTTTTTGCATAAAAGGTAGAGTCAACCCTAAACCTGGTCTAACCGACCAGCATAAAACAGACAAAACAACGACCTTTCACGAGCCTACTATAATTAGTGGCACAATTAGACCCTGTACTGATCTGGCTCAATAACAATTAGAACTCAGGCCTGGAACAATGACTCATTGAGCGAACAATGCCTTGGGTCTGCTTAGAAAATGCGAGTAGAATACGGGGGGTTAAGTAATATTACATTAATTATGAATGTATCTGGGAATGAAGGGTTGACACGTAGGCTTGTGTTTTAGTTTTTTGTAAGCATATGTAATCGAGATTTAACTATTTTAAAAGTGCTACTTGCAACAGCTTATTACTTACTAAAGCCTGATTCGTGAGCACGTAGAATTTTGTCACGTGCTCACGGACCAGGCTTTAGCTTTCACTTTAACGGTATACGATGATTTTTGTATGGAGTTTGACAGATTTTTGACGTTTGTCAAAGTTAAAGTAAGAATATGATGCAACTCAGTTTTATAATATTACTAGCTTTCCGCCCGCGGCTTCGCCCGCGTGGAATTTTGTCTGTCACAGAAAAACTTTATCACGCGCGTCCCTGTTTCATAAACCGGGATAAAAACTATCCTATGTCCTTTCCCGAGACTCAAACTATCTCTATGACAAATTTCATCAAAATCGGTTCAGTGATTTAAGCGTGAAAGCAAGACAGACAGACAGACAGTTACTTTCGCCTTTATAATATTAGTATAGATGCTGACGATTGTACCTGAAACTGGCATTTTTTTCCATCACGATCTCTAAATATACACATCAATTAATTTATTTTTATAAGTCCGTCAATGGATTCCAGTACACTCGGCCATAAAAGTGCGCGGGCATTAATCATGCGCACGTGGATGCATTATTAGTTATTTTTGGACGCGCACTGTACAAGAATGCAGATGTTCGGTTGTTTTTAAATCGGTTGTGGTATCATACCTGTAGACATTATAATTAATGAAGAAAAAATATTTATTTTTTAAAGTATTTTTTAAATGCAAACTGAAGACGTATTTTGCAATAGTATTATTATCTTGTCAAGTGAATTTTTTTATTGGCTATTATGTTATTGGCAACTTGTCATATTGCTGCTTTTACCCGACAGTTTCCCTAAAATTGTTGAAGATATTAAATTAAACGGTTACATTTTATGTAGCAAAAATTTAGGTACATAAAAGTTATTCTAAACCCATGAAGACAGCGTATCAAGCTACACACTAAGGCATTTTATATTGCAACTAGCGGCCACCCGCGAGTTCGTACGCGTGGATCCCGTTTTACCCCCTTAGGGGTGGAGTTTCGTAAAATCCTTTCTTAGCGGATGCCTACGTCATAACATCTACCTGCATGCCAAATTTCAGCCCGATCCGTCCAGTGGTTTGGGCTGTGCGTTGATAGATCACTATATCAGTCAGTCACCTTTGAGTTAAATAATATTTGAATATTTAGAAGATAAGTGCGATTTTGCAATAAAAACAGAGTAATTAAAAGTGACTAGTAATTGAAACCGACTTCAAAAAAGGAGGAGGTTCTCAATTCGACCCGTATGTTTTTTTTTCTATGTTTGTTACGCGACAACTCCGCCAATTATGAACCGATTTGAACAAATCTTTTTTCGGCGTATAGGTAATACCTCAAGGGTGGTCCCATTTAAATTTAATAATAGAAAAAACAACCCCCAAGGGTGGAAAATTGGGGATGAACTTTTTTATACGCAATATCTCCGCCGATTATAAATGAATTTGAACGATTATTTTTTTGTTGAATAGGTATTATCAAAAGGGTGGTTTCATGCGAATTTGAAGAAAATATTTCACCCCCAAGGGTGGAAAATTGGGGATGAACTTTTTTATANATTTCAATATTTAATGATAATCAAGGTGCACTTACTTTGTCAACAAATAATAATACTAATAACAAACGTACTAAACATATAGATATAAGGTACCATTACAGTAGAGATTGTGTTAGAAATGGAATTGTATCTTTAAAGTACTTGGCAACGGCTGAAATGCCGGCAGATCTTTTTACCAAATCATTAAGCAGTGTAAAGCATTACAACTTTGTAAAGTTATTGGGTATACAGGATGTAAAAATTGTTTAGTGTAACCTTTATTTTTATAAGTGGGGGTGTTATAATATCTTTGACTTATAATATCTATGACATGTATTGTCTGTGGTCTATAAAAATAAAGCGTCAGTGCGTTACCGAACCTACGTGTGTTTTAATAATCACCACCGCCCTAGAAGATGTTTTCAAGCTTCTGGGCTGGAGCGGATTTAGCAGGAAGATCTAGGCACAATGCTCGATGGCCTCAATAGAGTCTCTCAACAAGTGGGTCTCAAAATGACCATGGACAACATTTAAAAATCATGTCTAAAAACCGTGTTGCACCCACTCCTCTAAAAGTTGGAGACTCTACACTCGAAGTCGTTGACAACAATGTATACCTGGGACAAACTGTCCAGTTTGGTAGGTCCAACTTCGAAAAAAAAGGTCAATCATCGAATCCAGCTCGGTTGGACAGCCTTCGGGAAGCTTCACGATATTTTCACGCGGCGTCCCCGTCGCGTCGCCGCTCCGCTTTAAATCCGCTTTGAATCCGCTTGAAATCCGCCAGAGTGGCAAGAGCCTTAAAACTCGAGGCACACTCATGTTCAAATACCGTAGCCGAGTCCTAAAGCTGCGGTACGCGTTCGCCACGAAAAGAGTGAGCAAGACAGCAATATTTCACTCACACGTTTCATGCCTTGTTTATGACGACTAGTCTTAACGCCCAGTTAATAAAACATCGAAGCATTACAAATATTACCACATATAAACAACAAAATTAAAATTAAAACTAAATGTATTCTGTCGAGAACACTGAGAATATTCCCGGGAGCGTTCTCGGTTCTCGAGAATATTCTCACTGGGAATATTGCCGGGAACGAGAACTTTCTCAGCGGCACATCTCTAGTCATAAGTAAATTACATAAAGAGCAGCGTTAAACTAAACACTGTAGCATTTTATGTTGTTGAATTAGGAGCTAATTTGGAACAAAACTTTAAACTCAATCATTAAATTCAAAACTTTAATAATATGCTGGCGACTGCACCTGATACTGGCAGGGCAGACAATATTAAAAATATTATTTTTCCATGACGATCCCTAAATGTACGCATCAATTAACTTATTTTTATAAGTCCGTCAATGGATTCCAGTACACTCGGCCATAAAAGTGCGCGGGCATTAATCATGCGCACGTGGATGCATTATTAGTTATTTTTGGACGCGCACTGTACAAGAATGCAGATGTTCGGTTGTTTTTAAATCGGTTGTGGTATCATACCTGTAGACATTAATTTATTAATGAAGAAAAATATTTATTTTTTAAAGTATTTTTTAGAAAGAAAGAAAGAAAAAATATTTATTTGGTATCAAAGATATTACAATACAGATCAACAAAAGAGCAAAAAAAAGAATTATTTGTACCAAATTGGTCTCTGCTCAGTATGAGGCCATAACGTACTCGGGAGCACGTTACGGCCACTGGTATTCTGCAGACACCATGAGAGAGGGGCACGTGGCCCACAGCGAACGTTACAACTCACAACATAACAAATAAAGAAAAGAGAAGAAAAGAAAATAAGAAGACGTATTTTGCAATAAGTATTATTATCTTGTCAAGTGATTTTTTTTTATTGGCTATATTGTTATTGGCAACTTGTCATATTGCTGTTTTTACCCGAAAGTTTCCCTAAAATTGTTGAAGATATTAAATTAAACGGTTACATTTTATTTAGCAAAAATGTAGGTACATAAAAAGTTATTTTGAACCTACGAAGACAGCATATCAAGCTAAGGCTTCTTGTCTATACTATCTACACTCGTATCTATACTACTAATATTATAAATGCGAAAGTAACTCCACAACTCTGTCTGTCTGTCTTGCTTTCACGCCTAAACCACTGTACAGATTTTGATGAAAATTTGCATAGAGATAGTTTGAGTCCCGGGGAAGGACATATAGTTTTATACCGGTTTTTGATACAGGGACGCGCGCAATAAAGTTTTTCTGTGACAGACAAAATTCCACGCGGGCGAAGCCGCGGGCGTAAAACTAGTATTGCAATAAGTGCGATTTTGCAATTAAAACCGAGTAACAAAAGTGTAGGAGACTAGTATAATAATGGCACGTCTCTCTTTTATGAAACCAATTACACACGAGCACAGCCGCGGGTCAAACCTAATTCGATCATAAAGCCGGCACTTAAAGTAAGTCCCCATAACAAACTAATTAAGACACCGGCCTTAACAACATCATCCGCTTAATCCCAGAAAATCCCGAAATTCTTCCCTAAATCCCGGCCGAATTAACGCAGTTTAATTAAAAACAAACATTTTGTTTATTAACGCCCAATACATGTTATCTGGGATCCGGTTATCACTTCATAAGCTAAAATTAAACCGGGTCGTCTGATCCGACTTACCCCCATTCGATTACCGGGTGTAATTAGTTTGATAATATAATTTCAGTTGTATTAAAAATTAATATAGTGTTGCCACTGTTCCGGGGATTGGATAACAGATTAATTTCATGTTTATTACTGATTTGTTGGTAAAGCGGTGATGGCCGACAATATTGTGGCAGGGATGTTATGGATATGAAGTTTCGGTTATGGATACGGTTACGGATGTTAGAATAATAATAAACCGGTTTCGGCTACGGTTACGGATAGTAAAGCATTTCGGATTATCCGAAAGTTTCGGATAATTTCAGTTACGGATATTAGAATTTTAAAAAGGTAAAATTCATATAGCAATATGCTGCGCGACCCATATAGCCACTTAAAGGTAAAACAAGTGGGTATATTAAATGGTGCCAGGGGATGCCAGACAAGTAACAAATATCCCAACTATCCCAACTAATCCCAACTAATATTATAAATCAGAAACTCTGTCTGTCTGTCTGTCTGTCTGTTACGCTTTCCCGCTTAAACTTCGCAACCGATTTTGATGAAATTTGGCATAGAGATAGTTTGAGTCCCGGGAAAGAACATAGGATAGTTTTTATCCCGGTTTTTGAAACAGGGACGCGCGCGATAAAGTTTTTCTGTGACAGACAAAATACCACGCGGGCGAAGCCGCGGGCGGAAAGCTAGTTACAAATATTTATTAAGATTTGGACTCCGCTTTTATCCGAAACTATCCGAAAATTTTGAATCGGTTTCGGTCACGGTTACGGATATTTTTTGATTTCGGATATCCGATAGTTTCGGTTACGGTTACGGATATCCATAACATCCCTAGTTGTGGATATGTTTTATTAGATTTGGGTTTTGCGCTGTTTGATTAAAACGCTTGTGTTTACATTCAATTTGGTCATGATTGCTGTGCAGGTTTAACTTTATTAAGTATAGGTTGTCAGACTGGGTCTTTAAATAAACCCCTACATGATTAAGTCTGGTTTAAGATAGAGATGGGTCGTTTAGGTATACTGCCTTAACGTCCATACTTGGTATTTTTTTAATAAGAATTTTACTTATAACGTGGGTCACATAATTTCAAAAATCCCCAATTCAATTTCATTACGAGCAAATAATTTCATTTCAAAAATTGTGACTAGATATTTTTGTTAATTTGTATGTTCACTTCTACTAAAGTCCGCCTGGCTTGGTAAGTATTAAGATGCTACCGTCTTGTCTGAGGAGTACCATAATAATTATTATGTTCCGTCTATTGGAGATAAGACAGCCAATTCCTCTGTGGTTGAGCATTTCGGGAGGAGCTCGCATCTACCTTCCGTAGTCCTGACAAGGTTCCTTGTCAGGACTACGGAACCTTAAAAAATACTATTTATAGTGTATCGTCTTTATTTTTACCCGACTACGGCAAAACAAAAGGAGGGTTATGATTTTGACAGGCTATGTACATATGTATGTATGTATGTAGGTATGTTCATTTGTTCCCTCGTAACTTCTAAACTACTTATCAGAATGCGACAAGTGATATATCATTAGAAGCGTCTTAATTGTCCGCTGGTTATAGGCTATATAGGGTTTCACAAAATCTAATGTGACGCCCTCTAGCGGACAAAACATACAGAGTAAAAAAATAAAATTAAGATAAATATGACGTGCTTGGTATCATTTGAAAGCGCTTTACTTGTACATTTTGAATTATATTACTAGCATTTGCTTGTGACTTTACCTGTATTCATGGGCTGATTGCATATAATTCACATCTTTTCGTTCATAGCTTCTTTACTACTTATCGTTAGGCGTAGTCAGACGTTACATATACCTACCTACCGTAGCACTTTGACAACGTGTGACTGCGGTTTTCCAAACATGAAAATTACTATGCAACTACATTAAATTAGCAACTTTGTTCAGTTCAGTATTCTGAAAATCTTGTTTTAAACTTTTTCAGCGTCGTTTTTTTTATTCGCGATTTTCTAATAATACCTAGCTATTTTGTTCAAATAACAATATGGCGTGTGCATTTGAGCACGCAACGTGTGTAGCCTTACCAGGCAATCCCTATTCAAACATTCCCGTAATACGTAGGTCAAAACCCGAATGGACCGACGGAGTTTAATGTACCATTGCACAATCCTCGTCTGTGCCACAACTTGTGAGGGAACAGCCAGCCCAGTCAGAGGCAAATCAATAATCCTTCTCTGATTTTAATGTTTATATTAGCGATGGCAAATCAATAAATATAAATAATCCGTCCTATTTATTCTATTAGTAATCCATTCGATAATTAAACAACAATTAGAGCATAGTTTGACCAGACATTCGAGCTTAGCTTTCATTGAAGTTTAAAACCACCTTTCAAGAAATTTCTAAAGAATTCAATGAAATAATGAGTATTTAGTCGAGTAAAATAGTAATATTTTGCCAGTTTATTAAAACTGAAAATAAACATATCAATCAATGTCAACTACAAAAATCTGCAATAAATGTGCATTAACCGAGGTATTAATTTATATGGTTAGCTGTGTTAACTCTCCGTTCTGTTAAAATTACAGCCTATAAGGTATTTTATGAGTTTTAGCGTTAACTGGCTGTTTTATCTACCCTCGTCAAAGCTTATAGCCGGTGTTTCTGCTAAAATGAGGCACCTTTAACAAACATTCGATATGAACTAGCTGTTATAGCTGGGTTGTGTACGGGGAGCAAAGCCAGCCGCCTATGGCCAGTGTTTCTATTTTAATCACAAACCATCGGACATAAGTGACACAGGTCCAGTAGGTATAGACGGAAGCTTAACACTGAATTTTCTTATTAGCTAGGTGCTATTGCGGGAAAGACAAAAATACTCAGTGCCAATACATACAGCCGAACCGAAACCGAAAAAAAAAAACATACACACAGCCGAACATAGAACCTCCTCCTTTTTTAAAGTCGGTAAAAAATAACTCAAATCAAAGTTTATTCAGCTATGTAAGTACTGAACTTTGCCCTTTCCAGGGCACTTATACACGTCCCAAATATTATAGATGAAGACGATTATGTCCCACAAAAACGTGAATTTTCGTGTAAAATTTTGCCAAAACGAGACCTCTCACTTAGTGAAAAAATATCACATCTCATGTAGAGTCAATCTTCTATCTAACTCTTCACGTCCTAAAATCTGCCCTAACCAAACAAACTCTACACCTTATTCAATATGACTCAGATCCTTATTTTCTAGCTTTTTATTGCAAATAAACTAAATGTTAACTCAATATTAGCTAAAATAGCATTTAGTGTTTTATTATTTCTTGAGTTTTGCTAAAGCCCTATTCAGCTGGAAAATTAAACTCTTTGGTTTTTTTTTGGCTGAATCAAAGTACTAATTTCAAATTTGAAATCTGAAAGCATTTTCTTTACTACTAGTTTGGAAACGCTGTCTTATTCTAGCGAGCCTACTGTACTAACACTCCTGTGCGTTACGTCGTAAATAATCCGTTGGGTATGGAATCGAACGCGCATTCGTTGTTAGTGTTGAAACTAAAAATAGATGCGTTTTGATACGAAAGCTGTGATGCGCGCGGTTTCAAGTTAATGCGATGTTCCATTGCATATTGGATGTACGGTTTTGTAAAGCTAGCTTTTGTTCGCGGCTTCGCCCGTATGGCAATGTAAGAGCTTTGGGATAGTCTACAGATTTATACTTTTTGATCGTGTCAGATTACTTGCAAAATTTGAAGTCTATAAAGCATGGGTTTTGAGATTTATTTCCGTTTCGAAAACCGGATTTTAATTTCTCTATAAATGGACAGCTAATTGACTAAAAATTGAACTTAACTTAATTTTGTTTATTAAGAAAACGTAGCTTCTATGCAACTAGGAATATAATGTGTCTAAGAATAAGAATAAGAATGTATTTATTCAGCATAATTATCATCTGTCTGTATTTAGTAGTATTTAGTTTGTCGTTTGTATGTAATGCTACTTACAAGTAAAGATTAAAGTAATTAGGTATTTTCTATTACTTAGGTGCTACTAAATGCAGCAGAGAATACACTCATACCACAGAATAATAAATATTTTAAGTACCTACTACGTACTCATCACTACGTACGCAGAATCGCTTAAAATCAAGTGGCAGTGGGACGGGCACATACGAGTAGCTCGCTGAGTTGATGGCCGCTGGGGCAGAAAAGTTCTCGAGTGGCGACCACGGGCCGGATGACGTAGCGTGGGTAAGCCTCCCACTAGGTGGACCGACGATCTGGTGAAGGTCGCGGGAAGAGTCTGGATGCGGGCAGCGCAGGACCGTTCGTTATGGAAATCCTTGGGAGACCTTTGTTCAACAGTGGACGTTATTTGGCTGAAGCGAACTATGTACTAATACTTATTTAAATATTAAAACTACTTTCATTCATGTTTAAAATATGGTTTACAAATTATTTGGCCCAACACCGCTTTTAGTGCACTCCTTAAAATCCAGTGAATGGATTACTGGAAACAAAGTGTAGGTAATTTATCGCGTCTTGTACCTTAATACTGCCAAGTTTTATTTGAAGTTGGGCCAACTTGTCACTTGGCTTGGCAAGAAAAAAGCACCGAGATATACTGACGCAGGATTTAATATTAGCATTAATACACATGGAGTTTATGAATTGCAAGTGAGCTTAGAATTTTGGTGTGAGTCATTTTTATTACTTTGATACTTGGACAAATATTGCTAACTATAGATAAAGCGCTTATTGAGTCAGTGCCTTAGTTATAGGAGCAGCACGGGAGGGGTGACATTGACATTTAAGACGTGGCAGAGCAAACAAATCTCAACCCCAATCCGTCCCCCGGACACGGCCTGAGCCGAGGTCCGAGCCTACCGTGGCGCCCTCAGGCCGCGTCCGTAGTCCCCTCGATCGGGCCCACTAGAGTGAGCCCGCCGTAGGCTGGACTTTGGTCCAACACCGCGGTGGGAAACCCTCTAGTTGGGTTTGCCACTGATCGGGCGCCTTATGCGCTCGATACGGCCCGATCGCGAAGCCCACACTCGGCTTCGTCGGCACGCGNGACGACAAAAAAATACAAAACTCAAGGAGATATGAAGTCTCACTGACGTTTGACCGTCACTATACGCCCTCCCGTGACGCTCCGATACCATGGGCACTGTAAACATTTTTCCCCAACGGGAAAGCTCTTGGCCTGTATCTCACCTGATGGTAAGTGATGATCAGGCCGAAGGTGGAAGCGAGCTTCACCCGAAATCTTCAATCACAGAGGAACTGGCTACCTTGTACCTTGCCGGAACACAACAATGATGTTAACATTGTTGTTATGGCGACAGACTTAGGTAAGATGGTGGTTGCTAGCCAGGCGGACTTAGAACACCTACCATCAACCAAAAAGTTAAGGGCTAACTAGACCTATAGTCCGTAATCCGTCTTTACAGCGTAGGGAGTGTAGGCATAATCATCCATATGCCTCTAGTAAATTAGAGTGAATTTAATTAATTCTTTATTACACCAAAGTGTCTGTATGAGTATTAATTAAGAAAACGACATTACTTTTCTCTGTCTCTCTACATTAGCAAGTAACGTTAAAGTTAGATGCGTAGGCCAAAATGCAAACCGCTCAATGGTTTTAATAAAAGAAGGTGTGTTAATTGGGGTGAATTACAGACCAACAATTCTGTTTAACTAATTAGATATATTGGCATGCCGAACGATGTCTAGTAATTAGTACTTTATTACTCTGGTCACGACTTTACAATGTTAAATTAAATACAGCATGAACTTTTTATCGTGTATGAATAGAGTGCTATGGTATACATACATAAAAATGTTAAAAGTGTTTTTAGAAATCAAATAAAAAAAATTATGAGTAAATGATTTCTTTTCCTTTAGCGTGTGATTTTGCCACTGCGATGGCTGTACAGTTCAACTGTAAGCGGTAGGTATATGTAGATTCAGGCATATCAAAAGAGGCGTGAGCACACCCTTCATAAAAAGTGAACTTTTATCTTTTATTTGACCACAGTCTTACCTGACTTTATGTGTTTTGAAAGATTGCGAAACTTCACTGGCGCGAATTATACAATAAAGTTTTTAAATATGATTTCAGCAGTGTTTACGAGCCAAGCAAGGCTACCATCTAGGCGTGATGCCAGGGCCCAAACATATAACAAAAGTTTGGTATAGTTTTTGGCCACAATATCTCTTTTATATCAAAATTGTAACGTTAGTGACCATTAAAACGACATTATTTAATTTGAACTGTACTTTCAAGCAAAAAACGCATGGGTAGCTTCTCGCCACAGGCCCCAAGAGCACAGATTAATAATAAGTTACTTGATAACTTAGATTTCTGTTCAGACAGTGAGTAAACAGATGTCTAGTACCCATAGTACAAGCTTTGCTTTGCTTAGTTTGGGACTGGAGCCGCAGTGTAAAATGTCCAAGGATATTTAATGATTTGAATCATAAAGACTACATGACATTTGA
Source organism: Ostrinia furnacalis (assembly GCF_004193835.3). NCBI lineage: Eukaryota > Metazoa > Arthropoda > Insecta > Lepidoptera > Crambidae > Ostrinia > Ostrinia furnacalis. The sequence continues at coordinate 545,768 of NW_021135290.1, forward strand.
AATAACAATTAATTCAGCAGTGGACGTCCTGTGGCCTATACCTTTTATTTACCACTAGTTTTCCGCCCACGGCTTTGGAATTTTGTCTGTCACAGAAAAACTTTATCGCGCGCGTCCCTGTTCCAAAAACCGGGATAAAAACTATCCTATGTCCTTTCCCGGAACTCAAACTATCTCTATGCCACATTTCATCAAAATCGGTTCAGTGGTTTAGGCGTAAAAGCGGGACAGAGAGACAGACAGAGTTACTTTCGCGTTTATAATATTAGTATAGATTACCTGACTATAATTGATGCATAGCATTGCGTTGTGTGTTTCTGAATTTACGCGTATCCTCACATGATTTTGAAACCTTTTATGTTTTCGGTTACAGAAATTTTCAACTAAGTGAGGTATAAATCTTATTCAACTATATTCAATTCTCTCCTAACTTAGACCACAGATTACACTCGGGCTTATTTCTTGCAATCTCCCATAGCCCCTAACATGCCACGTACGTGCTTGTTTTCTTTTAATTACGTGGGATCAAAAAAGTGGGGGTTAGGGGAGAGGTTTTATCTTAATAAGGGTACGTCATTGCCGACGACAGACCCATAGTTATTAAGCTCGTACTCCCTTTAGTGTTACATAGCACAATGTTGTATCAGCTGATATGACTACGTTTATGAGGTCTTCTCTTATCTATAATAATATCATTTTTGTCCTCGGATATTTTTAATATTGTATTACTATATTTTAGTACTAGAGGTAATGAACTTTTTTTGAATACTGTTTGTGATAAAGCCATACACTTTCCACGTAAGAATATTTAGAGACTCAATGTTGTGCATAACATATTATGATAATAGTTATATTCTACCATGTAGCTATTTTATTAATTTTTCTCTTTGTATTTATCTTAAGCATACCACGTGGGGTTAACGGGAATTAAAAAAAAACAATAAAATTATTTATCTGTATTTTAAGCAACTTTACACTACAGTATAAACTAGAGCATTTTCTCAAGCATTTCTATGTAATTTAACGATTTTAGAATACATCTATTTTAGTTCGTTAAAGGGTAATTATACTAAAACATAACATAATTTTTAATAAAAAAGGCCTTGTTACAGTACACCTTACCCATGAATCTATAACGAATAGTTATTGATTACAGACTTACAAAGACAGATAAATCGATTCTCCATCCTCCTCCCACTTTGTTTTCGCACGGCATTTTTATGAATTGCCCCAGCTCTTATGGTCCATCAATCATGGCATATCTGCTTGTTCCACGTTGTTCCACCTTTGTTTCTGTCATCGGGTGCAGTTCTTCCATTATTTTCCCATTCTTCCAAGTGATAAATGTAGATCCCGTTGTAGGGATGTTATGGATATGTAGTTTCGGTTTTGGATACGGTTACGGATATTGGAATAATATTATACCGGTTTCGGTTACGGTTACGGATATTTTTTTATTTCGGATATACGAAAGTTTCGGTTACGGTTACGGATATCTGTGCTAAGTATAGAATGCAACAGTGTAGATTCCAATAGTTGTCCAACACAGTTCATATCTTACGAATAGAATGGATACGGAAGAGATTTCTTTGGCATTTGTCACCTTCTTTTGGTCTCACAAAAAAGCTTTTATGAGAAAACTCATGTAGGTACTTCAAAATGCAATAATTAAATCAGCGTAGGGACTTGCTTGACTCTGCCTACATCCCAAACTATCCGAAACATTTGAATCGGTTATGGTTACGGATATTTTTTTATTTCGGATATCCGAAAGTTTCGATTACGGTTACGGATATCCATAACATCGCTGGTTGTTGTAGTTGTTGGAGCGTTACTATGTTCAATGGTGTTAGATTTGATATGTGTTTAGGGGAAATCATTATTTGTTATGTACGAGTATTTATGTTTGGAAGTGAGACAGTTATGTTCAAAGACGATGTATACAATATCTGTTCGTTATTATTATCTAATGTTTAATATTGAATTGGTATTAAGTATGGTGGTATCGTATGGCGGAGCTTCTTTCATCCATTTTCCAAAAATATAAAAGCTACGTTTTTGCAAAAATAAATCCAATCATTTTTTCAATCAAAAATTCTATCCAGATTTATTTGAAATCTCTACTCGATAACACCTCAAACTTTATTTTTTCTTGCAAAATAACACTTATTACATACTTATGATGCCGCAGTGTCTATCTTGAAATGCTGTCGTCTGCTCCTAACAGTAACATTACGCCAAACGCATATAATCCGATATCTCAACCCTAAAATGCGAGAGGAAAATTAATAAGGCTTTATACTGGGGTAATGAACACAATTCTGGCGAAGCGTTTCAAGTGCGTCATCGCAGCGTTAAGTATATCGGCTTACGGACCTTTGACTATCTTGGTGGAACGTGTATTTGATATTAGAGGGTTAGATGTGAGGAAAAGTAATGGTTTATAATGGTAAAAGCTAAAAGAAATGTTTGTAATCAAATAAATTGAATACTGACAACGCCACTTTTGTGGCCGAGTTTTGGGCTGACATTGTGTAGGTTTGTTGTCGACACGAAAAGAAGAAGAAGAATTGAATATTTAGTTAGGTGCCAATTTTTAGCTCTCCATTTTGAGAAAACGTCTCAAAAACAAACTTAATTTTGCATTTGAAATACACATGCCCGTTTTCACCATCAATCACTAATTTTTAAATGACCCTTATGAAAACAAAATTCATATAATGTTTAGTTACCATAGGGGTCACTTAAAAATTAGGGTTTGATGTTGAAAACGGGCAACAGTCTCTTAGACTCGCTAAGTGTGTTAATGATCACCCAAAAATAAGACAGAACTGCAAATTAACTCATTTCGTACTTTTTTCGTTTTGTCACCAATTTTTTTTTCGGCTTATTTTTTTTAGTTACTTTAATCGTTTTTTTTTGTTGTGCTTCTTTTTGGGCAGTTTACTTTCAACCTTCACAAATTATGGGCGAGCATCTCAATAGATGAACTAAATATGTACTGAATTTTGTACAAAGTTATTAACTGCACATACTAGCCTTTGACTTGTACCACAATAATAAGTTTACATGGCCCGGATCACAGCACATTGCCTCTAAGACGAGCTCCCTTTGACTTTAATTTCAATTTCAGAACACGCCTCCTTTCATCTAAATAAATGTTTGAGGATGGTGCACGAGGAAACGGTAGAGGCACATTTTCCCAACAAAAAATATCTATAAAATTATCACTTCACGGGATTTATTGCAACAATATCTATTTTAACGGTAAATAATATTTACCCTCCCGACGTTTCGGCTCGGTTGCACGAGTCATCTCAAAAAATATCTAATATTTTTAAGAAAGACACCCAAGAAATCTCTACATACAAATAGCGATGTGTTTTAATAGTGACAGCCACTTTGGTTGAGTATAGTACGCATTAAAGTAAAGCGAGAAAAATAAATAGCGTTTCATTAATGTTTTAACATGTATCAATCTTTTAGTAAAAATCATACCATTAATATTAGTTTTAGCGGTACTCTGTATTGATCATAGTTACTTCCAGTTACTCAGATGTTAGCAGATCCAACTATCCTACTATTTTGTTACTATATCACACTTATTAAGACTCCCCGCAGACTTAAGTCGGTCTATAGTTAGGTCAGCTTAAGTTGTATGAGAAATTGGCCAATACTAAATCAGTGTATATGCGAACTTCTACACATGTCCATACCGATTAAAAGCCTAACCAAATTCAGTCAGTATCTGCGGGGATTCTAAATGTACTGTAAGATAATTATATGGGGAATTTATAGGTCACTTCTATGTTTTTACGTTTACAAATTTGTGGATGCTGATTATTTCGTGTAGACATAAACGGACCATCTCAAAGAGGTTTTCGCAAAAATAAATTGAAATCTTATTTCCTGTTTTTTCTTTTTCAGGTAAGCCTTCTTGTGTTTTTGTTCAACGAGTTGCTGAATCGTTTTGTATGTAAGTCGTTAATTTTAAGCTAAGTTATTAGATAAAACCTTCAAGAATTAAATCGTAAAGAAATATGTATTTTCATACATTAAAACTTATCCAATATTTATAACATAATAAATATGAAACGTATGTAAGTATAAGCAATATCTAATCTTCTAATTCATCGAAAGCGTAAGATTCACAAAATACAACATACTTGTAGTAACTTTGCATTTCTGCATACTTACTTACACACACAGGTCCATTGACTCAATCTTCAGTGACAAATTGACCAACGCTGCCAATGGCATGTCTTGCATTCAGAACGTATTTCAAGTTAACCCTGTAATTGCCACGTCAATCCCATAATACACTGCAGAAATTATTAATATAGCTTGCGACGCGCTCGGCGTGACGCCGGCATTCGCTCCCATTCTTTGGCGAGCATTCCTCGCTCAGCTATGCCGCCTTTATGAATATATGCAATACAATTGATATAGCGACCCTCGAGGGTTGGTATTGAAGATTTTTTCGGCGATATTCGCCGGCTTGATAACGAGCGATGAAGGGTTAGGTGGGTCGTAACTTTGGACTTGTTAATGTAGATAAGTTTATAGGTTAGTCGTTGTAATAAATAATATTAAACAGTGTTCTAAAATGGGTTCTTTATATTTCTGCCCTATTTCATTCAGTGAATCTCTAGTGATTTGGAAAATAAACTGACTATGATGGGTATCGATCACTGCTTCTTTAATTTATTGACCACTTTTGGGTGTCTGAAAAAGTAAAATGCTTCTCTGGGATGGCCCAGCTAAAAGTAATGCCTCCTCATCCCAGCTGTTGGACAGCATGAAAAGTGTAGGCCAAATTCTCCATTTGCTTTTGGTAAAAGAAAGAAAGAAGAATGCTAGGCGAGGATATTTAAATTGTTTTTCTGTTTGGAAATGTTTACAAACTATTTTCATTTAGGTATACTGTACTGTAGGTACGTAGTATGTAGTGATCCTAGTGGAAAGGCTCACTAATTGTTTAAATTGGTTTTTACCTGTGGGAACCTATGGGTTTATCTGTTGCTTAACTTGTCATTATTATACACTGTAAAACCCTGGTTTTAATAAATAAATAAGAGTTGTGCTCCAGCATTGGAGACTGACGATGATGACAAAAGAAAATAATTATAATTCATTTACAAATCGATCACACTTGTCGATTATAATCTTTAAAGTAATTTTAGATTAAAATTTTTTTTACTTAAATTAAGTTAAAATGTACAGCCAATCTTACCCAAATTCACACATCACCGCTGAAAATCGCAAACTACTACAAAGCTGGGACATAGACGTCATATTCTTTCAAAAACCCGGTCCGGAATAAAAAGGTCCCATTATCCGGACGCAACAATGGCCCGGCGAAAAGTACTCCGGATACCAGCTGCAACATTATAATAAAAGGTAACTGGGAATGGGTTTTCCGGATAAAATTTTATTGTGAGATCGACAAAGGAGTCCGGACGAAGTCGGGGGAAAGCCGTAATTCACTAAGTCCGCTTTGACTGGAGTTCACGGGTTTTTCGGTTTTGGTTAAATACAGTAGGAACTTTTTGGACTAAAAATCCAATGGAATTCCCTGAAAAATATTTTAAATTTTACTTTGTCTTATAAACATACGTTGAAAGGTTGACTGCTTCTAGAAAGTAAAAAATACTGAAGTGTATTTTTTAATAAAACGTCAATTTCTTATTAATAATGTGCCTTTGAGGTCTAGTGGTAAGACCACCTGCTTCAAACGCAGAGGTCCCGGGTTCCCAGTGGGGGTAGATTTTTCTGTTCGATTTGGTTGGTGGTAGAGCTTGTTCTAAATCCACCAGGCTAGCTACCACCCTCTTACCTAAGTCTGTCGCCATAACAACAATGTTAACAGCATTGTTGTGTTCCGGCAGTTAGAGGTAAGATAGCCAGTTCTTCCGTGGTTGAGGATTCCGGTTGAAGCTCGCTTCCACCTTCGGCCTGATCGTCACTTACCAGCAGGTGAGATACAGGCCAAGAGCTTTCTCGTTGTGGATTAAAAAAAACTTAAATTATTACATAACATTCTTCTTTAATTTGACATAAGTCTTTAATAAATTATAGCATGACATAATGACATAAAACTTTCTTAAAAGCAAAGTATTCCAACAGTATTCTATCCTTTGAGCTCTACAATTAGGTTAAAGCATTAAACTCGAAGGGTGAAACTAAGTTCGATAGCCTTAATTGACTCTAAATTTACTCATTAATAAAACAATGGCTCGTGCATAAATTATACTTGTCACGATGACTCGAGCTGATGTTTCTGAACTTTGCTTTACAAAACGAAACTTTGAGTCCCTTCAGTCCCTGTTTTGTTGGTAAATTCTAATTGAATACCGCTAATGAAGTTCGTTATAAAGATAAACGTGACACGGGGAAAGTTATTGATTATTTATTATACAGGGTTATTTGTAAGAAATCAATTAACCCTCAAGACTAAAAGCAAAAAGATAACAAGCATCATAATAATACACCAGCATATTATTTTGTTCTACGAGTTAGCATAATACAGTACCTACATAAGGAGTTTAAACAACTCAACAAAAATGATTTAGTGAAATTAAATGAATATTTATTTTTGTGCTCATAAAAAATGCGAAGTTGTAGTTTATGATTTTAGCTATCTATGTCCCACAAGTTTTCTGGTGTTTTACAAATAACCCTGTATATGTACTGTGGCAATTAACAATAAAGTTTACATTATTTATCCTGTAGATAGTGAACCCTTTTTAGTTGGGTGGGGCGTATTATTCCCCATTATTTGTCATTAGTGGGTCCTTTGGGAGAAGCATTCTAATTTCGGGAGTGGTTCTCGAATTTAATTTGGGTTCATATTCGGTAAGTTTTGTTGAAACTGTAGACCATTACTCACCCATGCGTGTCATTGTTTATTTAATTAGTAATTGTAAGTTCATTAGTAAGTGTCAAATTAGTAATTATAAGTTGGTAAAATTAATTTTTCGTATACAACGTAAAACATTACTCATTAAGTTTAAAAACAGAGGTATTTTTGTAACGTATAAATATTTATAATAAACAATAGTTTTGGAAATATTGAAAATAATAAGATGGTCATTCCACGTAGTATATGTAGATAGTTAGCGATTGGTTGTACCTGAAATAAAACTCTTTACAATATACTTAAGTACTTAATTGCATCTTCTTCTTATTTTTTTCGCTCTTGGCAAAGCTGTCGTGGTCACGTTGAAGCGTTGTTCAAGTCAAAAAGTTATGTAAAAATATGCTTTTGAACCCAGTTTTCCAGAAAAGTGAAAAATTTGCTCCAAAAATAAGAAATTCTAAATTACAACCACTAAAAATTACTTATTTTTTCTCGTAATATAATATTACAATTTGACGACAGCCCGCGCGAATGTAATTAAACGTAATTGGTTGCATGAACAGGGAGTGCCGAAAGGCAGCGCTTAGGAACTGCGTGACTAACTGATTTAGGCATATTATTACCAATTATTACTTAAGCTGTTGTCACCTCTAGTTCTGTGGAAGTGTTAAGTTGTGAACTTCTTATTCAGGCTTGCTTTTAGCGATATCGTAGTTAATGGAAAGTACGTGAAAGTGTATGACTAATTGGGTTTTCCATTAGAAACGTAAACATCTGAAAAAAGTACCGATAGTTTTTTTTTCCATTTAGAGATTTGGGTTGAAGTTTGTCGTTAAGTTAGCCAGTCAAGAATTTTGTTAAAATGACAGCAAATGTTATCGAAAAGATCTCAAATGGATAGCACTACACACTATTCAGCAAGATAGAGCAACGATACAAATGCAACGAAAATACATTTTTTTTCAACGATACATAANGATCCCATCCCGAACTTGTGCCTAATGCGCGCTCTAATGATTGCATTACAGTATCCCGGGAGCTCACCTGGAGGCATCCTGGTATGTGTGGTACAAGGCATGAGATGCAGCGAGTAAAACAAACTCTGTGAACATCATAATAAGATTTAAAACTTGTGCTTAAACATAGTTATTTAATTTTTAGCGTTAAGAGTCGCATCTCAAACTAATTTGAAAATTATAAATAACTTGAAAAAATCGAACTGCCTAAGGCGGGAATTGAACCCACGACCTTCCGCNAAAATTTACAAGTTATATAGGTATTATATTATTGAGCTCTAGTGTAATTTCAATGAAATTAAGGGTCAAAAAAGTTTAAGCCATATTTAAATAAAAAATATACATTGATTCCTCGCAAATTATACGTATGTTTATTTGTAATACTATAATGTTCTCAAAAAATAAAAATACCAATATACTTTTATACAAAAAAACATTACTTTTTGAGTAAACAGTATAGCGGTCCCACAGACCGCACGTCGCAGACGGCGTGACAAAAAAATCACGTCGTCGGTTAAAGGTTAAGTACTTAATTGCATCTTCTTCTTATTTGTTTCGCTCTTGGCAAAGCTGTCGTGGTCACGTTGAAGCGTTGTTCAAGTCAAAAAGTTATGTAAAAATATGTTTATGAACCCAGTTTTCCAGAAAAGTGAAAAATTTGCTCCAAAAATAAGAAATTCTAAATTACAACCACTAAAAATTACTTATTTTTTCTCGTAATATAATATTACAATTTCGACGACAGCCCGCGCGAAGGTAATTAAACGTAATTGGTTGCATGAACAGGGAGTGCCGAAAGGCAGCGCTTAGGAACTGCGTGACTAACTGATTTAGGCATATTATTAGCAATTACTTAAGCTGTTGTCGCCTCTAGTTCTGTGGAAGTGTTAAGTTGTGAACTTCTTATTCAGGCTTGCTTTTAGCGATATCGTAGTTAATGGAAAGTACGTGAAAGTGTATGACTAATTGGGTTTTCCATTAGAAACGTAAACATCTGAAAAAAGTACCGATAGTTTTTTTTTCCATTTAGAGATTTGGGTTGAAGTTTGTCGTTAAGTTAGCCAGTCAAGAATTTTGTTAAAATGACAGCAAATGTTATCGAAAAGATCTCAAATGGATAGCATACGATACTATTCAGCAAGATAGAGCAACGATACAAATGCAACGAAAATACATTTTTTTTCAACGATACATAAACAGTATAGTACGATACATCTGAATTTGGACTATAATGATTTTACTGTAGACATGTTAGTTTGTTTCATGGAGTAATTAGTTTATTTAGTTAACTATGAAATATAGATAATACTTAAATGATTTATCTTCTGAAGCCACTATTCTATAACCCATACGAGTAAAGACTTCGAAAGCTCATCTCCCCTCAGAACATTTTGTATTCCAAAACGCCACTGTGATATCAAATATATCATTCCAACGAAATGTTAATACCATAACTACGGGATAAGCATAAAATTGCCATAAAATATCGCACACTATCTTTATTGGTAATAGCCGACTTATCAGCTTAAAACTAGAACTATTTCGTGTTTTATTGCGGCGTGGTAAAGTTCAATTTGTGTTTTATTTACTTCTCAAATATGACTGTCGTGTGAGCAAACGTCAAGCCGTATACTATAATTCATTGGAGGTTGCTTTGGTGACGTTTATGCCGCTGCTTATGGATGACTGACTGCAGATTATAATAAACTATCTTAGATACCTATCATGTTTGTATTGATCTAGCTTGTGACCATGGTATCGCATGGTATCGGCTTGTAATTTCTGCTCTATCACGGAACATCATCTAATTTAGAAGAGCAATTTAAGACACTTGGCTTCTTCTTCATCTTATGATACATTCTGGACGAAATACTATACTTTACCCCAATACTTTGAATACTTATTACAATATTCAGGTAACTTTGTTACTATGTTTCTATCTGAATAACGTACAGATATTGTCCATATTTAGTATAGAAGTAATTAAATTGGTTGCTATAGTATATGGTAGAGCTTTCAGTGAGCTTTCTTTCGAGTCAGAAATATTTTTTAGGAGATTGTGGTCTTTAAGAAACTACGAGTAAAAGTGACATAATGTATTAAAATTTCTTAGTGATGAGAGTCGCTTCTCAAACTAAATTTTCAAATAAAAATAACTTGAAAAAATCGAACTGCCTAAGGAGGATGATGAAACAATGATAAAATAAAACAGAACAGCGTATTACCTACACTTGAAAATTTCGACGAGTTCATTCAGTGTCTAAGTAGCTCAGATGGAAGAGCAGTCGCCCAGCAAGCGAAAGGTCGTGGATTCGATTCCCACCTTAGGCTGTTCGATTTTTCCAAGTTATTTATTTGGCATAATCTAAACTATCTAATATAAGTTAGTATTCCAATTAACTGTTAGGTATTATAAGCACATAATTCACATGTAGATTTATATCTCATCAATGCATCAGCAAATACGTCAAGAACGCATTGAATCGAGGCATCCCTTCCTATTTTCGCTCATTCAATTTTAAATCTTATTTCATAGGCAATAGAGTATTCAGTGACTTGGACGAGGACCTATCAAGCAAAGTGGTCACTACAACCTGGTGCAAGAGCCAAGCCTCAAATCAATTTGCAAATTATCTTACTGTTTGTAGCGGAATGTAGGCCGTCTTGGATATTGCTTGAAAACCCTTTTGAAATTGTGATATAACATTGTAACAGTTGTGAATAACTTTAAAATATTCAAATACTAGCTTTCCGCCCGCGGCTTCGCCCGTGTGGAATTTTGTCTGTCACAGAAAAACTTTATCGCGCGCGTCCCTGTTTCAAAAACCGGGATAAAAACTATCCTATGTCCTTTCCTGGGACTCAAACTATCTCTATGCCAAATTTCATTAAAGTCGGTTCAGTGGTTTAGGCGTGAAAGCAAGACAGACAGACAGACAGAGTTACTTTCGCATTTATAATCTTATTAAGTATAGAATATTAGTATAGATTTTTAAACCAATAGTATTTTTAAATTAGGTCCATTGTGAATTGCTTATGTTACCATTTATTACAACTTTCTCATAAACTATGGTAAACAATATAAACTCTTTTTCAAGTCTTTTTTATTTCAAAAGTGCATCTTGAGTAGGCACTTAAAAAGTTATTGCAATTTTAAAAGTGGGATAAGTGGGTTTTGCAGGCCAGTGTAGTTCTTAACGTGTTATAGTTACGATTTAACTTCTATTGCTGATTAACGCCCGTATTCATAAACATTACTATGAGGTCTCACAGTGCTCGTGAACGCACAGGGTGACACACAAACCGATTCAACTCTATTCAACGCTGTGCGTTCGAGCTGCTGCTTCGCTTAAGCAAGCATCGTTTGTGAATACGGGCATAAGTAGCTTACCGAAAAGACGACACAAGATTGTACTTGCAACTTTAGTAAATTAACTTAAGTTTCGAAATCCCAATTTTCAGTTCAAATTAATTTATGTACATAAAAGATTAACATTTAAATCGACCAAAACTAGGAACTTACAAAAAGACAAATTAAAGAGGATTTTATCCGCCACAAAATGCTACTACATTTTGGCGCCCAAATAAAGGAATACTACGTTTTAGCCAGATGCAAGATTCCCACAAAAGGACTTGCAATATATTTGAATGTGCGCAGCATATACTAGTCCGGGAGTTAGTGCCAATTTTGAACCGGCAATTTGATTTGGCTAATATCTTTAGTTTTTCTAGAGCGTAGGTTGTAACAACTTTACAAAGTGTCAAGGTTTGGTTGATAAAATTTAAACAGTCAATAGGTAGATCATTAATCTTTTTATCACTACTCAATCCGGTTCTTACCAGCCTGCTTTAAAAGTAATTTAACATAGATTTATCACTTTAGTTACTTTTCTAGTTGATATCACCAAACAAGAAATAAACTTGGGTTTTCTCGGTTGAGGGAATTTCACACTAGTCTACTCAGCTAATAATGATAGCAAAAAATTCTGTAAAACAGTGGAACTGTTTGAAAAGTAATCAACCATCGTAAGTTACAACATTTGAAGCGTTACCACATCTGAAATACGTAATTTTTAAGCAAATTTCAATGTAAATAAATCATTTACAACTACCGTAGCTCCTGGACTATACCGCACTTAATAGACTTGAACCCTCGCCAAGAATGCACCGATTGATTATTGATATTGCAATGCTATATTAGTTTTTGAGAAATGAGCCTGGAGTTAAGAACGATGCCAAAGACGTACTTTGGCATTGTTTCGTTAAATTTTGTCTGATTTAGTAAATATTATGCAGAGTTTGTTGAAAGCAGAATTTTACTGTACATAAAATAGGCAAGGGCAGACCAAATTATTAAGAAAAATATACTTAGAGCATGAATGCTCATAATCTACGGCTATATCATAAACTAGCAGCCGCCCGCGACTTCGTACGCGTTGATCCCTTTTTACCCCCTTAGGGGTTGAATTTTGAAAATCCCGTCTTAGTGAGCACCTACGTTCTAAAAGGAACCCCCGTATGCAATCCAAAAACATTTTCGAATACAGATCCATTTTTTGAAGTCTAAGTCATATTTACTGTCTACGCTCATATAATTGGCATTCTTGTAAATAAAATATGATAGACTGATATACACTTTTCACTTTGTAACCATATACTTATTCTTACAATTATTCCCATAACTGTGTCTGTATTCAACATTATTGTTTCTCGCCGCATTCAAACAAACATTAAAACTGCTTAGTGATTTGTAAATAGAACCGTCTGTCTGCAAAATTGAAATGATAATTTATTTGTGGAGCGATATTATTCACAAATAGTATTATCATTTTCATTATGCGGAGCAACCAAACGTGGTGAACCAAATAAACATATTAACATCCCGTATCCAAACAAACGGTAAAATTTTGCCAAATAGTCAATTTTGTAGGGGCCGTTTTTAATTTAAAAGGCATTTACTTGAATAATACGCTTGGATAAGCCACTAAAGTATAAGCTTACATTAAAAAAACAAGATTAATTTAATAGGGTTTCCATTATTTTAGCGTTCACGTTATGTAACTTTTCTTTTGCACTGCTTTTTAAATTTTCCTGGACTGACAGAAAGGTTGACACCTACTTCTTTTTTTATATGCTCTTTTTTTTATAAGATCCTAAAGATCTTAAGTTAAACGCGCGTTGATCACTTGTTTAAATTGGCATTTACGAGTAGTATGGAAATGTCATTAAACATGTGTTTAAAGTCTTTTTAATTTTGTATTTGTTATAACACCATTAAAGTTTATTCGTCTTAGGTCGTCCGTATACTAAACTGTGTAACTTAAGGTCTATCTCAATCGGATTCAGTTTGATTTGCTGCGACCAATTCAATACAAATCACTGTAACGACTGTCCTTATGAGCCAGTGATGGATGTAGAGACGACAGCACATCAAACTATACATTCTCGTTGCAAAATCGCCTCTATTACTACATACATTTAGATGCCTCGGTGTTTTACTTGACGTGCTCTTTACAAAATAGTTAGCACATCAGTCTTTACATATTAGAAACAAAATATTACCTGTTTTGATACTGAATAAACAAAAACATTTCTTCATTCTTTATTCTTTCTTTCTATTTCAAGTAAATAAGATGGCACAGTGATGAGCTTGATGTGTTAGTTAAGTCTCTTGTCTACAAAAGGTGAGTAAAGAAAGGGTGGGTTGCACCATCTTACTTTAACTTTGACAAACGTCAAAAATCTGTCAAACTCCATACAAAAAGCACCGGTTATCGTCATAGTTACTGTCAAAGTAAGATGGTGCGAATGGTACAGTACAGGTAAAATGTACGACGTTTGCTTCGTGATAGGGTGTAATATTAGACATTTCAAGCAGTTCGTAGTTCTGTTACAAGTAAATGCTCTAGTCACTTTTAGGTGACTACTCGCTTTTAGGTGCACAAAACAAAATGCAGGTAATCTTAAATCTCGATTCAATGTATTAATTCAAAAGCCTCATTCATTGTTGAGATTAATTCAAGTTTTGAGTTTTGTAATCTAAATATTATATGACTCAAAGGTGACTGACTGACTGACTGACTGTCATAGTAATCTATCAACGCACAGCCCAAACCACTGGGCGGATCGGGCTGAAATTTGGCATGCAGGTAGATGTTATGACGTAGGCATCCGCTAAGAAAGGATTTTACGAAACTCCACCCCTAAACCCCGAAGTTGCGGGCGGACATAAAAGAACTAGACGTCTAAGGCTGGGTTGCACCATCTTACTTTAACTTTGACAAACGTCAAAAAACTGTCAAACTCCAAACAAAAAACACCGTTTTTATCGTTATATACTTACGAGCAAAAGTATGGAATCACCCCTTTGTGTTCCGAGCGGTCTTAAGAACTGAATGACTATGTATTGTATGTGAAAATGAAAATGAAAATGAAAATGAAAAAAGTATTTATTTTAATAGGCTATAATAATATGTATATTAAATGTATCTATGGTATCAATTTAAAGTTTATAATATCACCTTTAAAATGGTACCATTTTTATTGATCGTCTATTAGTCATTTAGTTCTTATGATCGCTCGGAATAAATATGGTGATTCCATATTTTTGCTCGCGAGTGTAGTTACGGCCAAAGTTAAGTGGTGCAACTCAGCCTAAGCATGAGTAACAATTTTCAGTAAAAGCTTAACTTTTAAAAGCCAAGCTATTACACCGTTTTACAAACCTTTTTCTAGCTATTCCAGTTAAATAAGACACTAGAGAATAAGATTGTAATGAGTCTAACCTTACTACTCTTGACCGCCTGTTTCAACAAGTTGGATCTGTGCCACTTAGGATTTGCTCAGATAATTTCAGATGAAATTAAATAAGACCACCACGATTCATGGTGGCGTTTATGTCCAGTTTTTAAAATTTATGTGCTGGAAGTCGCTGGAACTGTATCATTTATAGCTTCAGGGCAAGTTTTTTCATCATAGATCAAGAATTTTTGTGATTTTAAACATCCGTAGATGGGATACACAGATTGTTAAATCAAAATGATTCATAACTTGTATAAGATAAGACACAAGGAAGAATGACGTAATCTTAATGGTCATCATGGTGACATTGGATGGATGGATGGAGGATGACATTTTAAGGCTAGGTTGCACCATCTTTACGTTCTAAAAGGAACCCCCATGCAAAATTTGAGACTCCTAGCACTTGTAGTTTCTGAGAGTTCGTGACGACTGACAGTGACCTTTCGCTTTTATATGGATTTTTTTGGCCGATCCGCGCATGATAAATAATTTCTATCACAGACCGAAATTTGCGGTCGAGGCCGCCGGCAGAAACAAGTATTACTATATTTCACACGAATATCGCATTTCAAAGTAAGATATAGTGGGGCATATTGTAAGAAAGTGATCGTAAAATGTAGGACGAGAGGTTTTCCCCCAAGTTTTTACCCGAAAAATGAGGTTTGCAGTAATAATTCTAAATTCCTACCACATAAACGTCAAAGTAACATAAGCACATGCAAAAACAGAAACCGCAGAGGAAACTGGGGAACCATAAAACCGGTGGAATAGTGATGTGTTGGTCTAGTTTCGCCTACGGAATCCTTTGCTATACATAGTATACGATTATCCTAATCTATGCTCGAAAGGAAGTGGGAACATTTCTATTTTGAATGTTAATTTTAAGACCAATAAAAAAATTGATGCAAAGAGATTATATTACAAAAATTATGTTAGCTGAATTGATATGAACAGTGTACTAACCATGAGTTTACGTTAGGTGTGCTCGCTAGCGAACGTCAAAAAATCTATGAAGAATTTAGTTCTTAAAAGTAGCTGCTAGGGGCTCTGCTAGGGGCGCTGTATGGCGCGGATTTGCCATACATTTAATATAAATAAATAAATACTTTTGGACAATTTCACACAGTGCTATTTAGTAGTAATATCATTTTTTACGCAGTCGCTAGAAAGCACACCTAACGTAAATCATGGTAAGCACATTCAGACAAATCTAACCACAAGTTATCACCATGAAGATCATGGACATTTTTTTTTCTAAAAACTGTAATGTTATTCAAATATTCCTAGTAGGTGAGGTTAGCTACGAGTACTTCGGCGTATGTGCTAAAACTCTTACGTCTCTAGGTTGAGACCTTGATGCAGATATAAAACCCGATCCCAGAATAAACGGGTGATTTCAATTACCACTCCTATACATTCATTTTGACCGAAAAACCAATCGGCCCAGTTTTTCACAATTTGACTTTAATGATGAAAAAATTTTGTACATCATTGTTTTTTCAAGGGTGTCTATGTATTTTCTGTTTAAAATGTAATGAAGTACGTTCATACAAGATTTCCTTGATTTGTATTTTCGTTTGGGGTTGGAGCTTCCACGATTTCTGAGCATTTTACATATCATGTGATTCGACAGACGTTACAAAACAAAAGCTTTTTGAGCTTACAAAGCACAATATTTTGGCTGTTTATTCTGTAAATGTATACTTATAAAGTAACTCCCCGAGGGCGTTCCATCAATCTATAAATCTGCGCTCTCATTGCTCGGTTAGACCACTGCTGTATAAGCTGCAGTGGCGTTTTACTAGCACTTTGCAATATCTTGGATCCTTCAGAACCGTTAACCGGCTGATGACCGTTTTACGCGTATTTTATCCTGTGAACTGGAAGCATTGTGGCTGGAATAAATGCTCTGGAAATTGCACCCCACTGAAGCATCGGATTCCAGAAGTTTTGCGTCGGTTTTTTATCTGAGAGATAAATGAAATGCATTTTGGAATAAAGGTCTTTATCGGGCTCGGCATTGACATTGTTACGTCATTGATTTTTTGGGTTACATAGGAAAGAGTAAAAAATTTTAGATTTTTATAATCTTACCTATTCACACTAAATTAGATCTATTTGTCTAAAGTGTTCAACTACATATTAAGTAAGTCGCAAAGCAAAATATCGCATAATTTGAGACGCAGCCTACGTCTATCGTTGAAAATATCATGAAAGAGATGGATAGATGTAATTTTGTACAGTGAGTTGTATAATAATCGTACTTAAATGTTTTTTAGAGTAATATTTCATCGGCAACCAACAATTTAGTAACTTGTTTAGAGTCCAAGTAGTTTAATTTTTTATACTGGTACAGTGAATTTATATTACAAAAGCATGTTACTTTCCCAAGCAGTCCAACCGCAGATCTTACCTATACATAGCCCCAGAGGCTATAGAAATAAATGTGGAACTGGTCATTCGGAAAAAGGCAAGTGTCTACTCGCCAGTCCAATTTAGTTTGCGGTCCCTGGTGCCTTGTCTGCGTACATCTATAACTTTTCTGCAGCTTTATTACAACGAGCTAAGATTCAGAATCGAATAAGAATTTATTGCTGACTGTTCACTGCCCCACCTAGATTTTGGGCCCATTTAAAAAGATAGGCGCGGTAAAATGTTATTTGGGGCAGGTAAGAGATTAGTTGGAAATTGGTGGGCTTTGTATTTTCCAATAAATGGTTATACAGTTGTTGTATAGATTGCCTTTTAGCTTTTCTGTATAAATTAATTCAGTATATTGGTCTACTTCAATTATGTATAAATAAATTATTCTATTGCGGGCAGCGCAGGACCGTTCATTGTGGAAAACTTTGGGGGAGGCCTTTGTCCAGCAGTGGACGTCATTTGGCTGAAAAGAAGAAGAAGAAATTGTTCTAAATAAGTAACAACTATAAGGTGTAGGCATTTTGTACTACGATGACCATAATTATAAAGAATTCGCATGTTTAGATAGAAACTTAAGTTTAATGCCAATACCCCGTTGGGAATTCAAACCAGTGACTACAAAATATGGCTTTCTAAGGAGAGAGAGACGTGGACCACTCAGGAAGTCACAAAAACATTACATATTGACAGATAGATGACATTGTTCTTATTTTCTCATAAGCGCTTTACCTATTATTTATTTGATCCTACTATCCTACTAATAAATGCGAAAGATTGTATCTATGTTTGGATGTGAACATCTTTTTTAGTTACTCTTTTACGCAAAAACCACTGAATGGATTTTGATGAAACTTTACAGTATTATTGTTTATAACCCAAAATAACATAAAGGCTATAATTTATGTCGATCAGTGACAAACCACGCAGGTGAAGCCGCGGGCAAAAGCTAGTCTTTCATACTTAAGGTTTAGACTGAAGAGTATACCCTATTTACTACAGATTTTATGCTGTACTTTCTCGAGCCTTCGCATCATCAAAGCCTCGATGGATTTGCATATCGAGTGCCATTAAAATTTCCGCCCACGGTATAAGATACGCTTACGAAACGCTGAAATGCCAATTTTTAATATTATCTCAAGTGTTGAGGAGTGGTTCGATGCCCTGTATTATCGGCTATCTTGATGACAGACATACTGGTTTCAAGTTTAGGGAGCTTTCGATAAATGTGAGTGAAAAATTAAGTAAGCAATCTTAGGTATAACTTGCATTACCTGTTCCCAGCAGTGAAAATATGGCATATAAAACCAACAGAGACTCACATGATAAAATTAATTACTCTTTTATAGGTACAGCCTGACTATTCGCATACTTGCACACGGCGAAAAAGCTTCTTTTGCTTGCAGTTATTATTGCAGACATGCTTTGCAATTGAAGTTATCATAATCTTTGTGAGCAAACAAATACAAAGTTACTTGCGATAACATATTATCTGCTGTTTTTTGTAAAATAATAATATGTATAACGCACAAGTGCTCGACATTCTTTGCACCAGTGTGTCATTTTAACGACCATCCAGAAGGAGTTCGGACTTCATTGAGATTTACTACCGGCGAGAAATATTTACGAGCCATCGATACCGTCTCGGATTACCATTTCATTAGCTTTCAGTTCGCTGGGGCTGTATAAACGGGCTTTTTATACGTTTCAGAGTCAATTAAGGGTGAAAAGTGCTTAATTTACACTTTCAAGGTTTGGTTTGCAATAGTTTTGAGAGAAAGATTTATTGTTTTACCAAAAAATTTTTGTTTTGTAAGGTGGTATTTTTAAACAATAACTTTTTAAAATAAAACAATATCAACAAGAGTTCAGAATGACACACAGAAACAGTATCAATCAGCTAAAGCTTGCTTAAAATAAACAAGTCGTAATTTATTTGTTACGACTTGTTCCATAATTATAGCAAGTATGTAACTTTATGTTCACCGACGTGTGATAATAATATATTATGTGAGGTACATACTTAGCTGTGCTTTAATTTCGTATCTTCTTCTTATTTACATAAACTCGAAATACCACTTACTGATTACCTATAATCACGAAATTTCAGAAACTATAACACCATGTCACATAAAAAAAACCACAAACTTGAAATTTTGCATGTTTACGAAACGGGATCCACACGTACGAAGTTGCGGCTAGTTATTAAATATTGAGACATGGGGTCTTTAAAAGTATGGACATTTACTCAAGCTAAAAACACATTCGTTTGCCACTTAGCACTTTAAAAAATACAATTTAATATTCCCTTAAAAAATCTAGTAAACTTTAAAAAAATTGAAAGACCCTTGCGGTTTTTAACCGAAGTTTAGAGTACATACCGACCATTTGCCCGTACATACTGGCTACATTAGCACTAAGTAAAGATCGTTAAAACTTTGAAGTAGCCCAGTCCATTAGCCACATTCTGCCCTGTCGTCGGGGTGACTATGCGATATATGTTTTTTTAAGTTATGTGTGAGCTACGAGTTAACTTGTTTTGTTGTTGTGAGATGTTTTGTTACTCGTCTGTTATGTTAAACAGTTAATAGTAAAATTATGTAGGGTAAACCGTATAGCTATTGCCCACTTAAGATTTCAAACACATTGAGATGAAAAATTAAAGAAAGTATTTTAATTTATCGACCATTTATGACTTTTTTCTTATACCTCAATAAACTGTTAAACAGAATATTAACAATTTTTAGTTAAAACTTACGTAACTTAGAAAATATTGAAATAAATTTAAAATCCTCCAAAAAGTACAGTCATTGCCCATTACTTATACTAATTGCCCACATCAAAGCACAGTAATTACCCAGTATCTTAAAACAAAATAATCAATTTTAAAATGACAAAATAGGCTGTAAACAAACAAAACAAAACATTAACTTAAATTCTAGTAGTAGGTAGTCTTCAAAATTTCAAAATAAATTGCATTTGGTCTTATTAACTATTTAGGTATCAAATATTTCTTGAGCTAATGTTAATGAGTCAGAATCGGTAGAGACAGAATCATCTACTTCAAAACATAGATGACGCAAATTTTTTAATTTTATATGTAAATTTTACATGTATTAATTTTTTTATCTTCTTTGATATCAGTTCAAGTGGTTGCTCAGAATGTTCAATTAACTGTTGGTTATTCTTCCCTAAAGTTTTATCTATTTCCTTACAATTAACATTTTCACTAGTAGATTTAACGTAGGATTTTCATTTTTTGTATTTGCGTTTGAATTTTTATCAATTTTTTCAAGCCAAACCATATTTTTTATCTTGTAGATAAATTGTTGGATACATCTTGTACAGCTTCGATCGCTTTTTGCAAATTTTCTATGCTATATTGAATTTTTGAGGCTTTGGTATACTGAAAATGAAACATTAAAAGCCATTTCAATATTTATGCCTGAAAATTGCAAAACAAGTCCAGCAATGAACTACTTAAACACTGCTACTGCATGGTGGCAACACTCTAATAATAATTGCCCTGGGCAATAACTATATATTAACATATGGCAATAACTGAAATGATGGTGGGCAATCACTAAAAATATACAGATTTACGTGCAGTGATTACCTACCGTTAAAAAGACAGTTAGAAATCAAATTTTATCAGTTATTTTTATTGATAATGGAGAAAACACTTATAATTTCATCATAACTATACACCATTAGTTAAATATTAAATAACTTGCAAAAAAAAATTACCTCTAAGCAACTAATTCCTTAGTAAAATTGTTGAAGACTTTACCTGTTTGAGTAACATTTTCACCCGTCTTGACAAAATCCGCCATAACTGTTTTTTTTTAGTGTTTCATATTGTAAATTTTAAATCTACTATACATTGATCTCGGAGCCATCTACTTAGTAAATTCAAATCTAACTAAAGTGATTCAAAGTCAGCGCCTGACAATATTATTCTTAAAGCGGGCAATCACTACCAGTGGGCAATCACTCTCTGGTTTACCCTTATTTAAATATGACACGGATNTAACCATGAGTTTACGTTAGGTGTGCTCGCTAGCGAATACGTCAAAAAATCTATGAAGAATTTAGTTCTTAAAAGTAGCTGCTAGGGGCTCTGCTAGGGGCGCTGTATGGCGCGGATTTGCCATACATTTAATATAAATAAATAAATATTTTTGGACAATTTCACACAGCGCTATTTAGTAGTAATATCATTTTTTACGCAGTCGCTAGCAAGCACACCTAACGTAAATCATGGTAAGCACATTCAGACAAATCTAACCACAAGTTATCACCATGAAGATAATGGACATATTTTTTTTCTAAAAACTGTAATTTGCTTCAAATATTTCTAGTTCAGGTTCGCTGCTTCAGCGTATGTGCTAAAACTCCTACGTCTCTAGGTTGAGACCTTGATGCAGATATAAAACCCGATCCCAGAATAAACGGGTGATTTCAATCATCACCCCTATACATTCATGTTGATTGAGAAACATGTAGAATAACTAACCAATCGGCCCAGTTTTTCAGTTTGTCTTTATTTCATTCCTTTAATGATGTAAACATATTTTTGTACATGAATGTACCTATTGTTTTTTCAGTTTGTCTATGTATTTTCTGTTTAAAATGTAATAAAGTACGTTCATATAAGTTTTCCGTGATTTGTATTTTTGTTTGGAGTTGGAGCTTCCACAATTTCTGAGCATTTTGTATATCATGTAATTCGACAAACGTTTTTGAGCTTACTAAAGAAAAGCTTTTTGAACTTCCAAAACACAATATTTTGGCTGTTTATTCTGTAAATGGCAATGCCAGATTTTGTATGGAAAGTGGCGTCTTTTTTTTTTCGCGCGGCCATCGACCAAACTTTGTTTTTTGATTACAAAATAGTGTAATAAACCAAACTTACTATGGCATGTATACCTCTAAACTCAGTCTGAACTGAGTTACGAGCATTAGAAGTTTGATGATTTTCATACTAGATTTGATTTTT